>NC_141063.1:2490000-2563429 GCF_041138505.1 Cibotium barometz
ACACATGTACACACCGTACATACACTAATGAAAACACACACTATCTCCTCCCACACAAACTATCTCCTACATAGAAATTCTCAATCTCTCTCTCTCTCTCATGCACACACACACACTCTCTCTCTCTCTCTCTCTCTCTTCACGCACACTCTCACATAGAAACTCTCTCTCTCTCTCTCTCTCTCTCTCTCTCTCTCTCTCTCTCACACACACACACACACACACTTAAATAGATTTACACACATATATATAATTTTAATTAATTAAATTTTAGATTAAATTTTAATGGTAGGGATGAGTGGTGAGGTGTGCTCACTCTCAAATAAATGCATCTTACATGTAATCTATCTCTCTCTCTCTCTCTCTCTCTCTCTCTCTCTCTCACACACACACACACACACACATGCACATGCACATGCACACTATTTATATATACATGCTTACATACCTATAGATACACATACATACATAATATATATAAGTGTGTGTATCTATAGGTATGTAAACATGTATACAAAGATTTCATTGAAAGATTTGAGATGAGATCTTCTTAGATTGAAATTCAAAATTGCATTGGAAGATGTGAGATTTGGCTCCTCCTCACGCTTGAAGGAGGAGTGGGTATTTTGAAATAGCCCCACCTCCTTGGCCCACGTGGAGGGAGGTGGGGTTGTGGTTAATCCTGTATAGATGTACTTGATAGACTACTTGTTAACCACACTGGTTAATATTGCTTCCATTTTTTTAAATATCATCTTTTGTAACCACGCAAAATGCTTATAAGTTTTGCTTATAAGATTATGGGATCTGGCCGCTTCTACAACTTGTGGATTGCCCACTACGATGGATTTTGTATATATAGCCCCATGATAAAGCTTTAGTAGCTTTTGGGACCCTTGGTGGGGACATACCACAGGTGATCAAGTAATTGAGAGGCTTGGATGCTTGCTTCCTTGTTAATTGTATGCTTATTGTGGGTTGCACTTGGGGTGAATGCCTAATGTGTTTGCTTGTGATTGCTGCTACTTCTAGGTTTCTTTCCACCATCTTGCATTACACCATTGGTATTGGGTACAAATTGAGCTTACCCCCCCTAAAGATGCCAAGCACTAGTTGAGTCCATAAGGGCATCCAAGTTGAAGGAGGGCACAACAAAGATACTTGATGTATACTCAGTACTATAAATGTTGTAAGTTGGAAAACTCTGAAGATGACACTTTGGAAACCCACGCCCGAGGCATGTGGAATCATGAGGGCAGAGGACATCGCCCGACACGTGGTTGTTGTAAATAACTAGGATGTAGATAAAGTTTCTTTCATTATTACTAATTGAAAAAGCAACCCAACATAAGACAAAGACTACCAAAAAAACGGTTTAGTATGAAAGCCAACATTTCAAAAAACTTAGGAAACTTGAAGACTAGTCGCCTTTGCCTTTTTTAGGTCCAAAATCCTTTCCTAGACTAATTTCAAAGAATATTCAATAGATTTTTCTACTAAAAAAGAGGTTTAGTGATTTTATTGAGTTGTTGTGCTTTAGAAATAGTGGATCTTTTATTGTACTAATATCTTGGAGATGGAGCTAGATTCTTGCAATATTTGTGTAAAGTAGTTCTTATGATATGGCTGTACTATTTTCTAAAAGAATTTAGACGGATATTTGCTTTGTGGGTGCTAGTTATGGATGAAAATCTCGTCATTCACGACTACCTAGGATTGAGTTGCATCCATAGGTGTGCCTATATTACACAAAGACATGCATTAGGCACGTTGACCCTTACACAAACACCTAATCCAAAGTTGAAGAAACCCTAAGAAAATAAAAAGGGAAAAAACCGAACCCATGAATTCAACAATCCCCAACATTTGAATCGCACCCTTGTACCGATATGTCGATGTGATCACCGATCTAGATTCCAGATCTTAGCTTTCTCCGATCTTAAATCCAAATCACAGTTCCGATCATCCTATTCAGATTGTTGTATCCTTCCAGATCGTCAACATCAAAATCGCTCAATCCCGATTGGACACATTCTGATCATCATCTTCCAGATCGCCCAAGTCACGTCACACACACTCAAACTGCACATGTTTCGATTGTCATCTTTCAAATCGTCAACATCAGGTTACTCAATCTTGATCATAGGAATCAAGATCGTCCGCTTGAAAAAAACCTCAATACTAACCATGTAAATTAAAGACATGCTCTAACATTAACCGGTATTTTTAGATCTTGGCCGGGAAGAAAAGAGCCAATTCATCTTCAACCTTTTTTATAAAGACACATTTCAATTTCAGTCTAGTTTTAAAAGGTAAACATTTAATCTGGCCTACACTATAAGGACACTAACACGTACTAAGCTTTGCGTAGTTCAATTAAAACTCACAAGAGGGTGTCCCAACAACATTCTAGCAACAAAGCTCATAGGAAATATAGAGGCAACCGAAATATATTATTGGAGAAAAAGTAACATAAAAAGTATCAACATAAACATGATCATGATTTGATGTGACAATGCTCCCAACAAAGCTAACAAAAAAAGGGATGTCATTGTTTTATCATGTTGATGTAGAAAACCTCATACAATATGATCATGTCCCCCGATAAACTATTTTAGGAAAAGGCACACTAGACTCTGGAGTCAAGGAGTCAGCCTACAAAAAAAAGAGAGAAAAAAAACCTCAATTAAATATGGAGCACATGATAATGATGACAATTTGAAAAAAAAAACAAGGCTTATGATATAATCACTTACTACAAACCAAAAGATCCAAATTGCATTGATAATGCTTCTCATAATCACCAAAAACTCCTTATAAGCATATTGGAGGTAAGTATATAATACTTAGATCACATACATCAATGCATCTTTCTTATGCATATCCAGCATGCAACATAGAGTCATGGCATAAGATCTCATGTCATGAATACACAAGACACATTACAAAATAGAAGCCCTTCAACTTAGGTATAAAGAATTACCGTTCACCAAAAGAAAGATCCAAAAAATGTCATCATCCTACAATTAAAAGCAAGAGGTGAGATGACAAATTATTCATACAAGAAATAAAACTATCATTATTAGGTATTCATAAATTTGATCATGACTACACAAGATCACAAAAACTCAGTACTACCCAAAATAGATTTAGCTTCTTTGAATCCCATGCACCCTGCACATATCAACAATCTTAGCTTCATTTAATTCCATAAACTTAAAAGAAACAATTTTGAATCAATAGACTCCATTTTTCACAACAAAAAAGAAGTAAAACTGAAACATACCTTGTATTCTCTCCATATATATGACGGCTGGTTTTAGCACTACTTTTTCACATGCTGATTGCAGCAGTAAAGTCATACTCATCCAGTGACGGTCCTTCAATTGATACCCGCAGCATGAGTGCATCCATGCTTCTTGTAGTCAATGATTTTCTCAACTTTGACTTGATTATATTTTGAATGCTGAATCCTCTTTCACACGCTGCAGTACTAGCACATGGAAGCATGGAAAGATGTGCTAATCTAAGCAACATAGGGTACTTTGCACAAGTTGTCAGATTGAAGCACCCTACAAGATCCTTGTCAGGAAATCTGTCCAACAAATTCTGAATCACTAGGTTGCAAAACTCCTTTTGAAAGGTGACCCCTTTGTCCAAGTCACTACCATTAACATTCCTTTTAATTTTGGTAGACCTATATGCATGGCCATGAATAGATGCACAAAGAGCAGCAAGTTGCCCCTCTAAGGGCCCATAGTCAGGGATAATATGATAGCCTCTACTATTTGTTGTGGCATTGATATCCACATGGGGATCTTCAATATATTGCATGTGGATCAAGCAAAGTTCTGCCTCAATGTTCCCAACCACTGAAGAAATATCTACAAAAGTGCTTTGAAAACTTTTGCTTAACATGGCCAATCTCTCAAGGATGTCCGCATGAAATGAATGCTGTAAATAAACTGAAAATTGCATAGTTTTGCATGTAAAGTTGCATTGTGAGACTTTAAGAATGCCAATAAAGGCTCCAATGATTCACACACTTTATGAACAGCCACCATTCTACTTAGCCACCTGATTTTATGTATGCGACTCATATGCAATTCAGCACAACCAAATTCTAGTTCCAAAGACCTCAATTCATTACTTTTTTGAGAACTTCTCGAAAAAGTTCTTGCAATTTCATTGATGACATGGTCAATTTCTTGTGCATAGGTTGACCCCTTCACCGCATCCTCCAAGCATAGACTTGCTCTATGTGCGATACAATGAATTGATGTCATATAGGGACTATCTCTTTTCAATCGACCACTCAAACCATTGACATGTCCAAGCATTGTTGAAGCACCATCAGTACCCAAGCACACCATCTTTGTAATATCAAGGCCAAGTTGTGACATAAAGTACTTGCATGAGTCATACAAGTGACTTGAAGTTCCACCTTGGATCTCCAACAAGCCTAGGAAAGCAGTTACAGGCTGAAGATCCTCCATGAAAGAGGCATACACTATCAAATGTTGAGTGAGACCAATACCAGTCGACTCATCCATCATAAGGCTGAAAAGGTTTGATGCTTTTATCTTTCACACCATCTCTTGCATTAGGGCTTCGCTAATGTAGTAGACAAAGGTTGCACATGCCTTATCATTGTGGTCTAAATCAGTGGTCATGAAAGGACACTTGCAAAACTTCAAAAGAGTCAACAGAGTTGGATATTTGTTGGAAGACTCCCTCCCCACATGATAGGCAGCAGCAAACAGATTTAATAATGTTTGATCGGTAGCCTCAATTGACCTATTCATCTCATCTTCAATGCTTTGTTTGTTCTCTCCATGTACATATTTAGCATTCTCATGTGTTCGTGTCTTTGCATGCTTCGTTAGAGCATTATGTTGGATGTTTATGGATCTAGACCTACCAAATTCACTCTTGCATCGATTGTCATTTTGACAATACTTGCAAAATATCTTTGCAGTGTTCCTATCAAAATAAGCCCACTCAAAAGTGGCTACCCAAGTTTCATTCCAGGCCTGCCTACGCTGCTCTTTTTGCACATCCTTCTCTAATTCAGTACAGTCACCATTTCTATCTCCCCCATCCTCTCTTCTTGCATTTCAGCACTACATCGCCTCTTTTTGGGCTGCTTACATGGAGGACTTTGTTGTATGAAGTGACGCAAAGTAAACAAGGTTCTTTGCTTAGGCGGCATAGCTGTCTAAGACTAGACAAAGTCTAGTCACCCATCTCTCTCTCTCTCTCTCTCTCTCTCTCTCTCTCATGTATTCTGTATATTAAAAAACTATATGCATGTTTAGAGATGAAGAACAAACTTTAACCTAAAAGAGCCCACAACAAGAGAGATTGGCATATGCCAAAAAGTGCCCAAGACTCAAGAGAAAAAAAAAACCATTTTCAACTACCTGAAAGCTTAGTTACTTTATATCTCTCGATTGAATTTTCACGACTTTCCTGCACACCCAAAGATAGGAAATCTTATACACATCAAATCAAATTCAAAGTTTCAAACATGATCTCTAGAGTCTAGACTCAAGGTAATTACTAATATTAGTAATTTAGTAATATTGGTAATTTAGTAATATTAGTAATTTAGTAATATTAGTAATTACCTTGAGTCTTTAGCTCAAGAGACAATCGACAGTTCAAAGTTCAAACTTCAGATTCTAGAAGAAGCACACTACCGAACTTTGAAGGCCTACCTGGAGCTCGCGAACTCGGAGAGCTTTCTCTATATCCTGCAGCAGCTGGTTGTGCGGTTGTGCCCACGTCTGCAAAAAGTCCAGAGTCAGGACTCGGTACAGCCTATCTCTCTCTCATTTACACGCAAATGCAAGCCCTTGTGTTGGACTCTGGAGGCCAGGGCCCAGGAAGGACATAGACATTTGCATTTATATTCTAGAATGAATCTACACGATAAACGGGCGACGAAAGGAGCAAAGGAAAGCAGCAGTCGGTTGGCCGCTGCAGCGTTGCTTGCATTGCGTGAAGTTTGAACACTCGCTTTCACACCCTCGGCCTCGAGTCTGGGGAGACCTGGCCACCGCCACTGAACGGCTACTTAACAGTTCACGAAAGTTCCAGAACTCGACATCACAGAGCTGCTCAGCTGCCAATTCGCCAAGCCAGCACGATGTATCATGTAACGTGTCCGATGTCCAGGTCCCAGGAGGACGTAGACGGTGGACCATGGACGTATAGCCTAGGCTGCTTGCATGCTTGCTGGGTGCAGGGTCCAGCCGCCCAGGCTGTGCACAGCTCATTGCACGCAGGCGGCAGCAACGCTGCAGCACAGGCACCCTCGAGAAAAGTCTCGACTCCTGGAAGGAAGAAGAACGAAGAAGAAGAAGCAGGAGGTGGCTTACCTTGTGCGCCGTAACTAGCAAGTAATGTGCTGGTCGACTCCACAATGCACACTCCAACGAGAAGGTGAACCAGTTACCACACTCCGGCGGCCTAGGCCCCAGCCTCTAAGAATGCTGCATGCAGCATGCTAGCTCGCTCCTCACCTTTCTGTAGTGGTTACATTTCTGAGAAAATAAACTTGTAAGGTGTGACTCCTAAGAGAGATGTTGGAACTCGAGAACGAGAACGACATGCAGCCAACCACATGGCATGCTGCATTAAGGAAGTTTGGTGAATTAAATCGTTAATATGTATTATCATTTATTGCTGCCTGGTAGGTGGGCTCGGCATGGCAATGTGGCACATTAAAGATATTTCAAATTTACTAATTAGTAATTAGACTAAGGCACACTTATTAAGGTGTATATGAATTGTTATCCAGGCATATTAAATGTTGTTCTGGAAATTAAGGTTTATATTAAATCTAACCCTTAAAATAAAGATTCACACATCAATTGAACCCTTTGGTTTTAAGGGTGCAAATTTTATTACCTAGGATTTTTCAATTTGGGCCGGGAAATTTACACTGCAAACTGGGTTTTGTGTGAACACTGGTCCAACTAGAATCGTTAATGTTCTAATCATCATTATCAAGATAGTCTAGCTATCCAATTTCAATCGTCGAGTCCAGGTCGCCGATACTATACACGGCATAATGAATAGAATCAATACAGTCCTCTCTTTGCATGTGGCACTAATAGTGGTTGAGTGTGCCTCGTAAATAGTGAATTGCAGGTTGCCTTTGATTCGATGTAGATTTGTAAAGGGGTAAGCCCTATAGGGGAACCTTTGTCAAAAGTCTATCACAAGGCTGCAGGCCAAGGCTAGAAGTGTTTTACAAATATTGCCAAGCCAAGAGGGCCTCTTGCATTCAATAGTTGCATCAGATAAAACATAGTAGCACAATGATAGTAGCCAACGGGGTGCAGTAGCAACAAGAAGCAAGACTGCTAGGAGACCAATTGCTGCCACACACAAGGAAGGGATCCCCCATGTATAAATATATTACTTGTAACCTGCCATGTGGCAAGCAAAGGAGAGCCCCACTTGGCAAGAGAAGGAGAGAACATAAAGGAGAAAGGAGAATTTTTTTAATTTTTATAAGTATTTTTTTTCACAATTACTTGTCACCAATCAAGTCATTTGCTTATTGACTGAGTATATATATATGTATGTATGTATGTATGTATGTATAGGAGAGTTTCACATTTTTGAACTTTTAAAAAGGAACGGTTCTTTTCCATAAGCCTAGATGCATTAGGGCTCACAATTAGTTGTCACCATCAAGTCATTTGCTCATTGAATGAGTTTATATATATATATATAAACACACCCACACACACACACACACACACACATTAGAGAGTTTCTCATTTGCTCATTTGTTTTTCCTAGCACACATAGATGCACACACACACACACGTGTACACACACACACACACACACACACACACATACATATATGTATTTATAGCTTAAAGGTGGAATTGGATGATCTAAGAAAATGAAATTGAAAAGTGGAATCGATGATCCTTGAAGGTGGAATCGACCAATATAAGAAAGTGGAATCAAATGATCCTTGAAAGTAGAGTTGGGCGATTCAAGAAAGTAGAGTGGTTTGATCTGAAAATTTGAATCATGCAATTTGAGAAGTGGAATCGATCGATCCCAAAAACTGGAATCGGACGATCTCAGAAGTGGAATAGGTTGAGGTAGGATCGCCAAAGAAAGTGGAATTAGTGAAATAGAATCGAGAAAAGTAGAGTCGATTGAAACATGGAATCGGTCGATCTGAAAAGTTGGATTAGCCGAACAAAAGCCACCAACGATTGCAAAATCAAAACGATTATACTCATGAATTATCCAAGATGAAAGCGATCCTAGAAATAGGTGATTCTATCTGCCACGTGTTAATTACATGTGAAACAATTGAAAGTGGAATTGGATCGTTTTGTTGAAATGATCCAATTGAGATTAAAACGATCCAATTATAAAAAATGAGTTGACTTTTATTGTGCCAGAATCGTTTGTAGATGTTGAATCCTCTTGACGTAGAGGAACCGATTCAAGATGAGAAAACTTTTCTCACAATACAGAGTTTAAGGAGGTTCAATGGAAAGCTTGTAGCACAATCGTGAAGATCAAATGAAATGAAATAAGCTATTAAAAGCTTGAACACAGGCTATGGAAGCTTGCACACATTGTAGAGAAAAACACAAGAAAGCAAGCTATGGAAAATCTTAGCTCTAATACCACTATTGGATCTTGCAGAATAGAGAGTCGGACTCAAATATATGTAATGCTCAATGACAAAAACACAAGGGTGTAGAGTGTGAGAGAGAATGGCAAGATCAAATAAGAGACATGTAAGCTCTCTATAAATACAAAGAGAAAGTACAAATGAGCAAGAAACCCTAAAGTGTAAATGAGATTACTTATATACTGGCTAACCCTATGATGCCCATTTACACCTGGATGGCCATGGGAAATCCAATGGGACAAAAGTGCCTATGATATAATGCATGACCTCATGAAGTACTACCAAATATCTAACAAATTGTGTACCAAACCATATTCTTTATGGGAATAGATGTGGGTGTCCTATTTGAAGTGCTAGCTAGGGCTAGCCTTAGGGTTGTCCTTGGGTTTGCTCTTACTGCTTTGTTGCACTCATGCCTAGGTGACACCTGTAGACTCATATATGCAAGCTGGCATGTGTAGGCTCACATATGCAAGTTCATGTCTCTAGGCTCATGCCTCTAGACTCGTGTCTCTTGGCTCACGTGTCCAAACTTATAGATCACGTGTATAGGCTCACACCTCCATGTTCGTGTCCAAGTTCATGTCTCTAGACTCTTGTCTATTGGCTCATACCTTTTTTATATATGAACTTAGCTCACATTCTTCCCTTGTATATGAAATAAGCTGACCTAGAGTACGAAAAATCTAGGAACTAGGCCAATGACAGGGTTGGTGTGCACTTTTGGGTAATAAATGTACTTTAGTTTTCCAATAGTTACGAGAGGAACAAGAATTTCCCTAGGAGTTAGTATGAGAGGAAACAAGAATGATATAGATTGTATGAGAGGAAAATCTTCTAAGGACATAAGTAGGTATGTCCGTACCACTCTTTTTTAATGGCATATTATAAGTATACCTACCTTTAGACTCACGTGTCCATGCTCATGGTTCACGTGTCTTCCTAATTATAAGCTAGATTCTAACGATTGTGGCATCCATGTAACTGCAACAAACTACGGCCTTTGCATCGTGCTCCTTGTAAGCTTGAAGAGTTTAAAATGAGAGATTTTATAGGGGCAACAAGGTAAGGGAGATGCATATCAGTCCAATTGAGCTTTACTAACTTGGTGTGGGCTTGAATAATAATGATGTCCTTTCCATCTTTGAGACATTATGCTTTATCCATGCATGGCTTACCTTGGGCAACCTTAGTGTATTTTACACGGCCTCCATTGTCAATCTTAAAATCACCCTCTATACTTGGCAAGAAAGTTATTAGTACTAAGTGGGTTTTCAAAGTCAAGTAAAAGGCAGAAATATCTATTGACAGATTCAAGGCTAGACTCGTTTTGCAAAACGTTAGGCCTATAGTAGAAAGGGAGCATAAAGGGATTGATGATGAAACTTATGCTCCCACTTTTTGTATGGCCACTATCCGATTTGTTATTGCTTTAGTAGCTCATCATGGATGGAAAGTGCACCAATGATATATTAAAACAACTTTCTTAATGAGCAATGACTTGCATGAAGAAGTTTATGTAAGTCAACCTGGTCAAGAACAGAAGGTATGCAAGCTTAATAAGGCTTTATATTGTTTGAAACAAGCTTCTAGAGATTGGTACCATAAGATTCATGCTTATTTGACTAAGCAGGGATTTCACAATAGTCCGACACAAAAAGGGCTTTATATGTCAAAAAGGACAAGAAAGATTTGCTTGTTGTCATTTTCTATGTAGATGACATGCTACAAGTAATGAGGATTTCATTACAGCCTTAAGGTTAACCTTGCCTCAAATTTTGAGATGTCAGATCTTTGTCTTTTGCACTACTATTTTGGTGGTATGCAATTTATATAGCAAGAAGATGGTATAGTCATTAAGCAGTCAAAGTACATCAAAGCATTGCTCAAGAAGTTCAACATATAAGTTGCAAAACCTGCTCAAGAGGTTTAATATGTAAAGTTACAAACCTATTTCTGCACCAATGGAACATGGTGTAAAGCTTAGTCTGCAAGATAACAATGAACCATTCGACATAACCACTTGTGATCAAACTTTTGGATGCCTAATCTATTTGTAACTCATGACTTAACTTACAGTATAGTGTGTCACAACTTTCAAAATTCATACAACATTGTCCCAACACACACTAAGCATTGGTCAATAGAGTTAAACGCATTTCTCAATACTTGCAAGGCACTCAAGACCTTAGATTGATTTAGAAGTGTAAGCTTTCAGCGATTTCGATTAGGCACATGATTGTAATACATGATAGTGCACATCTCAAAATTGTTTCTTTCTTGGTGATTTGTGCATACCTTGGCAAAAACAAATGTGGCAACATCATCCTGTGAAGATGAATATAGATTAGCATTTATTGTGAGGTGACAGATGAATATATATGGTTGAGAATATTGATGGAGGAGCTTTGTGTCCCTTTAGACATCCCTAATCCTATTCTCAGATTGACAGTTAGAGTGTAATGGCAATTACAAAGAATCCTGCCTTTCATGCTAGGACCAAGCACATTGGAGTGTATTACCACTATGTTAGAGAGAGAGACTCTACGTACGAGAGATCACTCTGATTTATTGTAGTACATATGATAATGTGGTAGATCTTTTCACTAAATCTTTATCACAGGAAACGCTCGGGAGCCTTCCGCAAAAACTTTGGGCCTCTTCCCTTTCAGAGACTTATGTGTAATCTCTGAAAACCTCACATTTGTACTACAAGGAGGTTTGTTAGATATTTAGTACTTCACTAGTCATGCATTTATGTCATGGGCACTTTTGTCCCACTAGGTTTTTTCCCTTGGCCATCTAGGTGTGAACGGGAACCTTAAGGTTACTATAGAAGCAACCTCATTTCTAGTTTAGGGTTGCTTACTCATTTATACTTTATCTTTGTACATGTAGAGAGCTTTCATCTCTCCCTTTAAGCTCTCCATTCTCTCTCACACTCTACACCCTTGTGTTCTTGTCATTGAGCATTGTGTAGTGTGTGTGAGTCTAGCTCTCTATTCTATGAGCACAATACAATTTACCACTAAAATCATACAAGTACGGGGTGTCCAATGATAAGGCCTAGATAACAACAATATTGTTCTCATTTCCAGAACTATGGGAACCATGATATAACCCATTATTGGTACCAGGAAAACCCGGCACCACAAACTATACTCTCAGTGCCAAAGAAATCACTAGCCCTATCACCCATACCAAATGTTTCTCAACCGACATATAATCTAGTGCTTATTTAGCAAAGCCATATATTGAGAGATATGTACAGATCACCATCATACCCATCTCCAGTATTACCACCCCAACTCGTTCCTCTTGGAATCACACCAATACAATAGTACTTGATGACTTTTGTTGACTTTGCTAGTGGACTCTAAGAGTCCAAAACATGAGAGCTATGAGTCATATGAGTAATACAATTCATATGGATATCTAGGGTAACCCTCAACCATAGACACTAGCTCTCTATTCAAAGCCATGGTAATAAAGAGTGAGAGACCTCAACAATATGGCACACATTTCACCTCTAAAAGAGCCTGTATCATGTTGTTGAGTGTCCTTATAGAGCTGCCATCGCACCTAGTGTGGATTTGAGCATGCTTTCAAGGAATTCCCCAATAGAGTGATAGTCACCCTTAGTGGCACAAGCATCATCCTACAACGAGCCTTAACTTGTTAAGCATACAATGAGGACTTATTCACAGAATCCCCTTCATGCCATCACAATGCTCCAAACCAAGTTGAGGGAACTTGCCAAGGAAACATCCAAGGTAATGAAGATGTAAAAAGCTCACGCTTTGACCTCAAAGCCAGCAACCTAAGAGACATATGTGCAAGCCCTTTCACCCACAAGACATGCTCTTTCAAATCCACAAGAAAAAGTAGGAGAAACAAAAGACAGACGATGGAAAATGGAGGGCATGCCACCTCGAGGTGCCACCCTAGGCCAATTGCCTACTAGAAAAAGATCCAAAGAGACCATAGGCCCCCAAGTATGCAGGTGGAACCTGCTCATCTTGAGCTAGAGTTTTCTCAAAATACCACCTAGCTATGTGGCCTATCATGGTGTGTTGACACCAAGGCTAGTCACAATGTTTTATCTTAGGAGGCATGGACCTCATTAGGCCACCCAACTTTTACACCCCATCCATAACTACCATTGCTATGGTAAATAATTCCCAATCCATGATCATTTTTAGTTGCATTGAAGTGGAGTTTACCATGGTAAACAATTCCCAAGCATCGATTGTCTTGAAGTGGAGTTTTTCATTGGATCTAAATTTGTGTTTGCATGTTTTATGTGACTTGCCACATGTATAAAAAGAGTGCATCATCCTTGAAAGGGGACGGATTGTGGCCACTGATTGCATATTTAGTTAGCAAAGAAGAACCATAATATTCAAGCTTACCCACACAAAATGGTTACAGTACTCTTGGTAGATGAGGACACCTCAAACCCTTCAACATCCCAATCCTTGTTTTCCAATCACTCACTATTACCCTTTGCTTACTTTTTCTCTTGAAGAGAGAAACTCCTTTCTCCTTGGCCAAGGACCCATCTCTTTTGTTTCTTAAGGAGGAGAGAAACTCCTTTCTCCTTGGTCAAGGCTTGACCCATCTCTTCTGTCTCTTCCTTGTCTTGGTCTTGATCTTCTTCTTGAGATTGCTCCTTTCTTTGCTTTTCTACGTGTGTTTGGGATCAAGAGTTCCACATCTTCCTATTGAAATGTTGGGTATTCATCAAGAGGAGTGGCAAGGATTTATCCAATATTTATTATTATAAGGGGAGGCAATGATTCTCCCAAAGTGTGGTATTATATATGATTTGCTAGCTCAACTATTAGCGGGTGAATGTGATTTGGTAAATTTAAAGTGTAAAAGTCATTATGTGGCACATGGATGGTACTAGGTGCGTGTTTTGAGTGGGCTCACATGGATGGTACTAGGCACATGGTTTGATTGGGCTCACATGCTTTACATGATGTTCACGTGGGCAGTGTGTGGACACATATAATTGGTGTCTGAGCTTCTCTACATAAAATATTTTATAGCAACTTGAGTGGCTCAATTCTATAGTCTAATCAAGTAGACAACACGCGTAAGCAGATAGTAGCAAGTGCACATGCTCTTTATATAGCTTTGCACGACATCATCTATCAGCATATGCTGCTCCTTATTGGCTTAACAAGCCAATGCTACATGAGCAAAAAATTCAATAGCACAAAATACTCTCATCTCTTGTCCCAACTGGCTTACCAATTAAGTGAAAACCAACATGGTGACCAACAACATACATCGACGATGGCTTCTCCATGAAGCACAGCTCCACTAATGGAGCATATCTCATGTATCCAAGATAGAGATGTCATTATCCTCCTTTGCAGGGACAAACCATAAGATGCTTTAGGTTTGACTCTTTTCAGATGTAAAGGTGCTTAAAATAAGGCTTTATTCACGTAAATTTCTAGAATATTCTAGTTTGGACATCATTGACATATGTTATGACCATAGCTTCATCACATTAAAGATTCATATTCTTTATCCACAGGATCATTATCACTGACATTATCTTTATGAATCCTTGGCATGTCTACATCCACACTGAAAGGCTTAACGTGCTTTGTGTATGAGCATGAAACATCAGGTTAAAAAGCATCAAACTTTTTCAGCCTTATGATGGATAAGTCGACTGGTATTGGTCTCACTCAACATTTGATAGTGTATGCCTCTTTCATGGAGGATATTCAGCCTGTAACCGCTTTCCTAGGCTTGTTGGAGATCCAAGGTGGAACTTCAAGTCACATGTATGACTCATGCAAGTACTTCATGTCACAATTTGGCCTTGATATTACAAACATGGTGTGCTTGGGTACTGATGGTGCTTTAGCAATGCTTGGACATGTCAATGGTTTGAGTGGTCGAATGAAAAGAGATAGTCCCTATTTGATGTCAATTCATTGTATTGCACATAGAGCAAGTCTATGCTTGGTGGATGCGGTGAAGGGGTCAACCTATGCACAGGAAATTGACCATGTCATCAATGAAATTGCAAGAACTTTTTCAAGAAGTTCTCAAAAGAGTAATGAATTGAGGTCTTTGGAACTAGAATTTGGTTATGCTAAATTGCATATGAGTCGCATACATAAAAGCAGGTGGCTAAGTAGATAGGTGGATGTTCATAAAGTGTGTGAATCATTGGAGCCTTTACTGCATTCTTGAAGTCTCACAATGCAAGTTTACATTCAAAATTGGCCATCTGAACTTTGCTAGTTTGCTGTGTTTGCAGAAATTTGATATGGTTGATTCATTGCCCCCTCTTGAGGCACCATTGAAACATGTTTGTGAAGGCTGTATTTTGGGCAAAATGCAGCGTTCTGCGTTTCCAAAGGATGGTTCTGTGTGGGCCACTCGCAAATTGCAACTTGTACATAGTGATGTATGTGGGTCTATGCAAACTCCGTCATTTGGTAAACACTTGTACTTCGTGACTTTCATTGATGATTACTCAAGGCATGCATGGGTATATCCACTGAAGGCAAAGTCCGAAGTGTTTTTGTGCTTCAAACAGTTTTTGCTTATGGCTGAAAATGTATCCAATTGTACTGTGGGCACCCTCCGTTTGTTTTGATCGAGGGGGATAGTACATGTCTAAAGAGTTTGATGCATTTCTAGCTAGTCGTGGGATAAAACACCAATGTACAGTGCCATATACCCCTCAGCAAAATGGTGTTGCTGAGAGGAAAAACAGGTCACTTATGGAGATGGCACGATGTATGGTCAAGAGCCAAGCTTTGCCACATGCGTTTTGGCTTGAAGCTGTCATGTGTGCTGCATATGTACTCAACAGGTGTCCCACTAATAAGGCCTTATAGTCTGTTACTCCATACGAAGCTTGGCATGGCAAGAAGCCTTCTATTGGTCACTTGTGTGTCTTTGGTTGCTTGGCCTATGCTTTAGTGCCTGCGCAACAACGTAGAAAATTGGATGATAAGGCTGTCAAATGCATTTTTGTTGGTTATAGTGCTAAGAGCAAGGGTTATAGATTGTATCATCCGCAGTCAAAGTGTATCTTGATTAGTCGAGATGTTGTTTTTGTGGAAGATGCTGTGCAGCCTTTGTTATCATGTACCAAAGAGACAGGTGTGAGCTCACGGGATGTATTTGATACGTTGTTGCCTCTGTTTACATGTGGGAATTCAAATGTAAGTCCTAATGAGGTAAATATTCAGCCTATGCAGATTTCAAGCGACATCATAGATCAGCCTATTTCTGATACAAATTTACAGGATGTAATTTATGAGGATAGGGCTGAAAATGAGCAGGCTAGAGGTATGCCTAAATGGCTGGTGCAAACCTTGCGTGATAGTAAAATTGATGCACTTATTTTTAATCGTACTCGTTCAGGTTTTCAGCATGCCTCTTATGCATCAGATTGTTATGCTTTGGCTGTGTCTAGTATGTGTGAAGAGGAAGAACCTCTTTCATTTGATGAGGCACAAAAATCAGAAAATTGGTTGGCTGCAATGCAAAGTGAATATGATGCTATAATGAAGAATGGTACATGGTCTTTGTGTGATTTGCCTATTGGTAAAAAGGTCATTGGATGTAAATGGGTTTTTAAGTTGAAACGAAAGCTAGATGGCAGTGTTGATCGCTATAAGGCTAGACTTGTTGCAAAGGGTTATGCTCAAGAAAAGGGCATTGATTTTGATGAGACCTTTGCTCCCACTTGTCGTATGAATACCATTCGTAGCATTTGTGCTTTGGTAGCTCATAATGGTTGGAATGTACATCAGTTGGACATAAAGACTGCATTCTTGAATGGAGATTTGCATGAGGAGGTGTATGTATCGCAGTCTTGTGGTTTTGTTCAAAGAGGGTAGGAAAACAAAGTGTGCAGGTTGAAAAAGGCTTTGTATGGTTTAAAGCAAGCTCCACGAGCTTGGTATGAAAAGATACATGCATATTTGACTGCACATGGTTTTCATAATAGTCCAACAAAAAGCACTTTATATGTTAAACGTGTGGATGATGTACATCTAATAATTGCTCTCTATGTTGATGACATGCTGCTCACAGGACCAAATGAGAGTCATATTGCTGATTTTAAGGCTGATTAGAATGCCTCTTTTGAGATGTCAGATTTGAGGCATTTGCATCATCATTTGGGGATACAATTTAAGCAGTGTGATGGAGGTATTGCTTTGTGTCAGACAAAGTTGCGGAGATTTAGCCTTGAAGACTGCAAGTCTATTGCTACTCTAATGGAGATAGGTTTGAAGTTGAGTCTTCATGATGCTGGAGATCACTTTGATGTCACACTCTATCAAACAGCTGTTGGTTGCCTCATTTATGTATGCATTACGAGGTCGGACATTCAGTTTGCAGTCTCACAGCAGGTGAGCAGGTTTATGCATAGCCCAGGATCTCAGCATTGGAAGGCAGTTAAACGTATCTTTCGCTACTTGAGTGGCACCATACATCTTGGGTTGTTTTATCCAAGGGGGGGTCGTTGCTGCCAGATTTACATACTTTTTCGGACTCAGATTGGGCTGGTTGCTATGACACAAGAGTGTCCACAATTGGTTTTTGTTTCATGCTTGGTAGCTTATGCATATCTTGGTTGAGCAAGAAGCAACCTACTGTGGCCACTTCTAGTTATGAAGCTGAGTACATGGCAGCTTTCACATCTACGGTTGAGTGTGTGTGGCTCAAATAGCTTATGGACTGACTTGGGTGTTGGACAGGAGTCTGCCACCTCTATCTCCTACATTGACAGTAAGAGCGCATTGGCAGTTGCGAGAAACCCAGTTTTTCATGCTCGCACAAAGCACATTGAGGTGCATTATCACTATGTCAGGGAGAGACTCTCAGCAGGAGAGATTAGCTTGGCATATGTGCCAACACAGGACAACCTCGCCGATCTTTTCACAAAGGCGCTTCCTCATGAGAAGTTTGAAGCTTTTCGCAAAGCTTTGGGCTTGCTCCCCTTTGTGGACTGATCTACATGGCACTTCCCGATACATGAGTGCCAGCTCTCATTCACACCATCACTCCCAGGGGGATTTGTTGCCATATATATAGGCAGTGATGTGTGTGAACACACTTAGGACCGCCGGGGCACTTTTTCCCTCCTTAGGAGGTTTTTTCCCCCGGCTTGTATATACACCCATCATTCTAGGGCTAACTTGTCTTTGTACATTGATACAATCTAATACACTGTGTGTTGTGTGCATTCTTGCTTCTTCTTCTCTAAGCTTTGTGTGCTTTCCTGCAATCCTGATTCCAACACAATAGACTTAATGGATAACCTATAAGATAAGGATATAGAAGTTATCTACCCAAATCAAGGGTGCTCAACCAACACCCACCTAGAGTCTTAGTTAAGGACATGATCAAGGGGGAGTTGGCAAAGAATCTGCTAAACAATTTAGGCCAATGTAGTGGTAGGACTAGCCCCAAGGGAAACCTCAAGGCCACCAACCCCCAAGCAAGCAGTGTTGAAATATGTAAGTGAATAGGTGTGTGCGGGAGCAAGCTCTTAGCAAAAGACTGTAAAGGAGAGTCTGTAATTAAGTGGGTAGCAGTGAAAAGGTGAGAGGAATCTACTGATGAGAGAATCAAGGGTAGCATGAGTGAATATAGGGGTGTGGAAAGATTCTAGGAAAAGGTACCCCCAGATGTAGGGGAGGTGGCACAAATCAAGGAGAAATCAGTGGGATTAGATGCTTGGCATCATGTGGATGTAAAACCTATAAATTGAGGCATTGGCCTAATGAGAAATTACTGGTTTTTGAGTATCCCTTAGGATTCATCTGATTTTTTAGCCTAAGTATCTTGCTAATCACTCTGCTAATCATGATTAGGCATTAATCTCCCCTTTTTAGTCTTTTTCAACTAACTTTCTACACCCCGAGTTGGTGGAGGAGCTCCCTCTCCCTCTAGCCTCAACATTAGCTAAAAAGCTTTTAGCCATACCTAGGCACATGCCTCACGCATCAACGTGCAATGTCATTTCTCCAAATCGCTCGTTGAGAGCTGCCAATTTTCGCTGATTTAGAGGCGCCCTTTTTCTGAAAAAAATTACAGATCTACTCTCTCACCAATAGAATTAATCTGATTCCTCTTAGTCCCAGGCGTTTTCAAGGGTGCTCTACAAGACTATGATCTCAGATTTCAGAAATTCTTCAAGGAGTAGTGGAATCAAGCTCTGCATCAAATCTGCAAGTGACTTTGGTAAAACAGAGATTAAGCATTTAATGTTTGATCAAATCTTTTGTTTCTTAGCTTGATCCTCTACTAGACTAACTGCTATTGATGCCTTCGAAGGGATTTGAGCTCATTTGAACTCTAAGGCACTAGATCTGGCCTCCCTGTACACTCTATTTTCTGCATACAAAACAGGGGATTATTTCACTAATCAGTGATTAATTAGCACTAATCATCATATATTTTGGTGCGATTGATGGTTCAAATTTACCATTGGGTATCTGATACAGATCTCTATCACTTTAGATTGCAATTCAGAGATGAATTGATATCCCAACCATTGAGTACAAATTAGTTACCCTTGGCATTATGTAATTTTTGGTGAATTCATGATGCTGATAAACTTGTTGTAATCATCATTAAACATCAGATTGGAGTTGTAAAAGGGTAGACACTACTCTTGAATCTTGAATTGGATCAATAGGTAAGATCCCCTTCACATTACCATGAGCAATGCACAAGAAATAGCTAAATTTAACGGGGAGCAATTCCATACATGGCAAACAAAGACCATGTATTTGCTCATGAGGAAGAATCTGTGGGGGCTAGTTGAGGGAAGAGATGAATGTCCAGAGGAGATTGGGGAGAATGAGTGGAAGAGTAGGAATGAGAAAGCATTAGGACTCATTGCACTTAGCTTAAATGATGAAATCATTCACCACATTGTAGGGATTCAACGAGCTAAAGATGCATGGGATGAACTTAACAAATTATTTGGCACTCAAGCAAAAAATTCAAAGATAAATATAGTATTGCAATTCTACAAACTTGCCATGAAGGAAAGTGAACCTCTAACCACACACTTGAACAAATACAAGAGTATTAAGCAACAACTGGAAGCCATTGGGAAGAAGGTAGAAGATGACGAGGCACTAGCAGTGCTTCTGAAGAGTGTGGACAAGGGAGAGTATGAGAACATTGTGGCAACCTTAAAGATTGTACCAGATTTGAAGCTGCATGAGATAAAAGGAGCTCTACTAGAGCAAGAGAACAAGGTCAAAGAGAAGAAAGGATTGGACCCAACAACTGGAGAGAAGAAAGCATTCTACACCCGAGGAGGCCTTGCACGAGGACAAGGACCAGGAAGAGGCAGGGGAGGAGGAAGGACCTTCACTTGCCACAACTATGGGAAGCCAGGACACATGGCTAGAGACTGCTATAGCAAACCAAATGAAGAAGGATCGAAATCGGCAAACTTTATGGATACTCCTAAGAAAGAGGAGTCAGGATATCTTTTCTGAGAGAGAAACCCCACAACCCAATGTAACCTGTCCCAATAGAGTAAAACCACCTCTGAGCCACCGATGATGTAGGCCATGTGGTAGATGTATGTGTGAGCACTTTCGTCAAGGTCATGGGCACTTGTAGTAGCCTTGGATACATAGAGAGAGAGAGAGAGTGTCAAGGACTATGAGTTAGGGACTTGAGGCACTGGTCGTGGGCTACCATATAAGAGGGAAACTTGGTATAGGGTCCATGTGTGCTAGAGTTATTCACTTGAGGGGAGGTGTTGAAATATGCAAGTGAATGGGTGTGTGCGGGAACAAGCTCTTAGCAAGAGACTGTAAAAGGGAGTCTATAATTAAGTGGGTAGTAGCAGTGAAAAGGTGAGAGAAATCTATTGATGAGAGAATCAAGGACAGCATGAGTGAATATAGAGGTGTGAAAAGATTCTAGGAAAAGTGCCCCCAGATGTAGGGGAGGTGGCACGAATCAAGGAGAAATCAGTGGGATTAGATGCTTGGTATCTTGTGGATGCATGGGAGATGAAAGTCTTTCATGGTTTAAAAATGTTTTTTCCTTTTCCCCTTGTTTTTATTTTTTATTTATCCAAAAAACATTTTTTTATTTTTCATTTTCTGTATTTTTTTAAATTTCAATTATTTTAAAAAAGCTTTTTCTTTCTTCTCTTTTCCTTTTTATGCCACTTTTTTTTCTTTTATTTTTATTTTTCATTTTTCACACACACACCCAAAAAAAAAATTCCTTCCCCCTACAAACAAAGAAACAAACCCCTCTACATACACATTATGAAGTAATTTTTATAATGTGCCCTATGCGTACCTCCTTTTTCTTTTTCTTATAATTCAATTATAATTCCAAAAAATGGAAACCACCCGCGCACTTGCAACAGCCCTCCTGATGAGTCCTCAGCTGCCCCTGCGCGCAACGTCCCCTGTCCCATCCTCTTTCTTCTCCTGCCTCCTGCGCGCCTCCTCCACACGTGTCACCGCCCCTACAACCTACAAGCCATGCCACCTCGCCAGTTTTCCTCAGCTCAGCTCCTAAGCTATGCGCAGTCCATATTGCCGCTACCAGGGCTCTTGCACCGCCCCGCCCTCATCGCCCGAGTCAACATCTCTGACATTAAGGTTTTGCTACACAGCTCCGATTGCTTCTCTGTATGCGCTCATGGATGCAGGCATCTTTGAGAAGTGGATGAAAATGATGCAGTCGGCAGGGCAGGCCTGCTAAAGCAAACACTGGAGGTTTCAAGCTTGTGGTTCCTATTTTGCAGAACCCAGACAACTTGCACCCACTACTTTGACACTAATTACAGAGCTGCCTGCCTGGTTTGCGTGGTGAGTCGTGACGGAGATCCATCTTTTGACACAGTCGCAACCTTGTCGGAGGGCAGACGTGTTAGAGCTTGCGAGGCTGTTTTCTCACCTGTCTGCCACTACGTCGACACAGGGAAAGTTTAATCTCCTTTTCGGTTTGACATCTGGAGGTCCATATCGGCCGAACTGTTATTTCTATGGTCCCCCATGTCTCAGTTATGGTTGTTTTATTTTGGTATGTCCGCATTCATCCATGTCTGTCTGTCTAAGTGTGCCTTGTCTATCTGATATCATGCCCCTGCCTTGTCACTCGTAGTTGTTTTGTCCATGTATTGTGTGTTGTCGTTGTGGTGAGAGCAGGTATGTGTGTGTGAGAGAGAAAACAAGATTTGTTTTCATTTAACGATTTAGAGAGCGGTAATATGCGTGTGTGAAGAACAGGATTTGTTTTCTACAACGATTTAACCCACCCCATTAAATGACATCTCTTGTGCGGTTTGCATGCTTATCTTCTTTAATGTACATGTATGTGTGTGCAGGTTTGCATGCTTATCTTCTTTAATGTACATGTATGTGTGTGCTAGAGAGAGAAATTGGAAAAGCCAAGAGTGCACGCACTCTTGTGATGGCAACGAAAGGGGTGTGTGTTTGTGTGTGACAAAGAGAGAGAAAGATCCGTGTCCTTTTAATGTGGTAAATTGTTAAATGCACTCACTTGGGGTTTCGATGCTTGTCTTCTTTTTATGAATGGAAAGGAAGATTGTGTGCGCGTGTAGAGCAAGCGTGAGATTTTCTTTAACTCACGATAGTGTTTGATGAGGCGCATGCAATATTGACTCTCGTCTATAGCATTTTGCAATGATGGTATTGTGCATTTGATCTTGGGACTATGTGTCAATAGACCTTGCCCCTTATATTGGCTCTACTGTGATTTACTCTTTTCGGACATCAACATGGCGAGTAGAGGCCTAGCTCCTTGATTTGTGGGTGAGAGAGACATTGAGCGAACGAGAGGAAAGAACAAGAAGAAAGCTTGTACGCGAAATAGAAGAGGGATTGAGGGAAAGGATAGGATGAGAGGAAAGATTATGAGAAAGAGGAGGGATTGAGGGAGAGCGGGAGAGAGAGAGAGACTCTATGTACACTCTGTAATAAAGCTATCTTTCAAGCAAATGCGTAATTGCTTATTGACGCTATATTCATGTGGAAAGAAGTGTTGTGAAGTAGGCTTGGCTCAAGCCTTTGTAGAAGAGCCAAAAAGAGACCGGCCTCTCTAAGCCCTCACTCGGCAACATCGCAAACCACACCATGCTACCCCTAGCTTCTCTAATAACCCACTGGCTCATTTCAAGCACTGATCCCAACTTGGTAAAGCTACAGGACACTCAGGGAGATGACTATAAGCAACCATGTGGTACACCAACATTGACATTAGCAACAAGGTAACATTGTCATCGGCACGAAGCTATCGGTGAGAAGAAGTTCTCATCTGTTGCTATCAACATTCCAGTTAGCAATAATCATTGTAATGCCAACATCCACGACTTCTTGATAAGCATAATCACTTGATTGGGTGCAGTCTCTCTCCTTATGTGCGCAGCTTCCACTTTTATAACATGAGTATTTTAAGAATTGTATTCAAAATATAGCCTAAGAAGCTAATAATAGTTGTGCATAGAAAATAGAGATTTGCTTTTTCACTTTTACAAAAATAACTCAAGTACTAAAGCTTGTTCACACACTAAGCGTAAAATAACCAAAATTTCTTTAGTATGCGTTCTAGCAAAATAGCAACACCACACACAAGCATTCTTAAATAATATGTATAATTATTTGACACATGGTCGATCAAAATAAGCCATATGAAATAATAATCCGAGATATTATAAACAAGATCCTCCATGTGCGATACGCAATGCTAATCACCTATCTCATAAACGTAAACACATTAGTTATTTTAATTAATTACTATTATAATAATTAATCTCAATACGAAACATTGATAAGGAGGAATCTTACATCTTCTCCCACTTAGAAAATGCAAGATGTCCTCATCTCGCAAAGTGTAATATCTTTCTTGCTTGGATAAGTAACTGACCTCAGTTACGTGTTTGCTTATTTCAAGCAAAGGAGATCAAGTTCTCTATAAGAGTTTGCAAGCTAATGTGATACATAATTGTGTGTGCTAAACAATGTATAAATTACATTTAGAAGTTATTAAAAAAATGTGCATGTTACCTTAGGAGTTGAAATACTCTTGGTCGTTCGTAGATCATGTTATTGTCATCTTTGATGTTGTCATCTTCAGTCATATTGAACTTAGTCAATTCATTCTTTCACTTCTGTGTGGAACATTTGATGAGATATGTCCAATCTCATTGCACCTATAAAACTTCTTTGAATCATCTTTGTTAGCTTGATTAGAATTTTTAACCTTACTTTCTATACTTATGTTACTTTCATTGGGAGGTTTGGGTATCTTGACAAGTTTACAAAAGGGTTTGTAAAAAAATTAAGGCTTTAGAAACTTCAAACGGTCAAGGGTTTAGTTGTTATTGCTTCCTTTGGAATTTCAATTTTCCTTTCACAATTTATGGCTAAGGAAATAGCTAAGCTAAGAGAGTGCGGTCGAAACATGTTCACTTCTACTCAAATTGTGGATTTCAAACATGTTGTAAACTTCCTTCTTTGATCCCTATTGAGAACTTTCTCAATTGTCTGTATATTTGTAAACAAGGTCTATCAAAATCTATCCACATAAGTGGACATATTCTCCTTCTAAAGTTGTTTGAAGATGGCTCATCATTGTCTAGTCCTAGCTTTGTACTATGGAGGTAATAAATCCTTATTGATGAACTTCTAAAATTTCCTTCAAGATCTAGGTTTGTGTTTGTTAGTTCTAGTCACGTTCCACCATAAAGCTACACTGTACCAAATGATTGTTAGTAAACTTGATTTTATCTCTCTCGGAGAATTTCTCTTCAGAAAAGTAATCATCAAGTTAACCATGAAAGTATCATCTTATCCTCCTTCTTGCCATCATAAATCTGTAATGAGAAAGCTTTGCGACTAATGTTCTTCTCCTTCCTAAACAACTCCTAAGCTCTAAGAGTAGCTTGCACTGTTCTCCGAATTTGGTCACCATCGGAGTTTGAAGATTCATCATTACTCGCGCCTCTAACCTCTTCTTGTGAGATAATCTATTCTCTCGATCCCTTCTAAACTCCTTCTAAACTAAAATATGGTTTTGGAATTAGATCTTGAATGGTTGGGGGTAGAGGATTCATGATGAAAACAGAGATGTAGATAGATAAAAGGTGCAAATTTTAAATGTAGAAATAGACGAAAATGAAATTACTGAAATAACGATAATACTTATCGCTTTCACCTACAATTTGTAAGAAATCAAAATCTCATTCAACTCCTGCTATGATGAGAAGAAAAATCCACAAGTTTCAAGAGATCGTCGAGTAGTATCAAAGTGAGCATGTATTCGCCTCGCCACATAAAGGGCTCAAGAGATTTTGCTTTTGAACTTTTTGAATAACTGAATTTAACTGGTCCCAATTCGATACCAAAATCTAGACCTTGGAACACTTTGAGCAATGCCATAAACTGAAGCTGTGAAACCCTTTGCTTAAATTTACCCACCAAGAACAACTTTTGAAATTTCTACTATTAGTGCATAAATCTGAAATTTGCAAATTACTGTCAAAAATCTCCTTGAAATTATCCCTCTTTGAAGAAATGAAAGGCTTGTTTGTAGGCCTTTATGCTAAAGCTTTTAAGCCTTGGTGTTGAAGACTTTTTAAGCTTTAATGTCTAAAGCTTTTATACTATAAAGCCTTTTAGCTACCCTAGCTTAGCTAGGCTAAGCTTATCTCCCCAATACGTTGAACTAAATGAAATCGCATTAAAAAAAGGAGACTCCAGTGTAGTAAATTGTTGTAGCGAACGTTTTCTTTCTTCTTCCTTTTATATATATATATATATGCCTTGTTGTTTAGATTAAAGGCTTTTTAGGTGTCAACTTGCACGAATGAAAATTCTTCACATATGCTTGCTTTCTGAGATTAGAACCTGGAGTTTGAAGCCATGGGAAATGCATCCATGAAACCTGATTTGAGAGTGGTGAACCATAGTGAAAGGTGGTTTTGTAAAGAGAAGAGTGGTTTTCACTTATGGAGAAGTGGTTTTGGCAAAAAGGTTGACAATGTCTCTATCCCTTAATTCAAATCTCCATCCAATGATCTAGAAATTTCCCATGACCTTCCAATCATTTGTCCAAGAATTCTTAAGCTTTTTCCTTCTTTATTCTCTAGATTTTTGTGAGCTTCCCTTTTCTTCAAGTAACAAGTACCGATAGCTATGATGTCATGATCTGTAGTACCTCTTGAAGAATTATTCAATCTCACACACGTTAAAAGAACAAAGCATAGACTTAAATCAAATTGACAAGATTAAAATCATAACATAAAGTATGAAATAGAGTAAACATCACCATCAACACAAGATTGGGTGCAATCTTTCCTCTCATGCGTGCAGCTTCCACTTTCACCACAAGAGTTTTGAGAATTGTATTCAAAATATAGCCCAAGAAGCTAATAATAGTTGTGCGTACAAAATAGGGCTAAGTTTGCTTTTTCACTTACAAAAGTAACTCAAGCACTAAAGCTTGTTCACATACTAAGTATAAAATAACCAAAAATTTTCTAATACGTGTGCTAGTAAAATAGCAATGCCACACATAAGCGTTCTTAAACAATATGTACAATCATTTGGCAAATGGCCAATAACTTATATGAAATAATAATTCGAGATGTCATAAACAAGATCCTCCATGTGCGACACACACAATGCTCATCACCTATCTCACAAACATTAGTTGTTCTAATTCATTGTGATCACAACAATTAATCCCAATATGAAACATTGATAAGCACAAACACACACTCACCACTTGCTACACTTCGATTATTATATCACTATACACATCATCTAGCATGGCGTGTCTTTTGCAAACTATTTGTAACACTCAAATCGTGAAGTTTCTAGCATAGTCCACTTATTACACTTGGACAATACATAGCCATCAAGCATGGTACTACTTGTTGTACTTTTATAACATACACTTATCTAGCATGGTCTCAAGCTTATATCAATAACACTAGGTAACTACTATTAAATGTAGGGTCACCCACCACGATACCTAACACTAGGTAACTACTATTAAATGTGGGGTCACCCACGATACCAATTCATTGTCATGGCACACTAGCATCACGGGTGTCCTCGCGTTTAGCCAAAGGGTAGATATTATATGATATCACCCTCCTTTTACTGCTCATTTTGGCTCCCCACTGA
The DNA here is from genome assembly GCF_041138505.1 of Cibotium barometz. NCBI lineage: Eukaryota > Viridiplantae > Streptophyta > Polypodiopsida > Cyatheales > Cibotiaceae > Cibotium > Cibotium barometz. The sequence goes on from NC_141063.1 coordinate 2,516,881, forward strand.
GGGCAGAGCTGGCACAACTGAGTTGTTTGTAGATACTCTTTGAAAAAGTCCAAATGCATCTTCTTGGACAACTCAAAACCCTTTCTGACCACACTCTCCAAACCACTACACACACCTCGCACTATCATGGCACTATTCACATAACGACTGTGCATTTATCGAAAACCTAAGAAATCAATCCATTGTTCACAAGAAACCTTCGTGCAAACCTCATGGTGGAAAATGCTGAGTCCTTTTGCTAGTGGCACTTAGGCACATGGGTCTGAACAACCCTTTCTACCTTGTGGTCCATTTGGCATCCAACTAAGTATCCACTTAATTCGTCAATCGCCCCAAATGGTCTCACCTCATCACATGACACTCTGCCATATCGGATCCCATTTTTGCATGTAACGTCCATGCCCCATGCCAACACCTTGCATGTTTGCCTTTGATCCAGTTATCTTGCCTAGTCTCGTCTTCTTCATTGATTCTCATTTTTGGCTCATGTTTTGGCTCAGTCCTGCTCTCTTTCCATCCAAGAAGCATAATTATGACTTTTGCACAGTCACAAGGACTAGTATGAGCATCCCAATTGGGGTCCATGGAGTCGTCAGATCCATGCACCCAAATGGAGATCTTCACACAAATGGGTGATTCAATCAACCATGCTCTACATCTCCCTCTGTCCCGTGGCACAAAAATCACCTACATGTGTGCTAATCAGACAAGGTAGAGATGCCCAAAAGATTAAAGCAATGCAACATGCCTCAGGTCGGCATTGCTCGACAGTCTAAAATTTCACCCTCTAGTCGTGGGTGTAGAAGCTCTATAATATTTTCATTCTTCTCATCGAAACTGCCATTGAGCGGGCTAAATAGCCACCACCAACGTTTCAAAAAGCATCTCGAGTTTCATTCAATCATGTTTAGTAAGTCACTTGCAGTTTGCATGTGCCAGTTAGATTGGGTGTCCTAAATTCTTTCATTCTCATGGACAACCCAACCTCATTTAATCATTCACACCCACCTTGTTACACATCAACCATCTATTCTCTGAATAAAGTAGATAAATAAGTGTCAAAGAAGGTAGAGTTGTTAGAGTTTTCATTGGAAGAAGCTTCTACTACATAAGCCTGCATTTTTGCCTAATGCCCATGCACACCACTTGCAATATCTACGTGGGCTCTGCATCTAGTAGACACATGCATTATTCTTTCACAACCTTGCATTGAGTCTCATCATTGTCAACCCTCCTAGTACATTTTTTTGATGGGGGAACCATGACAGACTAGCCTGGTCCATGGTACAACCCATCGCCTGGACCTTTCTACTACAACTAGTTGGAACTCATCGTAGCCTCATTGTCGACTCAGGGGGTTCACCTCAAAAAATGTTAGTATACCATGTGAGTTCAATAGAAGGGGGTTTTTTAATTAGATACATTGAGAAAAATTAATAGAATTACATTAACAAGAGGGGTTTTTTAATTCAACTTTAGAAAAAAATCCGTTAGTTTATAAGTAAAGAGGCGTTGTTTTACTGGGGGGAAATTTTAGTTAAGGGGTTTTTTAAATATCTCTCGAATGCACGTGATACCAAGGGTTTTCTAGTAGTGCACCCCCCGAGATTGTCGACTACACCACTCATTTGATCCACATTATCTCTATCCCAGTTACTCGATAATTCTATATCTATTGAGCCATAGAGTCTGCCCAACTCTATTACAATAGCTGTGGGCACAACCCTGCGCAATGACCATTTGCCATGCCTCCAACAATCTAATAATCTTGACTCCTTGAGAAAAGGGTTATCTAGTAAATGTTAAAGAAACTAGTAAAGAGAGTCAAAGAAAAAGGAGTTGAGTTAGAGAAGTCTTCATGTTAGCAAAGTGTACACATGGGCAAACCTTCTGTTCATTGTCCATGCATGTACATTTCACTATGGGTATCACAATTTTTTTCACTTGTTACATCTCATGACTCACACAAACACATGCACCTGTAACTAACCTCGTCAACACCAACCCTCTAAGTATATCTTTGGATGGGAAGCCCATGGTGTAGGCATGGTCCATGGTATGACCCATTGCTTGGAGAACTCTCAACCTGGTAGGTACCTCCAATGAACTTCAATGCTTGTAATCTCAGCTTTGAATCCAATTCAACAATTAAACCTCGCCCTAGTAGAGACATTCGCACCACAAAGAAACCCAATCTTTAAGTATCATGGTGTGATATTTGGGCATAAAACCTTATCGTGCCAATACATCTCAAACCACCATCTATCGATGCCAATCATTCAATTGGGTCTTAGCACTCATTCCATCAATCACAGGGTATGGATGGCCTTTTCTAACTACCTCGTGTTGAAGGGTCCACATCACTTCCCCAACCAATGAAGGCTTGGCATGAAGAACCTCTACATCTCACTTATCACTTTCCATGCTACCTCGACAAGCTGCCTGCCATTAGGACAACCCAAAGCTTCCCATCACTCTGCCTTGCATTTAGCTTGCTGGCGGATTGGTCCCAAAATATACCACTTAACATTGACCGCTAACTTTCTCGCATATCTTGGACCATCCATACCTTTCACCCTAGGAGCAGAGCTTCACCACTAACTTAGGTGATGCGAGGAGACGATCATCACTATGGAGTATGTTAACCACTCCATTGGTTAACATGGTTTTACCCGTGGTTTCACCCACTCGACCTACTATAAGACACTTTGCCATCTTACCCGCCACCGTAAAAGAACGGGCACTTAACTTTTATAAGATGATGGTGGACCGTTAAAAAGCAGCCTTACCATGCGCTTAATGTCAAAGCCTACGGATTCTGTGTACATAGTTGTAAGACTAGTAATAGAGGCTAGACCTTTTTTAAGTTTGGTCAGTCTAGTGTGAAAACTAGTCATTTGTGTATATGGCATTTTTTATAGTAAGCAATACATAATCATTTCCTTGTAGTAATAGTTTTCTTATGAGCTCTCCTCCTTCCCTTTTCTTACTTGCTTGCATGCTATTGAATGTTTCTTGCTTGATGAATGTATAAGTTAGATTATAGGTTTTCTTCTTCCAATAGCTTCTTCTTCTTCCCCCACCTTTTGTGAGAGAGAACCACCATAAAGACAGATCTCTTCTTACCTCTATTTATGCATTGAGATCTCTTCCTTCACTCCTTTCAAAGGAGCATTCCGGTGTGACAATGGAGTGCACATGCAAGACGGACAAGTTAGCGCACCCACAATGAGAAGTTGCATTTACAGCTCCAAGGCAAGAAACAATGACACAGACATTGTTAAGGCTAAGGTAAGCTCTTGACTTGAATAGTGTGTGTGTGTGTGTGTGTTGGAGTGCACCGACATCCAAGCATTTTGGATCTGTCCTAATTTGTGAACATCCATCTTGTTAAGCCACTTGACCCTTAATAGTTTTAGTAATCCTATTAGGGACACCATCGTTGCCATCAGGGCAGTATATGCAGATTGTTGGATGAACATAAAGGATGTACATGACACCTCAGAATAACCAACATAGCAGCCTCAGGGAGAAGACGCCCCAAAATGCTAAAAATTTATTACATGAAGATGCAGTTAGGGTGCAGAAAAATGAGAACAACATAGTGCTTCTGTAGCCAAGGGCAGTGAAGAAATTGACAAGGCCAAAATCGAGTTTGAAGTAGAGTAAAAACTTTGGGAATGCGTAGAAGAACATGAAACTAAACATAACACTAAGCCATCTGCGAAATTTAGTTCAACTATCAGAAGTAACTCTTTGGCAGGTTAGTGGGTTAGTCTAAAGAAGAGGAATATGCATGAGAGAAACCAGTAGTAAATGTTGGAAAACAAAAGTAGAAAAAGTCTCCAAGGTAGAAAACATGGTCCCAGTAGTGAAGCCACACTCTGAGGACATGATATTCTTGGAGTCTTAATGGATGGAGGATTTAGAGTAAATATCATCCAGAATAGATAGCCCAGAGAGATGAGTTTGATGAATCGAAAGCAGCGCCATTCAAAATAAGAATGGCAGAATAGAGAACAATAAAACCCCTTATTATAATCAAGAATGGAGAGATGCTGGTGGCAGGGTGCAAATTTCCTATCTCATTCATGGTGCTGAATATGGAGTCAATCTAGTGCTCTTATCAATGCTTTTAAGCAGACCATGCTATTGCATGGCAAGATCAAACAAGATTGGGTAAGGGACACCACCTCCACCCCTTTACCAGAGTAATTCCTTCTGCTATCTGCTGAACCAAAACTAACATCGAGCATGTGCCAGGTGTTGATCCGTGGGATCCACCCTTAACCAAAGTGTTGTCCAGACCTCAAAAGGTGGTTAGGGACCACCACCCACTCCTTAATAGACTTTGACAACAGTAGTATAACTACATGGCCGACCATAACACCACTGCTAGTACTACTTGTACATATATTTTGTAATCAATCCATTAGGATCTTAAATGTACCCATGAGGCTTGGATGTATAAGTGACATGGATAGACTTAAACACAATTGAGTGAGTATTCACTTTATTGTGAGTGGAGAATAGAGAATAGTGGAATGTTCAATTAACAGAGAGAAGTATAAGTGAATGTATAAGTGACATGGATAGACTTAAACACAATTGAGTGAGTATTCACTTTATTGTGAGTGGAGAATAGAGAATAGTGGAATGTTCAATTAACAGAGAGAAGTATACAATCACTCACTCACTCCGCAATGTATTCTGATACAGTAATGTACAATAGTAGTCTTGTAATCTTGTCTTACAGCTAATAGCACAACCATTTGAATTTGCTTTAACTATGTAATCTTATTCCATTACATATGCTTGTCTCTTCAATAGTCCGTTAGTGTACTTGTGTGTGTGTGTGTGTGTCAGATTGCACCGCTCGGATCTTGCATATTGGGCATCTAAGAATCCGTCCTAATCATTGTACATTCATCACCCTTGACATAGATAGTAATAATTGGAGGGAAATTGAGGTGGGAAGTGAATAAGGGTGATGATAAGGCAGTAAGTGGGATGAAGATGAGGTGGCAAGTGATAAACATGAAGAAGTGAGGTGAAGATGAGGTGGCAAGTGATAAACGTGAAGAAGTGAGGTGAAGATGATGTGGCAAGTGAAGAGGGGCAAGATGAGGTGACAACGGAAGTGAGGTGAAGATGATGTGCCAAATGAAGTGAGGTCAAGATGATGTGGAAGGTTAAGTGGGGTGAAGATGGTGTGGCAAGTGAAGAGAGGTGAATTTTAGTGATGGGAGTTGAAATGAAGTGTTGAGTTCACGTAGGCTAGGGAGGAGTTTAAGGCTAGCCTACTCCCATCTCCTCCTCCCTTCTCCCACAAGGGCCATGCCTCCTTGTGCCTGCTTTCACAAGGGGGAGATTCCTCTACCATTGGAATCTCACAAGCATTCTCATGATTCCCCACTCCTCAACCTAGCACCTTCTATTGTCATCTTTTCTTTCTCTTTGATGCTCATCTTTCTAGCTTCATTCACTTTCTTACATCCAAGCCTCACTCCGCTTTAACAAGGATATTTCAACTAAGGAGGAGCTTCTCTAGTCTATGGGAGCTTCTCACACTCATACAAACCTTAACCTCAACTAGATAGGGTTTCCACCTTGGAAAACATACATGAGAAAGATCAAATGACAACCAAGACACTCACAAGTACCATCAAAATAGGAATTCCCAAGCAACATTCCACATAGAAGAGAACTTGAAGCACCAAGACACTCACAAGTACCATCAAAATAGGAATTCCCAAGCAACATTCCACATAGAAGAGAACTTGAAGCACCAACAAGAGGGAAAGTAAAGAAGAAGATCACACAAAGGAAAAAATAGGATGTAAAAGTGTATTAACAATAGAGAAATTGATTTATATGCATATCCATAGGTTAAGTTATGTGTTTTGCCCGTAACCCACTTATACCTTAGTCTATTCTCTAACTCTTTATGCTTGAAGTCCTAATTCATTAAATGTTAGCATATGCATATTGGGCATTCTTTAGTGCCATCGCATGCATCTAATGTAGTCAGGCTCTGGTACTAGAGGCATCAAGAAATCGTCTTGATTAATGTAGTATTCCAATCCACATTACATGCCATTTTTAAGCTTATTATTAGTGTCTTTTGCAGCGTATATACATCCCTTGATTCCCATAATGATTAGATTGTGCCTATATGCTTAATCTTGTTGCTAGTAGACCTTTTAGACATCACTCCCATTGTTGCACCTTATATGCTTGATGCCATTTGCATTCACTTTCTTTGTTGGTCTTTAGCTGGCATTGAATTAGTAGAAGCTTGGCTTAACATAGATCAAGGACTAGCCCTACATGTGGGCGATGGGCTAGGACGGTATGAGACACTTGGGTTTTGGTGATGCTTTGTGATTCAATGGTTGAGAGATATGTAGGGCTAGGGCAATATTGGACACTTGGGTTTTGGTGATGCTTGGCAATTCAGCTTTGTGATTCAATGGTTGAGAGATATGTAACCTCCGTCTTTAGGGTGCTCTTGATGGGGGCTATGGTTGGGTGGTGAGCTAAAGCTACACTAGATGAGTCAGGCATGTGGAAGACGTGAGAAGTGGGGCACCATGCAGCAGCCTTGGTCTTTGGACTTAAGCATCTTCTCCTTGTAGACCTACAAGATCATCGAGTGTACTTACTAGGATGTCTTAGTACATCTAGCTCCTTTATTAGTTTAATCAATTTACCTATGGGTTGTTTGGGTGATATGGAAGCCATTGTTGCAAACATGAAAGACCTCAATCTGAGAACTTCCCCCACTTGTGAATATGACTTCTTGTGATTTATATAGGAAATGCTAGTTTCTAGGGATCTCTCATAAGAAAAGTTGCATATCACTTGCATAATACAGAGAGTAGCAAATACAATAGTAGTTCTTGGCGATCTCTCATCATAAGAAAAGTTGCATATCACTTGCATACAGAGGGTAATAGATATAAGTATATATTCTCTCATACATACTTTATAAGTCAAATACATTAGAAGCTAAAAAAAATTACGTTGTTACATTGTCGTACTACACAAAGATACACGGAGAGGAAGTAGGCTTGGCTATAGTTCGCCTCCCAGCCGTAGAGCAAAATAATGAGGAGTCCCTATAGCCCAGTGGCTTGCCTGCCCACACTAGCCTCGACACCCAAGGTGCTATGACCTAAATGTCTCACCCCTGAACCCGAGACTCTCTCTTGTCGCCCTCTCTCCGGCATGCATACTCAAAGCCCGGTCGAGCCCTCATGCAGTCATTATGGACTACATGACATTACCTCCCCCTTAAGATGAGTTTTCATCTGCGAAAACAAACTCTAGAAAGTTCTTGGTAAGCGTACTCAAGCATTCCCATGTGGATGCTTCAGCCTCTCTATCCTTCCACTTAACAAGTGCCTCTTGGTACACAGTATGCCACGTGTTCCGATCTCTAAATTTGAGAATCCTCTCGGGTTTGTGTGGAAGAGTTGATGGTTCAATAAGTTCCACCAAAACACTTGGAGAAACTACGTTCTCTTTATGATTAATAGTTTTTTGCAGTTTAGTAAAAACACGATGAACTTGAGAACTCTTCGACAACTCAAGTTTGTATGCTAATCCACCAACCTTCTGAAGGATTTTAAAGGGACCACAATACCTAGGTGAAAGTTTTTCACACTTCCATGTTTTTAACGTCTCCGACTTCACAAGGACTTTCAAAAATACAAAATCACCTTCTTCAAAGGTTACTTCTTTTGTGACCCTTATCCGCATACGTCTTCGCACGATCTTGTGCACTGCATATGCTATCTTTTGTTGCCTGCAGCATATCTTGCATGTCTTCAAGGAAATCCTTGATAGACTGAATCCATTCCTTCTCTGGCCCTACAGGAGACCTCAGCTCGAAACCATACATTAACATGAATGGGCTAAATCCAGTCATCGCCGAATGTTTTATAAGCAAACTCCAAATGCGGTAGGTACTCCTCCCAATTGGATTGATTTTTATTGACATACACTTGAAGCATGTCTTCCAACACTTGGTTGACTCTTTCTATATGACCATCAGGCGGATGATCTGTTGTACTCATACTCAGAGTAGTGTCTAACTTTTTGAAGACTTCCCTCCAAAAATGACTATTGAGATTCTTATCTCTATCAGAAACTATATCTGCGGGTAGGCCATATAGCTTCTAGAGATGCTCGAAAAATAACCTAGCTAACTCATGAGTTTTCACCTCCTTCTTAGTACGTATAAACTTGACCATCTTGGTCAATCTGTTAGCCATTACCCAAACCGAATCATTCCCTTGATTCGTTCTAGGTAAACCCATAATGAAATCCATGGAAATAATTTCCCATTTCCCTTTGGGAATATCCAATGGATGAAGAAAACCTCCAACCTTGAGGCACTCATGTTTATTGACCTGACACTTCTTGCATTTCAGAATGAAGTCCTAGACATCCTTAAACAAACTATGCCAATAAAACTGTCTTTTAACTAGTGCATAGGTCGTCTTTAATATCATGGGATGACCAACACTCGGACTATCGTGACTTTCAACAAGAATTTGGTACCAAAATCACCAATATTTGGTACGCAAACTCTACCTTTGTAGAGAAGGTACTCATTGGCAATGGAATAGTTTTTGTACTTTTCCCCCCAACGAACTTTATCACCCCCAAATGAGCCAATGTCAAATGGTTGTGAAGGGTCCACCCCCGAGCTCTCTATATTGGTACATAACCCAAGAGACTCGCCTAGTCTCTCCAAACTAATTCGTGCTCTTCTTCTCATGGAAACCTCGGTTGGTTGCTCTAGACTAGCACTTCTTTCCAACAAGGAAGGTGTAGGCTACTAGCAAGTGCTTGCACACGTGTACAGCAAGCCACACCTCTCCAGAAAACAAGATCATGCTCCTCAAAAATACCATGTAGTGAATCCAAGAATCTACTTTTGACTATAGTAAAACTGAGCTCGTTCACCATCGGCATGTGACTCAACGTATCCGCCCCACTATGCTAAACTTACCTTTCTGGTAGCGGAGTTTTAGGTTAAGGATCCCTGGTTTGGGTTACACCCAACTATCAATTAGTTGTTTACCGAGATGGGAGAGGAAGAAGCCCACCGAGCTTTTCTACCCTTCAACTCATTTTGACTAGAAAGCCATTTTAGACTTTCATGATCCGTCTCGATCTCAAAAGTAGCACCATACAAGTAATGTCGTATATATATATATACATATGTATATATATATACATATGTATGTATATATGTATATATGTATATGTATATATGTATATATGTATATGTATATATGTATGTATATATGTATATATGTATATATGTATATGTATATATGTATATATATATATATATGTATGTATGTATGTATGTATGTATGTATGTATCTATGTATGTATGTATCTATGTATGTATGTATGTATATAAAATAAGGAATACCTAGCATCCATACAAAAATAGTCAAAGACAATGGTAATATTGAAATGAAAACTAATCTATTAACTCTAAGCAGTGGCCACTGACTAAAATAATAAAAAAATGGGCCAAATAAGTGTTGTGCATTGAACCTCATATTTGGTACGAAGACCTTATCTGTACGAGGTACGGTACGTATGGAGTGGTACGGAAAGTACTAAAGGTACACATCGGGATGAGTATGAGTACAGAATGCAACTGAATACATTTCTGTACAAAGAGATTCACTGAATCCTTGTTGCTCTCTTTCTCTTCTCTCTTAAAGCTTGGCGGCTTGAGATTCTTGAGGACGGCTTGGTAGGCACTGCGACTTGCCTACCTGCGCTGGGCCCTACATCGCTTGGAGAAGGGAATCTCACACTCTTCTACGCTGGACGCTGCGCAACTATACTCCCTGATGGGGTAACCGTATTAGCATCTAAATGCCCATGGATTCTTCTTTCAAGTTCTTTGGTCCTAGAAAACAATTGTTAGATGGACTCTCTCGAGGTATCTACATCTGACTCATCTTGGTCCATGGTATTAGTGTGGAGATCATCGTCTCCATACTCCTCCTCGTCCAGGAGGTCATCCTCCAAGTGAGCATAAGCACTACCAGCCTCTTCGGACTAGTCATCAAATAAGTTCGTGGTGTCCATTGCTCTGCGGACGGAACCACGGGGTCATTTATGAATAAGGGCGCAATGGGTTGTAAATCAATGGACACATCCCGAATCTTACGTGAGACCGAGAGGGAGCAGATAAAGTATCAATCTGGCGAGCTGCTCCTTAGCACATGTAGCCAAGCTCATCCTATGAAAGGTCGGGAATGGAGAACAACATACCAGAAAAACCTCCTAGATGCCTTGTGGCGGTGGATGCTACCCCTACTAGAAATTTTGGAAAAAAAATTCTTTTAAAAACAAACAAATAAATAAGTATATATATTTTAACATAATTTTGAATATATGAAAAATAATATTCAATGAAAATAAATAAATAAAAAGATCCAAGGTAAAATTGAAACTAGCCACCTAAAATATCCCTTGAGTTGTGCCGGTCCGAGTGGAGGTGGCATGGCGATGCAATGAAGTACCTGTGATGGCAGCGCACAACGGGAGAGGATTCGTCGACGAAGCGGTCCCTGAGAGAATGAGATGTGAGGTGAAATGGATGTGATGTGAAACGGGATAGATGTGAATGAATGATTTTGCTTTACCCCAAATTTTTTATGACAGGCAAATTTTTTTCTCGGCCTTGTCGTTTGACAGGAATTTTTTTCAACTACCTTTTTTGACAGGCAAAATGGCCCTTGACAGGAAAAACAGGCATCAAATTTAGGCCTTGGCGCCCACCCCCATTTTTGCGTGTGCTGAACAACAGTGAGTGTGATTTTCTATTTTCACCTCATGGTGGGCGATAGTGCCAGCCGGGGGTTGAGAGAGAGAGTTTGCTCCCTTGCGGCTGCTATGTGCACCCGCCTGTGGCTCTCCTCTCATGGCTGCTCTGTCGAGGCCGATTCTGTGTGTTGTCTTCGCGCACTGGTGTGACGTAACAGCGGTTTGTTGTTTACTCTTCCACTACCGGCAGCGTTGCACGGCTGTGTGACCGTATTGCTGGTGTGGTAGTCGATGCCAGTTCGCAATGTGTGGCTGGCGCATGACGTTATGCTCTCTCATGTTATTTTGTGGCACACGTTGGTTATTAATATCTATGCTGTCGTGGCTGAGCTATCACACCCCGTCGCCTTGCTGGCTGCAGTTGCCCTCTAGCTTATTGTTCGCGCTACTTGGGCTGTATGTGCCCCCCACCACGTCTCCTTGCCGGGGCTGCAGTAGACGATGAGAGACAGAGATAGAGAGCTCTTCCCTCACTGCTCCCCGAGTTCCATCAAAGAGAGAGTGATAGCCCCCTTAAGCTTCCATGGTCCTCGTTGCTTTCTTCTCCTCCACTCACACATGCAGAAGATAAGATGAGATTTTCCTTAAAAAAATCTAATTCTATGGTTCAAAAAACCTTAGTGGGCCCGCCCCGTTCAACACCTATGCTTTAATACCAATGTTACGTTGTGGTACTACAACCTCCCAAACGTAGAGCAGAATAATGAGAGTCCCCCATTCCTCCGGGCTATATCTAGTGGCTTGCCTGCCCACATTAGCTCGGACGCCCGCGGTGCTATGATTAGGATGTCTCACCCCTCAACTCCAAACTCGCTTGTCGCCCGCTCTCCAATGTGCGTACTCGAAGCCAAGTCGAGCCCTCATGTAGTCACTTCTAAAGACCTTTAAAAAAAACCATCGATAATGCACTCACGTGATAATATACATTTTTTTGCCTAACAATGCCCTTAGATGCTAGTGATGACATTCTGCTACACTTTTCTTGACTTTCTTATTTTTGCTCCCCTTCATTGAAACTTATTCCCTATTCTCTTCCTTTTCACACATTAAATAGACCATACATTTGAATGAATGACTTGTGAAACTTCACATGATTTCAAATTTAACTCGCTAAATAGCTGAAATTTATCATTACTTGAAAAGCTTCATAGCTCTTGTAATTTACATGTGGTTTAATTGATGATGCTCCAACATCTTAGTCCATGTTTTGTAATGTACACAACTACGCATTAGGTTCGTCCTTATATATTCATTATTCTAGGATGCCATTTTGCCAACCCTGTGTTCCTAACGAGTCCATAAATAACATGCTTTGCATGAACTTAGGGGGAGCTCGCGCATGTGTTGAAGAGAACTGTAAAGATATTTCAGGAGAGGGGTGATAGTTTTCCATGGAAGTGGCTCTTCACAAGAGATTCATTTTGATTCACATATACTATAGCGTTGCTTAAAATATTGTCATTCTTAAAAATACTACTAGTGTTGCTTAAAATATTGTCGTTCTTAAAAATACTATTAGTGCTGCTAAAAATATTATCACTCTTAAAAATGTAGTAGTAAATTGGGAGGCGTGGGGTCTACAAATTGGAGGAGTAGGAAGATGAGAAAGATATAAAGTGTTTGAGAGAAGAAGAGATGGAGGAACTAGCTAAGAGGCTAAGGCATTTGATTGCATTCGAGCAAGACTAGCAGGTAAACCAGTGGAACCCCCTAATAAGAAGAAGAATGCAACTCTGGACAGGAAGGTATGCGCCAACATCCTGGTTGATTTTGCAAGGAACCAAAAAAACAAAACCCATTGTTCATGGGCAGAATCCTATCCGATATGGGTGGAGATGGTAGGGCCACCACCCTAGTTATGCCCTATGACGGCTGGCCTAGTAAGCTATTTGTTGTTCGTGTTTAGTGATACCTTAGGGTCTTGAGAACCTCTAACAAGGTTTGTGTGGCCTAGAATACACAGAAGAAACCCTGAAAATACTTGTGATAAATCTTGGAGATCTAGGCTCTATGGAAATTAATTTGGTGTTTAGGCTTTTCCTGGAGCCTGATATTATAGAGGTGGGAGATTTGGGCATATGGCGAGGAATTGTATGATCCCAAAGGAAGATGGGCTAGGGGGGGATGAAAGCAAGAATGCCTCTCCAAATGTTGACTAGGGCAAGGGAGGTAAGAACTTTGATAAGGTGGAGCTAGTTGAAAAAGTAGGGGAGGAGGATCACGGGAAAAACAAGGTAGAGGAGGGTGACTCTAAACAAAGGGCCTTAAGGGGATATAAGATGGCAAAGATGGCTCGACCATTGTGGGTAAAGGGAAGAGTCTTAAGAGCTTAAGACGTAAAAGAGGCTACCAAGGGAGGGAAGAACAATGAAGGCCTAGCATTTGGTAGATTCCACCCTAGCATAAATAAGCAGGAGGTATCAGATACTAAGTTGTTCTCTATTAACTCATTTGATGTGTTAAAGATGAGGAAAGTGAGTCTTTTCTCCAATGGAGATTTAACTGGCAGATTGATAATGCTTGGAAAGCCTTCAATGAGGAGTCGAAGAAAGACTTACTGTTGAAGAAAGCATTGATTCAATATAGGGAAAGTTTTGAGAAGGCCAATAGCCCGGATCCTTTGGCAAAGATAAGATTCAGCATAGCTCAACTGAGATTAAATAACATATTGGTCAAAAAGAGAATGAGTGACTATTTGAAAAGGTACAATCTGTACATAAGTATGCTCCGTAAGCTAGAAAGGGAATGTTGTTTGGGTAGTTGAAGGAAAAAGGAATGCCTAGAGTAGAGATGACACGAGATTTTAAGAGCCAGCCAGAGGTGGATATAGTTCTAGCCACACTGCGTTGGTATAATTGGTGACTCTCTGAAGGAACTGGGGGGGAAGTCTTGGAATGTGAAGGGGTTGAAAGCTAGGAAAAAGCAGGCTACTTTTTGGAAATTAATTAGTGAGTGGAACTCATTAGTGGTTACCATTCAAGAGCATAATCTATTTGGACCCAAGTGCTCCAGAAAGTTGAGGTTCAAAAAATGGGAGATTTTTTATGGAGGGGTAGCTAGTGTGGGTACAATGTTGTTATGTCAATCATGCATAGAAATTTGAAACCTTCAGTGGGGTTGCTAACCACCCTAATGGTAGGATAGTGGTAATAGAGGCCTAGTGGATTGATGATGTTTTTTTTATATGTAATATTTATGGGTTTCATAATCGTAAAATTAGGAGTGAGATGTGGGAATCGATTAATAGAATTAACTGTCAATGTCCATGTATCATGGTTGGGGACTTTAACATGGTTGAGAAACACATAGATAGGAGAAGGGGGAGCACAATTCTAATGGGAAGTGAGAAGAGGAAATGGGATGAGCTAAGAGGGGAATTAGGTACAATTGATGGAGATTGGGGCTCTAAACCTAGACACCCATAATTCAGCATGTAATACCTAAACTCTTCATCCAGATTGGATAGAACCTTATTTAACAAGCCAACTGGGTCTCTCAGATCAATGTATCTCCTAGCTTTGCTCTTTCAGATCATATGCCTTTGGTTTGGAACTCGCAAGAGTCCCCTTGGGTGGTGATGAAGGACTTTGCTAACTGCCCCAAAAGGAAGCTAAGGGTTATTAATGTGCTTCTGAAGGAACCCCCTATTTGTGAGATTGATTGAAGAAGCAATCAAGAAGCTTGATAGTAGGGTTTTGATTAATTAGTCTTGGAAGTGGTTCTCCAATGAAATGTAGGGTATCATTAGGCATGTTGGTAAACTGAGAGCCAATGAGACTCCGGAGGGGGAAAGGGAAACTATTGAGACTCTATGGTCTGAACTCCAAAAAAATAGGCAAGAAAGGGGTTTATTTGGCAAGGAAGTTCAAGAGTATGTTTGGTGTCAGGCTCAAATGGCTAAACAAGATGAGAAGAGGGCTTTAGAGGGAAGTGGGATAGCCATAAAAAAACTCCTTTCTGAATAATAAATCTCCCTCTAAATTTCTCTTTGGGTTAATCCTAATCTTGAAGGAGGACTCTTCCAATGAAAGGTGCTCTGAGAACTATCTTCTTAACCTGTTCCACCTGATAGAGCCACCTGGCTGGAAAGACATTTTGATCATGGTGGTGAACTTCTACATGCTTTGAGGATGCTAGAAAGGGAAAAGGCTCTAAGATGGGATGGTTTATCAGTGGAATTCTTCTTGAGCTTCTGGAAATCCTTAAAGAATATTGTTGGAAAGGCATGTAACATGGGTTTTGTACCAAGGCTACTTGACAAAAATATTGAAGAAGGGATCATCAAGTTGATCCCTAAGTAGATTTCTTGTGACTCTTTCCCCCATTGGAGACCCATCACCTTATTAAATGTGTTCTACAAAATCCTAGCTAAGGCTAATGCAATGATACTATGCCCAGTCCTCCAAGAAGTAGTCTCTAAAAGGCAATAAGGTTTTATAAAGAGCAAATCAATCTATGATAACATATATGCTTCCTTTATGGGGGGAAGGAAGTGGCAAGTGTGACTAATCAGAGATGTGTCATGTTTCAGCTTGATTCTATGATAGGATACACTGGTCTTTCATCTCTAGGGTTATGGAAAAGATGGGGCTGGGGACATAATGGCTATTGTTATTTATTCTCTGTGTGTAGGATCTTATTCACAATTGCTGATTAATTGCATTCTGGTTGGAGGATTTGAGATCAACAATTTAGTCCAAGTAGGGATGTCCCCTTGTTCCTTTACTGTTTGCATTAGCCACTCATCCCTTGATACTTGCCCTAGAAGATGTAGCTATGATCTATGGGCTGAAGTTACATAGGGGGGAGCAACTGCTCATACAATGCTTTGCTCTGTCTCTTTGCTCTTCCTACAAGCTTCCAATGATAATGTGAGAGGAGCCGCCCTAAATATTGTCCAATCCTTTGCCAAAGCTTCAGGTTCCAAATGCAAGTTTAGAATTATCAGCCTAACTGAAGAAGAGGATTTTGATCTTACAAGATGGGGATATCAAGTTATCCATAAAGGGGCATATCTTTAAACACTTAGGAGCACCCATTGGAATTGATGTCTCTAACAAGGACTTGGCTAACTAGGTAATTAAGAAGGCTTTGGGTAAACTTAGAAAGTGGGAAAGATTGATTTTACCCTTTCACTTAAAGGTAGACATTTAAATAGTGTGCTGAATGCCTATTTGATGTACCTAGCCCCAATTGTTGATTTTAAAAGAACTCACTAGTCCAAATTGATAGGCCCTATTAGGGACTTCTTACGGAGAAATCATAGAAAGGCTACTAGGGGCCTAGCTTGGGACAAAATATGTTTACCTAGAGACTAGGGGGGTCTGGGCATACTTCATCTACCTACACATGCTAAATCTAGGTTGGGTTGCTCTCTTCATAAGTTTCTAAAACAAGAAGTAAGTTGGACTAGAATGGTGAAAATAATAGTGGGAGCTTTTGAAGTCAGAGATAAGGGGGTTTGGTTAGGTCTTTCCTAAATTGATGAAGTATTTTCTTTTTCTCCTTTAATAATAAAAAATGCCCAGATTGTAAGTTCCTTTGCCAAGCATGGAAGGGTGTCATAAGTGGAATGGCTGTACTAGACTATTGGCAACTCCTTTTTTTAACTGAGCATTTGGTGGTCTCTAAGATTCAACCCCCCTCTAGCTCACCACTACTGAGAGGTTAAACAATAAGGCTCTGAAATGTTTTGGTGACTTATGGGATGGACCTAGATGGATGATTCCCAAGCTGGTTGTATGTATCATATCTCTAACAAGGATCTGTTGGCGGTCAGAAAGGTACTGGCTAATTTGGATGGTATATGGGTGTCAATTGATTACAATCCTCTCACTTGGTTGGAGGACTAGCAATGGAAAATGGGGTGGCATTAGACAAAGGCACTACTAGTTTCCTCTACAAGGAGCTAGTGGTCATAGGCATTAATGCTGTGTACTGTAATAGGGTATGGAGACTCAATTGGGGGCTTGCTAGCTAGAAGTCTTCTATGGAAAGCGGACATCCCTATGAGGATGAAGATGTTTTTGTGGAAAGTTATGATGACTGCTCTGCCCTTAGGGGCCAAGTTGGTCAAAAGGAATTTTACTTTTGGTATGTGTCACATGAGTAGATCTACCTTTGAAGATGGGTTTCATGTCTTTTGGAGCTATCCTGCCATTAGGGATTTCTGGGGGAAAATGAACAGGTGGATAGCTGATTGGGTGGGTGTCAGAATGACTTGGCCTATGTGGTTATTTGGTAATTTTTGGGACTCAGATTCAGAGACTTCATGGGTGTTGGCTGTTATCAGGTTTGCATGCCTTTTGGGGAAAAATATGGTTATCTAGGAATATCATAGTGTTTGATGTTAAGGGGTTGATTTTGTTAAATGTAAATATACCTGCATCTCTAATCTATTGGGCTGTGTATTATGCCAATGGCTGCAATGCTAATGTTTTTAAAGTACTTCAAATAGTACAGTGTAGATAAGGGAGGATTGAATGGGTCTATGGGGGCTTCTGATAATGATACTCAGATACTTCTAAAGGGTCTAACCTTTATTACTATTTGATACAGAGGTACAACTCAAAGAGTTGTGACAAGAAGGAGCTGGTTGATGATAAGCACAAGAGTTACTCCTAGCATGGGTATAGGATGCTGGTGGAATCCAATCCTAAAGGCCAAGGGACATGTCCAATAGAACAGAAAGGGAGAAGATCCTAGAGGGATGTCCTTCCATACTACATAATTTATCCTAAGAGAGGCTCATTTGGGTTAACTTTCGTGCTAGTCGTCTCACAGGTTGAGCTACTGGGAGTTTGTGCTGTACTCAGTTTTATGTATATATATATATATATATATATATATATTCCCCTCCCCCAAAAAATTAGTAGTAAAGTAGCAATTGTGAACTAGCTTTTCTAGTAGTAGTAATGCGAAGTAGCTTTTCTAGCGGAGAAGGCCAACATATAACATGCTTCCGAGAACTAGGTATTGGGGCTGAAGATAGAAGGGCATGAAGACGCTGGTCTCGTGACTTGATTATTATTATTTTGGGTGTGCCCATATCTCTCTCTGTAAATAATAATCAGTTTATAGGTGGCGGCCCAAGGAAGGGTGAAACGATTTTCGTCTGGTTGCTGTGTAGGTAGAAATTTCAAACAAAAGGGTGGTGTTGTGTTGACTAGGTGGGCAGCTGGCATTCGTGGGAAGGCGGCCGGGTGTAGTTGTTGTGGGTTGTTGGGCAGACTGGGCGATGGCCGCGGGCGGGGGAGGCGGGGCCGCAGCAGGACGGGAGCCGTCCGCGCCAGCCCTAAACGCAAACCAGGCCAGGCTACAGAAAGAAGAGTCGCCACGCCACCGCCGGCCCACCACCGGCACCCCATCCCCATCTTCTGCCGCTATCCCCACCCCATGCGGCTATTCCCCCCTCATCTCCCTTCCCCCTCCTCACTTTCTTCTCATCTCTTCGCATCCTTTCTGTCGTGTCGCTAGTTTCTTCAAGCCATGGCTGCCGCTGCCACTGACGAAGTCGATAAGCAGGAGGAGGGGCAAGAAGAGGAGCAGGTGCAAGGCGGGGAAGAGCAGGCGCAGCAAGAGGGAGGTGCCCTCGCCAAGAAGCCCCCCGGCACATGGACCCCCGTGGAGACCGTGCACCTCATCGACGCCTACCAAGAGAAATGGTATGCTCTCAAGCGCGGACAGCTGCGCACGCGGCACTGGGAAGAGGTCGCAGAGTCCCTCGCGGCCCGCTGCGCCGGCCACATCGACGCTACCGAGAAATCCTCCGTGCAGTGCCGCCACAAGCTGGAGAAACTCCGCCGTAAGTACAGGGCGGAGCGCCAGATCTTCTTTCGCAAGGGTCCCGGCTCCTCCCGCTGGCCCTTCTTCGAGCGCATGGACCTCATGGAGAGGGGCCCTGCAGCGGGTGCTGCAGTCGTTCTTGAAGCAAACAAAGTCGCCTTGCACGACTCAGATCTTGATTTGCATAAGCGGGTTGGATCCAGCAGGCACAGACAGTGGGAGATGCAGGACCATGACTCCATGAGTTTGGATGAGGATGCTGAAGATTCCGACCAGCCACCCCCAAACATCCCTAACCGTCATCGCCATCATCTTCATTATCATAATCATCATCAGGATGGCCCTCTCGACGACAATGATGGCTCTTACTCCTCCCTCAACAGGAAGCACGGCCACTACGGCTCCGTTGGGACCGGTTTTAACAAGACTGACGACTACAGAAACCTGAAAACCTCCTCCAGATTCAGCCTTAGGCAAAGTAGCCCAGCCACGCCTGATAGCACCCCACTTGTGGAACTGGTCGCTGTGATCCGATCTCTTAGTGAGGGGTTTCTGAGGATGGAGCAGATGAAGGTTCAGATGCATCGAGAGAGTGAGCGGCTGCGCGCTGACATGGAGTTGAGGCGCACAGAGATGGTCCTGAACTCCCAGAAGCAAATTGCGGAGCTGTTCAGCAGGGCTTTAGCCAGCGACAAGAAGAGCAAGAAACCCCAATCCTCAGCGGTTTGAGCCAACAAGAATTTTCTGTTTAGTTTACATTAGGGATTTTTTTATTTATGCTATGCATTTTGCTAGTGAAGTTGGATGAGTTTTCAGCACTTATCAGAATAAATTTCATATTTGGCTTAGATTTTAGGCAATCTGTATCAAACATCTTAGCTGTTCTTTCTTACATGTATATACATGTCTTCTATGGTTTGTAGTGAGGAGGGAATGGAAGTCTTTAGAACTTTTTGAACGAATTGGTGTTTTTATTGTCAAGTAAGTTGCCTTTTAGGAATGCCAAGATGCCCAACGCTTCATTTTGTTGTCTTGTTTTTCCCATGATCTGCAGATTAGACTGCCTTCATATCATCCTTGAGAACCCTTATAATGTGTAGATGTGTAGATTCATGTCGTGGTCATTGCATGAGCCTGTACTTGCAGTTAAGTATGTGCTATTTGGCCACCATGCGATAGATCACGTCCTGTTAGTGTCTGAGTACTTCTATTTAAAACACCAGGAGAATGATTTGAACTTTTTTAAATAAATAAAAGACTATATGAAAACCAGCAGAGCCTTCTGGCCATCATGGGAGTCAGGGTAACTGTAGGTCCAAAGCTGCAGTGTAAGCTGTTTTCAGTAGTAAGTCAATTGTGATAAGACTTGTTTCTGATCAATCAGATAAAGCGAAACAGCTTGGACATTGTTTTGCAGTGGCACTGTACTCTAATACCTGCGTATGTATTTCTCAATTGTCACACAACCGGTCAATGAAGCTTGTGATCTCATCAATCACAGACTCCTGTAATTCCATCATTCCCAAGATCAGCTCATGTGGAAAGTGGAGCTCCTGGAGATGGTCAAGAAGTAATAATACGGGTGCCGAACCAAAAGCCTTGCAGAAGTCCACAATGCAACAATACACCTGCTGCCGATGTGCCTAACCGCCTCGTTCATGGCCTTAAGTTCCTCTTAAAGCCTGCCTAGAAGCTTAGGTGGGGTTTTATATGACTTTCAATAAATTTTTTGTCTAGTGATGTGCTCAATGGGCTATCCTAGTAGAGCCAGAAAGATTACAATGTGGTGGGGATCTACTTGTCATGTTCAAGGGATTGGGTCCTTTTTGGGAGCTTTGTGAGAGGGGGCTGTAATGTGGTGGGAAGCAACTTGTTATGTTCAATAGATGGAGGCATAGCCAGGTCGAGGTCTGCTTGGGTGTAGAACACTCCTATGTGCTAGGGTTTAGAGGGAGAGATAGCAGCAGAAATCAAACTCACAGCACACACCTAAACTACTGTTCTGTATTATGTACAAGAATGAAGTGTTACAACTGAAATTCAAGTACAAGGGATGACTGAGAATGAAGACATTAGTTCTCTCCCGTGCTTTGCTGTAGATCGCCTTGGCCAGCCCACACCTGTAGAGAAACGCTTTGTAAACGCCTTGCGCTGAGACCAAGAAGTATGCAGATGATAATGATGATTTTCCTATGCTCTTATACATAGTACATACTGTTGCTGGTCAGCCAGTATATACTGCTGTTGGCCTGCTGTCCAATGGGTGCCTGCCACGCGGCACAGCTGTGCACACCTGCCCAACTGGCTGGGCACACTGCCGGATGCTCGTAGCCTGCAGCCTGATCACTGATACCTTGGCTGGCCGTCTGCCATGTGGCACCACTATAGGTGAGGTGTGTGTCATTGGGCTTGCAGTGAGCAGGAGAGTTATAAAGCTTGAATCATGTAAGTTATGAAGATGTACAACTTTAAGTAAGTGAATTTGTGAACATGCAGATGAGCTAAACTAGCTATACATAACTAAAAATAGAGATGCATTTACTGTTACAACACTGTTTGAAAAGGAAGTAAGGCTGATTACTTAAAATGAGGAAGCCATTTGCGGAAGGTGCTGCTGGCTGTGATAAAGTTGCACAATGTGGAAGCAAAACTTAGGACAGAGGGAGACATCAGACAATGAATACCATTTTATGTAGCAAGAACAATGGCAATATTAGCCAGCAAATGGTGTAGAACATGTGCTTGTCAAATAGGTTAGATGGATAACAAGTGAATATGGGAGGGCCCCTTTTATAGTGATGCAAGGGAGCTGGCTGACTGCCCATGACCTACTAAATAGGAGAAAAATGGATAAAACTTCATAAATAGGCAATACCCCAAATACACTGAGATGCACAATTTTTAACACCCCCTCTGTAGCTCATAGTGTGCAAGAGTTTGAAGAAGATAAGCTGATGAAGATGCAACCATGGATGCTCCAATATTGTGCAGTACAAGATATGCCTCGAAAAGAGCACCGGCCAACTTGTTTCCTCGAAACGAAATGCCACCACGAACAGCAAGGAACTTTGCTTCATTCCAAATTCCCACAAAAGTGTGCAGTGAACTCCATGAATATAATGATGAGTTGTTGGACACACTGCGTCCCCAATAGTGAACTTTGGAAAAAAAAAACTCGAACAACGAACTTAGAACTTTGCAGCCTTGGGGACACTAGAAGTATCAAAGTTATCATCTTGTATATGATCATTGCCCATCTTTTAAAACTGGGTCTTGGCGTGGCTGTACCTTTGGTCTTGCAATCCTTGGCCAAATGAACCTTTTTTCCAAAAGAGTAGCAGTGATACCAGACTGCCTGTTGCATTGTAGTAAGTGCTTGATCCTGTCCACTAGGAGGGAACCTTACCTGCTCTTGAGAAACAAGGATAGATACCTCCTCCCAGAGGGAATCCATATCCACAACAATAGCACACCTCTACAAGCACGCCTTTGTGCCACTCATGATCTTAACACTCCACAACCAATCTCCAACGCTTCTCCAAGGAACGAGGTATGAGGAACAAGTAGCACCCTCTCAAAACTGAGAGAGAGAGGCTGGATAGTAGGAAACAGTCCACCAAAACTTGCCGGAAAACACCCACAAAGGAGGTAGATCCATCGAAGAAGAGGCACGTTGAAGATGCCACAAGTCTGTGGCGCTCCACACACGAAGAAGAGGACCACCAACTGCCATCTAGGCCTCTGCTCCAAACGCCGACACCGCGGAAGCGCAAGACCGACAACCGCCTCTCAAGCGAAGACAAGGCTGAAGCACACGGGAAGAAACCCCTCCACTGCTGCCCGGGGCTGAAAACGCATCCCACGCACCACCACCACCACCGGAAGATGGAGAAGATGGCATAGGAGAGAAAGAGCTGCTGCCACCACCTAAACGCAGCCACCAAAACTGAGGCACAGCACCCCAGAAGAAAAACACGCCCTTCAGGATGAAAACACAGCAGCTAGAGGAAAACGCAGCCACTAAATGGTGAGGAAAACGCAGCCGCTTGGAAACTTGCACAAAACGCAGCCCTGTGCTGTGTATGTAGCAAAAACGCAAGTGCTCCCAAAACGCTGAACTTCTTGCGGTAAGGAAACTCGCTGCCGCCGCCTTGAACTGCCAGTCACCCAAGCGACTGATACCATGATAAAGTTGCACAATGCGGAAGCAAAACATAGGAGAGAGGGAGAGCAAAGGAGAGAGAGAGACACTTGACAATGAACATCATGTTATGTAGCAAGAGGTTTTTTACGATGGCAATATCAATCAGCAAATGGTGTAGAACATGTGCTTGTCAAATCGGTAAGAGGGATAAGAAGTGAATATGGGAGGGCCCCTTTTATAGTGATGCAAGGGAGCTGGCTGACTGCCCACGACAAATAGGAGAAAAATGGATAAAACCTCATAAATAGGCAATATCCCTAATACACTGAGATGCACAATCTCTAACAGGCTCAGGCTGAGCCTTCCCAATTACTGGAGAGAAGGCTTCCCTTAGTCTGTCTGTTGGCTAGGTGGTCAGTTGCGTGAGATATCTTGTACACTCTGGCACTTGTGCCCGTCCCCAGGAGGCTGAATTTCGGCCACCTTCCTTGGCCATACTGATTAGGGAGTTGGGTCTAGGGCTTGGATGAGGAGTCCTGGTTCAAGGCTCAAGCTTGGGGGTGGGAGCTGTGTGAGCTTTGAGCAAGTCCGTCAATTGAAAACATGAGAGATTCTTGCAAAACACTTAAGCTTAATTGCTCAACTGCATGTTCATGAAGATAGCTTCCCTGGTGCTTCACCTCTCCGCAGATGAGTGTGAAGCCACTTTAAGCTTCTGAATAAAAGCTTGAGAGGTACCTTTTTCTTGGTTCTTAGCAAAGACTTTCTCTAATAACCTGCTTCAAAGTCACACCTTGTCATTGCCTGTTTGCTCTATATGATCCTTTCTTCATCTTTGACGAGCCTTCTCTCTTGCAAGCTCAATGTAGCCTTTGTACTGATTTTTTGGCTTGAGTTTCCTAAACCACGTAGTTTGCTAGAGTGTTGCTGTGCAAATGCTGGTGAAACATTTTCATGTTTGACCTTGGAAGGACACATTTGTGGTATTTCAATTTGCGTGTGTGTTTTCTGCTACATAGTTACTCTCCTCGCTCTTTTGGGCTTTTTGATTCTCCAAAAACTAAGAGCCCCCTATTGATTGTTGTGCATAATAATTTTTAAGATCAACTCGCTACTCTTATTTCTCAAGGAAGAACTAATTTTGAGCAGATTGAAGCTCGTCGACTGTTTTCAACTTGAAAATAAGATTGGTTGTAAGTCATCTCAGTGAGAAAAAAATTAAAAACTAAAGTTCATATTGGCATGAGAAAAATTCTTCCAATATATAAGAGAATAGTTGAAATTGCAAAGAAGCGTCAAGACCGTCAAACTGCTGCACGCTGGGGGATAATACTCAACAGCAGATTTGGGAATAGAGGAGTCGTTCATATTTTTGGACTCTCTGCATGGTCTATCTTCCAAAAATGCGAGTTGGCTCCTTAAGCTTTTTATCGTTCCATTTTGGTTGATTAAGGATGTCTTTTTTAATCCCATAGCGGTCTTTTACAAGCATCTGTTGCAAAAACCAGAAGTATAAATGCGTTTTAGGAAAGTATTTTAGGGTCGTCATATGGTCGTATATGGACTGTTGGCTTGTCTAATACATTAATATTTACCCCCCCTCTCTCTCTCTCTCTCTCTCTCTCTCTTGTAGATAGCGAAAGCGAGCTTGCCCTGTCTAATACATTAATATTAACACCTCCCCCTTCTCTCTTTCTCTCTCTCTCTTATAGATAGCGAAAGCGAGCTTGCCCTCAGCTCTTTCTACTGCCTACAAGGGTCAAGTGGTGAACACACTCACACTCTCTCTCTCTCTCTCTCTCTCTCTCTCTCTCTCTCTATATATATATATATATATATATATATATATATGTTGTACCTAGACACTAATATACAGATTAGGGATCTAATCGAGTGGGCTTAGGGAGCTTTGCGATTATGGATTAGTAGGCATATACTTGGATTGATAAAACAAGCTTAATGGTTGTTTGTAGTAAGTTAGCTATTTATGGTGTAGTTATCATTATGTAAGTGGGGTAGTTATCAATATATAAGTGGGGGCTATTTATGGTGTAGTTATCATTATATAAGTGGGGGTTTGGGTTGTTATGAGACATAGTTGTGTAGACGCACCATTGAAGGTCCTGCTTGTACTAGGAGAGTAGACATCCTCATGCAGTGCACATGGTGGGCACATAAGTGGGGGCTATTTATGGTGTAGTTATCATTATATGAGTGGGGGCTTGGGTTATTATGAGACATAATTGTGTAAATGCACCACTGAAGGTTCGGCTTGCATTAGGAGAGTAGACATCCTCATGCCGTGCACATAGGTTGGCACATTGAAGGCCTTAGGCTAGGTGTTGATGGTTTGGGATGTCGGAGTTAGACATGGGCCGGTGGACTAAGAGTTGGTATGGTTGAAGATAAAGCCATGGGAGGTTCCTGTTGATTTGAGCTAGGAAATGTCTAAAGACTTTCCCTAGCTCAAGGTAAGCCCTGCCATGGTCCCCCCATCTAGAAATGTACTTGGGATGACTGTTAAATGTGCTTAAAATTGTGGTGCCTATGTGTCTAGTAAATGTAGATCTTGTGTATGTGTTGTCATGCATGGGCATGGGTTAAAGGTGTGCCCATGTAGAAGCTCCTTCCGGTGAAAACTCCAACACACTACTTTCTTTGACTCTTTGTTTATGAGGCTTGGATGTGGAACCTTGGACAAGGGTTTTGTATTGAATTTGGGCCCATAAAGAAATTGGAAAGTAGTAGATAGGGCTTAGCATGGGGTGAGACTTACCTACATTGGTTCCAAAGATACCTTTGGTCTCATAGTTAGATGTGATGAAGGGCTTGCGGGAAAGCCATCGACTGGATCGGTGCATGATCTCAAAGAGCTTCCAAAACCCGATATCTGCCATGTGTTTGAAAGTGACCAATCTAGGACTATGGCCAAGGAAATTTTTGACCATGCTATAAAGATGTATCTAATGGTGGTGGAAGTTGGGACCTTCATTGAGGATGAAGACTAGCCGCTCTTTGCTTGGGCACCTCCTCAAGGGTGAGGATGATAATCTAGAAGAATTAGCATGTGCCCACTATAGCAGAGTTGGGGACCTTAGTGCATAAGAGGTCATTAAAGTTCTTCATTCAGAGCCGCATCTATGTGGTGGTGATGGTGTGGGGGGGAGGGGGGGCATCAATGTATGGGAAGTTCTAGATGGGGTCCCTTTTCCTTCCATGCTCATGAATTTGTGCTAGAACCACTTTGTTTTGATTGGCATGTACTTGTGGTCAATGTAGAATTCTTTGGGTGCGGCCATATATTCTCGCCGCATTTGGTGATCAAGGTGTGCAGCACCTCAAGTTGGACTCCTATGTGACTTGTGGTGTGGTTGGGTAGTCTTAGGATCAATAAAGTACTAGCCTCCTTTGGTGTGTCCTTGGGTGGTCGATCTTCCTCTAGAAAATAGGTGATCCATGTGTTGATTCACTAGACTGATTTTAGCCATGTTGAAGGGGGTATCCATGTGGTTAAGGAAGTTGCCTTAGAATGTGAGATCCTTTATAGTAGGTAGATATGAGCTGTTGTTCATTGAAAGGTGTTCATGGATAGGACACCCCATGGTCTTATCATCTTCACTGGGGATAGGTAGTTGGCGATGGTGCCCTATTTATAACTGGACCCTCATGGAATGATGCAAGGATGGGGGGCTCATGGATGTGGTTGAGTTGAGGGATAAGCTCTAGTCTTTGGGGATGAACTATGGGTGAAGTAGGGACTCTCGCGGAGGAGTGTGCAGATAGGTTGACGGGAGAGTTATACATAGGGTGTAGAGTTGTGCCACCTGGAGCGGTGGGTGAGGTGTCTTTGGAATCACTCCTGGCGGGGGTTGGGTTTGGCTTCTTGGTGGTTGCCTTGTTGGCCAAACTGTCAGAAGAGTGAGTGTGATTAGATTGCGGGGTGCGTCTCTCGAAGATTAGTGCCCGCCTCAAGGTCGTTCTCTTCATCTTTAGGCTTGTGCTTTGAAAAAAGGTAAGGCCTCATATGCCTTGTGGATAGAGATGTCCTACAGGTAAGCTACATGGATGGTATGAATAGTGGCATCTCTGATGGTGAGGGCTTGCTTGAGGTAAGTGTATACTATGTGATATCACAGGATGCCTAAGGTGATGAGTGCGTGTAGAGTGGGTGATGAGTGCGTGTAGAGTGGGTGATGAGTGCGTGTAGAGTGGGTGCATCAAGGGTGTGGTGCACACACGGGTGTAAAGGTGTGAAGGTGTGAATGTGTATGCGTGTAGATTTAAATGTGGGAATGTGAGGCGAATATGTGTGCACGTGCAAGTAGTGTAAACATGGGTGCACGTGTGGGTTGTGGGCGTGCACAAGGTGTGTGCATGCGAATGCAAGTAAGTGTGTGTGCACGTGCGGTTAAGTGTGGGTACATGTGTGGTGTAAGTGTGGGTACACGTGCGAGTGAATGTGCACGTGCACATGTGTACATAGGTAAATATGTGCCCACACGTGGGGGGCTGTGTACATGTGAGTTCAAGGTACATAAGGGACAAATGTGGGTGCATGTGTGAGTGTGAAAATGTGTGCACATGCATGTTTTTAGTTATTTTTTTGGCGTTTCTTGATGTTTTTAGGTTTTTGTGTTTTATCATTCCCGATAAAGGTAGTAACTATACACTTAAGCAGAGGTACTATGTTATGTACACAAGGGCTTAGGGTAGTAACTATACACTTAAGCAGAGGTATTATGTTATGTACACAAGGGCTTAGGGTTTGTGGCTTATTGTGCATGGGCAGGCAGGCGAGGGTGGAGAATCGTTTACCCATCCACCATGACGAAAGCTTGGATGCCACCACAGTCAGCTTTATTGGCATACTTGATTGAGATTTGTCTTTCCAATTCTAGCTTGTGAGTTGGTGTTGTAGCATGGTGTACACGTGTTGTGGGGTCATGGTGATCTTTTTGAGCCCTAGGGTTTTTCGCCGATGCCACGGAAGTGCGTGCGGGGTGTTTTATTTAGGGTTCGACACCATGCGTGGCTCTTCTATGATTGAAATAGGGACAGGTAGGGCCATTGCACATGGGGAAGGTGTTGTCTCATGCTGCTCGGAGTCCATGAGCTCTTTCGGCTTTTCTGAAGGTGGTGTGCACATAAGTCGAGGTGGAAGCCACTACTCTCCATTCTTGCTTAGGCTTTGGAGTTGGCATCACATGCATGGCTTTGGGTCTCCACACCCACTTGGATTTGACCTTAGATGGTGTGTTTTTGAGGGTTTGAGGCACATGCTTCTTTGATCTTAGCACCCAAATGCAGGGGTTTCCTTCATAGAATCCTTTTGCTTTTAGCAATTTTATCAAGATCCAACAAAGCATTGACTTATGCGGTGGTACTGGGTAATGAGGCCGTCGGCCTGGATCTTTTTGGCTTCCGGGGTTGTGTAGACAACGAGGTTTTTGGGACCCAAACAGACGGGTTTCCTTCGTAGAAGCCTTGGACTTCTAGCGTCTTGGATGGATGATGTGGCGACCCTTACGCCACCCAAGAGATTCTTGCAGATATTGGCTTGTCCTATGACAATATTGAGCCAGTGGTCCCCCCCTCCTCCCTCCCCGCCTCCTAGTTCTCCTCCTCCTCTTGTGATTTCCAACCCCCTTGGTTTGCCGTGGTTCCTCCCCCCTTCTCTTCCCCCCATCTCACAGGCCTCCTTCCCTCTTCTCCCACTTGTGTTTCTTCCTTAGGGACATTCACACGTGGTGTTAGGGCATGTGGGCCTTGGGACTATAAAAGGCACTAGTCCTAGGACTATTGTACCCTTTTTGATATCTTCTTGATCATTTGATATGATAGACATCTTGTCTTCTTGGAGTACATGGTACTTCCACTCTTGGGCTTTCATGGAAAAGCTAGTCTATGATCTTTCAGGTGTGGGTTAACACATGGCTTCTCACGACGGATATGGCTGAGATCCATTCCCATATCTTAGGTTAGTTATGATCCCTTCATCGTATTGGTATCAGAGCTCTTGGCTTAGATCTTAATGTTTTGATTAAGGAGTGATTAGTGCTTTTATATTGTTTTCAAATTTTATTTTGAGTGAATTAACAATGGAATTAATAGTAATCATTTTGAGGTTTTTTGATATTTTTAAAGCAATTTTCTTTGAACTTTTTGGCTAAATCCTCTTGATTAGTGGTTCCTTTCATCAAATCTATTCATAAATCCTAGTTTCTTCCACACTTGCCTAGTTTCTCGAGAATCTTGGTAGCTTGGAGGAAACTTTTGGTGATATTTCATCAAGAAAGTGGTAGTTTCCAAATTTGTTTACAGAAATGGCTCAAAGACTAGTGTAGATCGAAAAGTGTACATACCCAAGCCCAACTTACAACACTTGCCACAGGAGCAAAGAAGATGGGATGTGAGAGATGCACATGCCATGTCCTTAATTTCTTTGTCAATCAAGAGGTCAATTATACCTCATATGCAATCTTGCAGGACATCAAAGCAAGCTTGGGATACTTTGGAGGCCATGTACCACGCCAGTGAGGCAAGGTTATGTGTTTGAAAAGACAGCTTGATGTGGTATGCTTATGAATGAGGAAGACATGTCGGATCGCTTGATGAAGATTCAAGATCTTCTATAGTTGTTAAACATTGATGAAGGGATTTCGGACAGTCAGCTAGTGTTGATGACACACTTTACTCTTTGCCTAAGTCATACTTGAGCTTCCACAAGTTGCTCAACTTGTCTACAAGGGGAAACCCTATCCCACTCACATTTCAGGAATTAATGGGACTTTTGTTGCAAGAAGAGCAAACAAGAAAGAATATGTATGGGTATGCATGTTCATGATTAGGCATCTATGGCACATAACAACGGCAAAGGCAAAACGTGGCTATCATCAAAAGGGCTAATTTCAAAAGGCCATCAAACAAGGAGAAGGATGATGGGCAAGCACAAGAAAAAGGGCAAGTATCATTACATCAAGAAGCTATGGCATTATATTGATGACTACAGAGAGAAGATAGCCAAAGAGAAGAAGAAATAATTTGGTATGGTTGGTGGCAACTCTTATACTACTCCTGCAGGTAAAGATGATGCATTAACAAATTATGTGTCGGGATTTTCTTGTATGTAGTTACAATGCTTCTCAAGAGCATGTCTCTCAATGTGGATGAGAAACAGGTTGTATGGTCTTTTGATAGTGGGATTTGTTCACAAAGCTAGGGGGTTGTCCCAAAAGGTAAGGTCTCATGTGCAAATAATCATTCTTATTTTGTGAGAAAGGCAATGGTGAGATTGTACTCACAATAGCTAATGGTACATATTAATTATTGCCAGATGTACTTATGTGGGATTAAGAAGAATTTGTTGTCAGTGTCCTCTTTTACTCAAAGTGGGCTTGTTGTCAATTTTGAGGATGACTGAGAAAAGGACTATGTGATAGTCACTTCTTGGACACTATATGCATAATGAGAGACCGAGAAAATGACTGTGATAGTCACTTCTTGGACACTATACCATGGACTCTATCATCTTGATAGTTTTGAAAAGAGTAAATGATGCTTGTGTGGTTACCACATTTACTTTGCCATGCAAGAGGCAAAGTTGTGGCATGCTAGGTTTGGGCATGTGAATTATGGAAATCTAATGAGAGACCGAGAAAATGACTGTGATAGTCACTTCTTGGACACTATACCATGGACTCTATCATCTTGATAGTTTTGAAAAGAGTAAATGATGCTTGTGTGGTTACCACATTTACTTTGCCATGCAAGAGGCAAAGTTGTGGCATGCTAGGTTTGGGCATGTGAATTATGGAAATCTAAGTGTTGCAGAAGCAACAAATGGTGCATGGCATACCACATGTTGAAATACCTGCTAGACATAAATGTGAGGGATACATTCTTGGAAAAATGCATCTTGATGCTTTCCTAAACGATGACTCAGTGAGAGTTGATCGAAAGTTATAGCTCATACATAGTGATGTATGTGGTCCTATGAGGACACCGTCACTTGGAAAGCATTTATAATTTGTACATTCATAGATGATTACTCCAGAGTTGCTTGGGTATACCCTTTGAAAGAAAAATATGAGGTTTTTATGTACTTTTAGCATTATGTTGCAAGGGTTGAAAATGAAACAAGTTGCAAAGTACAAACCCTCCATATAGATTGATGGAGGGAGTATATGTCTAGATGATTTCAAAGCATACTTGACTAAAAAAGGCATTAAGCACCAGTGTACCATCATGCCATACACACCACAACAAACTAGTGTTGCAGAAAGGAAGAACATGTCCTTGATGGAGATGGCCAGATGTATGGTCTAGGGCAAGGGTTTACCTCCTCATAAATTCTGGATGGAGAAAATCATGTGTGCTACATATGTTTTGAAAAGATGCCCCACAAAAGCATTGAAAACCATCACTGTATGCATATGAGGCTTGGTACGATAAAACGCCTAAAGTTGATTACTCACGGTTTTTGGTTGTCATGCATATGCCCGCGTGCCTCAATAGATGAGAAGCAAGCTTGATGACAAGGCAAAAAAATGTATTTTGTGGGCTACAACAATGGTAGCAAAGCCTACCATCTCTATTCAACCAGAGTATTTTTTAGAGTAGAGATGTGGTGTTTGCTAAAAATGTAAATCAAGCTATGGCTGCATTTGGTAATAGTTGTACAAGGGTCAAGAAGACATGTTTGAAGGGATACTTCCACCTATAATTGATGGTACAACAGAACAAGTTGCAGTGGAACATGTGTTGTAGTCAAACAGACATCATGTGGATGTTGAAATTTAGCAAAATGAACATCTTGTTATGCATGAAGACGTAAAAGAGGTTGTGAGAGGAGGGCGGACAGCTCTACAAGAGGCCAAATCAATCCCTAGATGACTGGTCAAAACTTTACAAGAGAGAAAACTCTCAACTCCTCTCAGTAGAGCAAGACAGGCGCTATTTCTAGGAATGAACCACATCATGCGGATGTGGCATGGTTGAGTAGCTTGTGTGATGTTGATGAGCCAGCCTCGTTTGAAGAAGCTCAAGAATATTAGCATTGGATGAAAGTTATGCATGATGAGATGAATACATAAAAATGGCACTTAGGATTTCGTGGATTTGCTTCCTAGCAAGAAGGCAAGTGGCACTAAGTGGTTGTACAAAGTGAAGAGGAAAACTGATGGTACTATTCACAGGTACAAGGCAAGGCTTATGCACAACAAAAAGACACAGACTATGATGAAACTTTTATACCTACTTCTAGAATGACCACCATTGGATGTGTGATTACATTGGTTGCCCCCATCACGATTGGAAAGTACATCAATTCAATATTTTAAGACAACCTTCCTTAATGGGAATTTGTAAGAAGTGTATGTATCTTAGCCCATTGGATTTGAGGCAAAGGATCAAGAAACAAGAGTAAGTAGATTGAAAAAGGCATTGCATGGCCTTAAAGAAGCTCCCCGAGCTTGGTATGAGAAGGTACATGCTTATTTGACTAGCCAAGGCTATCAAAACAGCCCACTGCAATGAACCCTCTAGGATTTGATTGTGGTCATCCTCTTATGTGGATGACATGATACTCACTAGGACAAATGGCGATAAAAACATAGCATTCAAGGATGATTTGGAGGCCTCATTTGAGATGCCATATCTCGGTCTATTGCACTTTTATTTCTATAATCCAAGTACATAAAGAGACTATCGAAAAGGTTTAAATTTCAGGATTGCATGCATGTTTCTACTCGAGTAGAACCCAGACTTAGATTGAGCATGTATGATGTAGGAGAGCCTTAGCTCTAGGCTACCTCATATATTCATGTAATACAAGGCTAGACATACAATATGGGATGTCTGAGTTGAGTAAGTTCATGCACAACCCAAGGCCAAAGCATTAGCAAGCTATGACGCGAGTTTTTCAATACTTAACGACACCCACGATCTTGGATTGTTTTATCCCAAGGGGGGTGATTGTCACTTAGTTACAATGATTTAGATTGGGTTGGTGATTATGACACCAAAATGTCCACAAGTGGGAATTGTTTTTTCCTTGGGAGCTCACGTATATCCTGGTTGAGCAAAAAGAAACCAACTGTGGCCACATCATCTTGTGAAGCTAAGTATAGGACAGCTTTCACTACTATAGTTGAGAGTGCATGGTTGAGGAGATTGATGACAAATATTCGTGGGTGTCAACAAACACCCATTCCCATTCTCATAGACAATTAGAGTGCTATGGCTATGGCCAGGAAACCAATTTTCCATGGTTGCACCAAGCACATAGAGTTTCATTATCACCATGTCAACGAGAGTGTACATGCAATGGAGATGAACTTGACCTATTTTCCTACGCATGAACTTTTTCCCTCTACACATTGTAGAGGGTCCCCCCCCCCCCCAAGACATTTGGTGTGTTCGGACACCTTTACTTTTACATTTCAAGCTCTCTATTGCTCAATGTTGTGTTCTTGCTATTTTTTTGTGTACTTTTGTTGAACATTAGTCTTTGCCAAAACCCCACACTAAGAACTTTTAAACAAGAATGGCATTCATATTTAAACAATTTTTGCTTCAAGAATACATTTGAATTCACAATTTTATTTCCAAATTAAGCTTTCCATTTATTCATTTACCTCTTTTGCAAACTTCTTTGAGATGAAGATGATGTCCAAGACTAACGGCAATGCTCAATCCAACGAGAGCACTTGCCCGATCATTTCGTTCCTCCCATAGATGAATCTTTTTTGCACCTTCCTTGGATCCCGATTTCTTGTCCACTCCCTTAACGATGTTCTATAGCCCGTCCCTCATAAGTAGTAGTTGCATTTGTTCTGCCATGATGAGAACCTAGTGCTGTGGAATCTAGCCACATTATAGCTACTCTTACTTGACTCCATGATGGATGAAGCCGGTAGACCCATCAACTATGGAGGGAGGCCCAATTTGCATGAGTAGAATTAGAGCTAGTTAAGTAACACAGTGATCCAAGTGCACTCAGAAAGATGGAGGCTCAAAAGCAAGGCACCCAGAGCGACAAAAGCCTCACACACACTATGGCAAATTGGTAACAATGAAGTGAGGGTGCAACAAAGAGCAAGGTGGGGCCTAGAGCTGAGAAGAGAAAAATGCCCCAATGGGCCACTTAGCCCAACCTAGCCGACAGCTCTATCACAAGCTTTTCCAACTTGGCAATGGAATGGTGGTCCTGACGACTACACCAAGAAAAAAAACGAAGACTTCGATGTCGTGCATGTGAGCAAGAAGTTTACGACGGGAGTGGAATGTTGGTTAATCAAGGTGCGCACACGAGCTATGGCAGGTGGTAGACAACCACGGCAGAGAGGCAGAGAGAGAGAGAGAGAGAGAGAGAGAGAGAGAGAGAAGAGACGGAGAAGTGAACTTCACACAGAGAGATGTGACAAAGCTATTGCATGACTCAATAAATGATTTGATTAATTGATTTGATGCTTCACTGAGTACAATGCCTTTTTGAAGGCTTAGAGCCTTAATCTTTGACTAAGTCACACACACAAGGGCAATGCCACATGGCATGACATCATTGCTTACATACACATGAATCTAGCCATAAGATGTTTTTCACACACATAGGCACATGTGCACACATTAGAGGTGGTTCACACACATACACACATAAAGGATAGTTTCACAAGCATGAAGCTTCAATTCCCATCAAATACTTGGACCATTAGTGCTAACCCACTCCTGCCAATCCATAGTGATGCAAACAATCTACTGGTGACCCTTTAGGTCAGACCTGCATGGTTGCACTTGAATAAAAGCTAAAGAAAGAGAGGATGCTGTTATAACTTTAGCATTACTCTTGCACACCCAAGCAGTGTGGATCCATAACAGCATACATGCAAGGTTAATTGGTGAGGGGATTGCTTGGTACATAACCTTGTTGCACCTCTGTAATCCAGAACATGTTTGTCCATGCACATACTCTCGTTTTTTTGAAGTTTATGTCCACAGCAAATATAGACGTAGTTAGTATGTTGACAATGAATTCCTCTTGGGTTCAAAGCCTTGCCTCTTCTTTGAGCGCTCAGGCAGAATGTTACATAAACATGTTGCAGCGGCTTCTTGTAGTGATTTTATGATTAGCAGTCTAACAGGGGTCCTGATGGATGTTTCAATATGACCCACAACCACAGACTTGAAGACTAAATATCAAGGTTCCCCCCCAGTCATGAGTGGTCATGCTGAGTTGAGAAGTTCCAATGGTGTTTTTTTTCTTTTCGAACTTGGAACTAAAGAATCATTCAAGCACACAAGAAGCTTGGTAAACAAAACTGGCAGCATTTCACGGCATTAAGAAGAAAACTGCATCAATAGTTGTTCGAATGATACCACTACCTTTGTTTGATTTCCATATTTATACATGTCCATGAGCCTTTCAGCCACCCTCCTTACATCTTTTGTCCTCTTAGATGAACTCTCTTCTTTACAAACAAAAGGTTCGGTATCATTCAGAGCATACCAAATCCTCTCTCTGGGAGGCGGCAGAAGTTTCTCATTGTGGATCCAGCATCTTGCCAAATGACTGCTACAAGTTCCTTCATTGCCTTCATTTTCTATGCATTGGCAGGAACCATTGGTATCTTCCAAAGTGGCTGTAGCATAGGTCGATCTCAACCACCCTTCAAGGAATGCTATACGCTGTTGAGAAAAAGAACACGTTCCAAGTCAAGGTGTGATTCAGTGTTCATACAACACAAACGAATTTAGTGTAATTGGATAGGAGACACTCATCCTTTTGATACTGAACCTTCAGCAAAAAGTCTTGAAGGCTCTTATAGTCTTGAGGTGCTGCCAAGCCAAGTACATGAAGACAGGTGTTGGTGAGCTGCCATAAAAAATTTTCAAAAGTAAGAAAACTGAATTCCATCAAAGGCTTTTTAAGAGCCAATAGAAATCCTTCTGAAATGTCATCGAGTGCAAATTAGACTTCACCTGCTCATTCAAAGCATGCATGTACTTGAAAGTTGATGGAGCAAGCACATGATACGAATCAGATGAGTCGAGAGCAAGCACCAGGGCTTGAATCACATCATAAAATGACTCCCCATAATCTAAAATCAAAAGCCATACAGCTCTCAAACCAGAAACGATTATTTCAAACTTGAGAAATAGCAGCACTACCAACTCTAATACTTTTTCCCCATACCTCTTCGAGTTTCAGGTACGGCTAGTGCTAATGCTGCTTGTATACGAATCTTGAAGTTTCTTGGAGTCTCGGAGTAGCAATAATAGGATGCTAAATACGGATGTTGCCCTAAAAGAAGGTATTTTTTATATATTTCATATTTTTTGTTTGAGAAAGGTGAGAAGGCTTGAACAAAGTAGGACTTGTATCGTATTTAGAGTACACACTCACCATGCCGTTTCAGAAAGCGTAATGGACTTGTTAAGAAAGAGATTTCCCAAAGCATGGCAAACATTCCACTGCACCTATAATATCAAAACCAATACCATCCAATGTCAGCATCCAAAACCTTCAATCATCTATAGAATCCATATCCATAGAACACAGCCTTTTTAAAGCCTGCTCACAAAAAGGTGTGGAACTGGAACCTTGACATTTCCTGTTGTGACACATGAGACAAAAGTCTGTACCACCCTTTCAAGCCAAGGGAATGTTTCAGAAAACCGTTGCTGCAATGCTTTCGATTTAAGGGGCTCCTCAGGAGTATCCGATCTTGTAATTAAGGTATTTTGCACATCAAACTTGATAAATCTAGCAAGGTTTCCAAGGGCTCTCACAGCATTTGCTCGTACCTGAAAACAAGTGAAAATCATTCCCATACTGAGTAGCAAAACTTTCATGGGGCAGCAGGAAAGACGGCCACAATTTCAATGATCAGATTAATGATTGGCAGAACATGACCACAGTAAGATGTCCTCAACCAAGGATGTGTTGCATTCAACTTGAAATTCTATTTGACCTGAAAATCAATGTTTTTCTTTCTTAACTGTTTATGAGTCAACAATGTTCCATCATATCTGAGCCAGGAAGTTAGAGGTGCATCACCATTCTTATGGCTGGGAGGAGAGTCCCTAGCCAAATTCTATCGGGGTCATTATTAGGACAGGACTTGATTTTTTTCAACCCTAATTGGGTTCTTGGTATGTTACCCTTACAGGCGGGTATACACGTGTGTCCAAGAAATGGTTTTGTTTGCATGGTCATTCACCGGGACACTGAATTCTTATGACTTGGGGTATTTTGTAGATGGATATATCGCCCTTTGTCATGGGAGATGAGTGTGTAAGTTGGAAATATTATCTAGGTCATAAAAGATGTGTGTCTGAGTTATCCCATAAGTAATGCCTTGGTGCATGTGTATAAAAAGGGAGTTCCCCATTTACGAAGGCAACGATTGGATTCCCGTTTCTTGTTTGTGCACTCTTATTGTCATCTAGTTCAGCTACAAGCAGATACTAGTTGGTTATTTGAAGGATCTTCTTTCACAAAGCCACACATTTTATCATACCCTAGAATCTAGCTTTTGTAGTCAACTATTTTCAGCACCTATTATGAAATCAGTTTAGCTGCTTTCCTTTTTAAACAAGGCTTCATGCCAATGTGCATGACAGACACGCACTCAATGTATTATCTTGGTCTCATACACCCTTGTGACAATTTCAGTTCTCTCTCACTCATTGCAGAGACCGAGGAACGCACACTACATGGGTTTTTATGGTCCTCTCTTACAAAGCTATGTGTGTTTGTTTCATGCCACCCTTATATCTAGTTTTCACAGTCAATTAATATTGAGTAGTTCATTAAGCGTTTTACTGTTTTCATGTTTCTATGCCATGGTTAACAGGAGTTTCAAAAACTGTGTTTCAAACAAGGGGGGGTAGGGGGGCTACATATGTAAAGAATATCAGATCCCAACACCAACCCAACACCACCACCACTCCCCCCCCCCCCCCCCCCCCCCCCCCCCCCCCCCGCCCTGCGTCTCTCGTAGCAGCTTGAGTACCCACCTGAAGGTAGCTTGAAAGCAGTGCACTTACATGTTTGGAAAACATGTTAAATGCAAGAAACATACATTGCAGCATAAAATGCATGCATGAAGTTTGAACTTTGAACCATTATACTAGGTTGCAAAATCCAGAATCCAGATGTCATCCTGATTCATGAGTCATGACATGAAACATTTACCAAACTCACATAAAGAGAAAGAGAAAGCCTAAGCTTAAACTTCAAACGCATGAAAAATAGGTAGACCCACTCTCAACGTCTTACCACACCACATGCTTTCAAAAGGACATTTCTTTTAACCTTTAAAAATGTCTTTTAAAAAAACCTTACAGAAATGTACAAAACATCTCAAACGGATACTCTTCCAAGTTCCCAGTGAAGCGCGTTTTTCCGCAACTATTCTATTACCCAAACAATGAAGTAGCTATCTCCTCCAAACTTTATAACCTTGTGTGTGCTCAGATCGCTCATCAGTTGGCTGCCATTTCCTTCTAAAGGAACTCAAGCCTCTCCTGGATCAGGACTCAGAGCACAACTCAGAGACAGACAGATACCTATCTTACTGTTGTACTATTTTATAATGCTGAGTAAAAGCTCTATATATACAGCTTGGCCAACCCGTTAAGGCCCAGCCTGTCTACAGTAGCCCACCTGCTGCCTATCCTGTCCGCACTTGGCCACTCCTGTCTACACTTGGATGTTATCTGCCCATTAGGTCCACGTGCTGCCCATCTGGTCCACCGGTGGCCCGAGGGTGCTCCCAGGACGTGAATCCACCCACACTTGGCGACCTGTCTGCCCATGACTACCCACCAGTTCCCACTGCTGGCAGTCCAGTATCCACAACTGCTGCCCACCCATCCACCCACATGTGACCCAAGCCAGGTGGCAGATCACCATCGGATGAAGGTGTGTCATGGGTTAGACTAGCATCAATGTATGGTGCAGTTTTTTCAGCAGTAGACCTCATACCTTTGGAATGAAGCCCAGAAAAAAAGACTACAAGTCATGATGTTCTCACAGCTCATACGCAGTAAACCCTCTATCCCACACATCATTCTAGCGGATTTGCAGCCCGCCTGCTTCATTTCAATTGACCACCAACACATTGAGGATATGATGCCTAGGAGACACACCAGTGTGGGTAGACAGTAGTTACTATGGCTTGCAACTTGCTTTCACCTCATGTACGCACCTGGACTTGCAGGGCATACAAGATTGTTGATATACTCCTGTCACAAGGTGGATGATTTCACATAGGATCTTTCTAGATACATTGCCATTATCACAGTGCAATGAAGTAACTTATAAATCGCTTCCACAGGAAATGAACAAAGTTATTAGAGGTGAAATCTGGGGAATATATATGCACAAGACATGAATTGATCCAAAAACACTCCCATCTAGCATGGCCATGTACCATAGCTACGTCCTCAGTGTGACTGAGGATGGACTTTTTGGATGCTAAGGCTCCTTGTGAATACATGTCACATGCATTCATCTCAATGGGGCAGGTCAGAGTCTCATTTTGCTTACACTCCAGATTGAGACAGCGAGAAAGATGGATGCAGAAGAACGGTGAGCTACGGATATGCTTAATGTGTTACATGCACCAGATGGAGACGCAGGAGCACCAATCAGAGTGGACGGTGCACACACCTTTTGGAGCAAGGACCCTTTTTATCATATTGGGTTTCCAGGGGAGACCATGTAACCCTATCAATCTTTTATGAATCATAAGATCCCTCGTATTAAAAGAGACGCTCCTGATTCTTGGGTTTCTATTTCTAATTAAAGTTTCACTTCCATGTGCATCAAATGCTTATGTACTCCACTTTTAGAACTTTTTAGCAGCAATACCAGCCCAAATTTTGCTGAAATGGGGACACACAGGCTCATGCATGGCCACAACTATTTGTCAAAGATGTTTGCATTCAACAATATTTAATCTAGGGAACAGCTGACCTTGTCACTGTCTTTTGCCAGTCTCATGGCACATTCTGCTAGTGCTGTCAAAGACAATGACGTGACATTGAACACTGCACAAAAACCCAAATCCTGAAAACTATAAATAGCTATTAGTTACATTAATCAACACTACTTAGACACCCTTTTAAGATGCCACACATCCAAAATTCTATCTCCTTACAGGTGTCATTCTCTGATACACTTCGCAAAGCATCACAAAGATTTGCCAATGCCCAAGAAGCAGTAATCCGTACCTGAAAACTTCTGGCAAGTATCACAACAATAGCAAGTCTACCAAAAATGCATATAAAGTAGAATGTGCATGTAAAGACAGGATTAACATATGACCTCCATGATCACATACCGCGATAGATGTATCCCTAGTAGAGTGAATAATCACATCCATGGCAGATGCCAAAACATCAGTCCTGGATTACCACAGCCATACACTCATATTAGGAACAGTCTACTCCAAAGAGGAGAATTGGTCATTACGGGATTTTCTTCACGAAAAGGAAGAGACTCTGAGAAACAAATGCATTGTAAAGACTTGAGTATTGTGACCTTGCAATCAATGCTGGAAAACTGATGAGAACACCAATTGCTCTACATGAAGCTGAACGTACAGATGGACTTTCATCGTTCGCAGCCATTTCTAGCTACAAAAGGCAAAGAAGGACTGTTGACAAACAGGGATGCTGGCAAAACACAAGCCTTAAACAACACTATTCAGCAATAAAAACTGCTGCATGACCAACAACTACAATCACAGGACAAAGTAACGATGCTTTCAAGCCTTGTAAATTGAAAGGAGGTGACAGGGTATGCTTACAACTGTCAAAGTTAAAAATTTTCTTTTTTCCTCTGGTAAGGTGCAAAATATAGAATAAGTTAATCCGGCAAAGCAGGTAATGGCCTCAGCACGGACCTGCCCAAAAAAAGAGAGCAAGTTACTAGTAACTATGGAAGAGATTCTTTATGAATTACACGAACACAAAAAAGGTCAGATTTTTGTCATGTGATATTATGGCCTGATCCATAAACCGATCCATGAAAGGAGGAACTAGCCTCATTGACTCCTGTTAAGTAAACAAATCGTGAGTCTAGGCAAGTTTTCTGATCATTACCAGGGCTGAAGAGTGTGTCACCAAGAGTGGCAAGTAGTCCTGCAATGATTCGTCCCAACAGTTGACGGATACAGACTCATTCCTCTTTTCATGCTCTGGACTACTGTGACTGCCAACAGTTGGGGCTGTGTTGAACAAATATGTTGATTGTGATGCAAACGATGACTGTAGGAGCATGTCATCTTGTGAGTCATCTGTAAAACTTGACCCCGAAACAGCTCGAAGAAACTCATTAAGCAGCTGCAATAAAAGTTAACACTTCAAAAATCTCTTAATATGTATGTGTAAAGAATTGATATACAGGTAAAGCGCTTGTATCATACCTTTGCAGCTGCATGCACCACTTTCTCATCTGGGATATGAGAAAATCGCATGTTGGGATCATACTTAGACTGCTGCCTAACATTACTTCTAAAAATTCCACTTTTTATGGGGGAGATGAAGGCCCAGTATGGCACCATTATAGATGGATAGTTATGTACTGCAAGTTTCAGAGCCTGTAAAAATACAAATAAACAACATCATTTAAAAAGAGAGATTGAACCATCTGCATAACATCTGAAATAGTAATAATAAAACTAAACCAAACCAACTTAGTAAATAGGTTGAAAACATGCAGAAGTTTTTTGAATGCCTAAAGTAATTCTTTATGCACAATGTGACATTCGTGAAGGGGTGACAAGGTATTGCCACACTAGAGTTAATCCTCATTTGATGGATTTTCAGCTAGCTGTTCACATGGTTTTGTAAGACCACCGTTTTCTGAGGCATTCAACTTCGTATATATTGAAAACAACCATTATATGCCTCTTGCTTCGATGTCCAAGAAATAATAACGTTCAAGGCCACTTAACAACTAAAACGGGCATGCTGCTTCAAGCTCCATGAGGTTGTATAGCATCACCATGCATCCATAGCACTCACTCTAAGAGTGCTCCAATTCTCATTTTAATGACAGTTTATTATTGCTATGACAATGTACTTACTGTTTTACTACAAATTCAGTTCCTTATTTCCATTCCTTAAGTGATTTCATGACAAATGTTCTGCACGATTGGTATCACCGAGACCATCAGTTTGCACATACATGGGCTGTCCACATCTTCAATAAGCTATCACATACGCTTTTCCGATGTACACACACATAAGTAAGAAAGAACCTTATTTGGCACCAAAAACAAGTTTTAATTCACCAACCAAGTGATGCTCGTTGAGCAAGTTAACATTGACATGCTCTAGAGTCTAAATTGCCTCTTTTATATATCACAAACTGTAACATCATGTTTGTTGCACAAGCAGCAAGAGGTAGAGACACCTCTAACATGCTGGCTGGAGAAGCAATGCTTCTTCCATTACTTGATGCCTCTTGGTGGAGGATGTAGAAGCTATCTTGACTGACGCTGCATGCTCAAGCATGACCATGTAATCAAAAAAATCAACATCTAGAGGTAGGAGCCAATGGCCATTATAAACATAGTACCCTTGCAATACCTATATTGCCCTAGACTGTGAGGCATACTGTAGAAACTAGATGAGCCCAAAGGTGAATTTCTATATGTACATCTAACGATCACCAGAAAGACATAATACCCAACCAGTGCACAATATAGAGCATTTTTAATAGAAACCCCAAGAGAGCTACATATATGTTTTCAGTTTGATAGCGTCCATTGAATTCATCCTCCTGTAAGGTCAATGCCAGTGTAATAGCATATGTAGAACCTTAGCAAAGAAATCATGCTTGTGCTAAACATTAGAACCTTGCACTTCCTCTATAGTAGAAACAAAGTCAAGGCTTTTCGTTGGGGTCATAATCCGTTTATACCACAAGCGCATGCAAAGGTCTCTCCTCCATTTTTGGAGCCAAGAATTCATCGAATACACGGTTGCCTAAGAGCAAGCAGCAGAATATCTTAAAAATTACTTTGGGCAAAAATGTTGCTGTAAGGTGCTGATCTGTTGAGGCATAAAATGCTTACATTCCCCAATGCCATACATACACAAAGGTTGAATGTCTATGGAAGGTAGACTACATGGTACCGAAGGCTAATACTTCAAGCAAACTATCCAAATGTAGCCCTTTCATAACATTCAACTGCAACTACAGTGAACGAATGAGGCGCAAAGCATCTTTTAAAATGGAATGCAAACATACTCTGGTGAATTCTTCTTAGCAAAGTACAGTGAACAAATGAGGCGCAAAGAATCTTTTAAAATGGAATGCAAACATGCTCTGGTGAATTCTTCTCAGCAAAGTATTAATTTGTCAAACCAGTCACTTTACTTACTTGTAACGCCTCCACAC
Organism: Cibotium barometz; assembly: GCF_041138505.1. Taxonomy (NCBI): domain Eukaryota; kingdom Viridiplantae; phylum Streptophyta; class Polypodiopsida; order Cyatheales; family Cibotiaceae; genus Cibotium; species Cibotium barometz. Next base: position 2,560,092 of record NC_141063.1, read on the forward strand.
GAACTGGCGATGGCATGAGGGGTTGAGTGCATTCTAACAGATCTTGTAGCAGCTGGTTCTTCATTTTCATGCCTGAGATGAGAATTTGAAGCATCAAACTTGAACTTATGGTGAAGAGGTGAAAAAGTAGACCCACAGTACCCCTTTCTTAGTACTAAATAAGAGTGAAATGCTGACCTGAGACCTCCTCTGAAAGCATCTTGGCAACTTGCTCGGATGGAGGAAGAGTATTTAACGCACACCCTACACAGTTAAGAGCCACGCACTGCAAAGAAAAGAAACAGTATCAGCAGAAGGGATGTGGCTGAGATTCATTGTGTTTGTTACTCTTGGGAAATCCACACTACTTACTACAGCATTCGTTTGATCTGTTGAGGAAGAGAGCAGACCCTTTATTCTCTTCTGAATAGCTTGAATGGTGTTAGGAAGCAGCTCAGCTGGAAGGCGAGAAAATCTGCTTGATGTAAACGAAGTGTATGTGTTAAGCATGCAAAGCACCTTGCCACATTTCAAGCCCAAACATAAATGACTATAACAATGTGGATGAGAAAGGCACATACGGAGCGGCGCCTAGAAACAGAGAAAGTGCCCTCAAACTTGCCACAAGAAGCCCATATTGACTCGTTAAGAGCCAAGTGTGTAAGGCCTGACATTCAAACAGTAAGCATAGAACCTATCATGGCAGATCCAATGGTTATCATTATTATGTTCTCACATTGCAGAACGGTTGACATGCAAACCTCTTTGCAGTTGCAATAGAACTTGACCCAATGAGCAGGACAGAGTCATAAAAGACCCAAACTTCCCAGTCTCTCTAAATTCTGCCATTTGCATGAAAGCTCGGGAAGGCCCCTCCAGCATTAGAGATATTGTTGCAGCTGCAGCCATGCGCACCTGATCTTCAATTCAACCATAATAATTACCAAGTGAGATTGGAGAAGCTACAGATTTCTATATGTCAACAATGAGCTTGTAACAAGGAAAGGATCAAAGACCTTCAAAATGGGATCAAACAGCACAGTTTTCAGCAAAGAGTTCTGCAAACGTCTGAAACAATCATCTAGATAGTCAAGGGAAAGCAGAGGCAGCTCATAACCGGGAGGAGTTTTCAGCCTTATTTTGCTATGTCAAGAGTTGATTGAACTATTCTCCCTCTGAAAAGAAATCAACACCTGTTATTCAAAACATCGTGCGCTGGGAACAGAAGCATCCAATGTGCATGGAGAGACTTAGGATCCACACGAGCAAGAGCCTTCAAACCACATATAACAAAAAAATACGAGTTAATTAAAGTGTTCCAAAACCTCAGTAGGTTATATGACGACACAAGTATTCATATTTGTAAATCCCAGGAGATAGATATATGCAAATAATGAAAAGGAATCACCAACAAAGATCACATGTACACTCCTTTTTTTTTTGTTACTTGAGCAAATAGAAAAACTGTGTTTGCAGGAACCTCACTTGAATACTTTGAATTGCCAAGGCCCTAGCCTTTGAGCACTTAAACCTGTCTCCATCTCCAACAGAGCCATCACTGTCACTTTGCTCTGAATCCGATAGAAAGATTCGTCTTCCTCCTTCAGATCTGGAAACATGAGAATTCTCACAACCATTCTGAGCCTTATGAGATGTGATTTTATTCAATGATCTCCGCAAATGAGGAGGTTTATATACAGCTTTGGTGGTGGGCGCTTCTGTATTCTGTGCTTCACTAAGTCTTTCATCACTTCTTTGTGAATTATGAACCATCAGATGGTTGACACCCAAGCCATAACCAAAGAAATGGACTAAAGATGTCACCAGTCCTGCAACCTGGTGACAAATTTAAGCATAAGGATTAATCTTTTGACGACACAGCAAATTCCTACAAATCTTTTTTTTCCTAATGAGACTTGTCATTTGTTAAGCCTGTAATGCAAGTACCTCTTGAAATTGTGTCAAAGTCAAAGATGAGTAACGTATAAGTAAGATTTCTATGTCTTGAGTGTTTTTCATCTGACCTCTTAAAACCAGTTCACACTTCTTCACACCTTCCCTCCCTCCTTTTTCTCTCACAAAGATGTCTCATCGCCTTTGCAACCCACATTGCTTTGACAAAGAGTGATAGTCAACTCTTAGCATATAAGCTAGAGTTCAGTGGTGCTTCCTCTGATTATTCTGGCATCTGATTTGGTCTTCTATGTATCCTGATTTCAGTGTCTCGATACAATGGCTCTTAAAAGACGTTCTAAGCACATCATAGGCTGACGCATTACCACTTAGTGCATTATGTGTGAATGCCCGTTCGTACTGACAAGGTTCTTGAGTGTATGCTAGGGACTCAGTGATGTGCACCATGCGGGGCGAGGGATGCGGGGGGGGGGGGGGGGGGGGGGGGGACTCAGGGGGTGCGAGTATGGTGTGACTGGTCGGGTTCATCAGCCGGGTTGTCATCCGTATGAATCTTAACAAGCTGAATTTGCTTGTTCTCTATCACCTCTCTGATGAAGTGATACTTCACATCCACATGCTTCGTCTTTGCAAAGACAGGGTTCTTTGCCAACTGGATGACACTCTGACTGTCACAATGCAACAATGGAATATCCCCTGTATAACCCAAATCAACCACTAACCGAGATAGCCATAATGCCTCCTTGCAAGCCTCTGTGGCTGCAATATACTCGGCCTCTGTAGTAGATAAGGCAGTGCACTTCTGCATCCTGGATATCCATGACACAGCACCTCCTGTGAATGTAAACACATAACCGGTAGTAGACTTCCGGTTATCTGGATGACCGGCATAATCCGAATCCGTGTAACCATGCACTAATGCATCCTGTTTGCCAAAGCAAATGCACATATCCTGTGTGCCCTTCAGGTATCTCATGACACCTTTCACTGCTTCCCAATGCTTCTTGCCAGGGTTGGCCATGTATCTAGAAACCACTCCCACTGCAAATGCAATGTCCGGCCTAGTAGCAACCATAGCATACATGAGACTGCCACAAGCTGAAGCATACGGAATCTTGGCCATATCAGCCCTGCCACTATCTGACTGTGGGCTGTCCATAGCACTGAGTTTCACATATGGAGGCAAAGGAGTACTAGTCTTCTTCCCCCCGTCCATATTGAACCTCTGCAAAACTTTGCCAATGTATTCCTTCTGAGACAAATACAACACATGCTGATTTCTGTCCCGAAGTATCCGCATACCCAAGATGTGATTTGCATCACCCAAATCCTTCATATCAAAGGTTTGATGCAGCCTCTTCTTCAAGGTATCCATCTCCTTACGAGATTTCCCGGCAATCAACATATCATCAACATACAAGATGAGGATCAATAGACTGCCATCC
>NC_141063.1:2563629-2633629 GCF_041138505.1 Cibotium barometz
CAAGTGTTGTTCCCTCCCCCGTCCCCGTTCCCTATTTATGGCCGTCCCCCGTCCCCGTTCCCTACTTATGGCCGTCCCCCGTCCCGTTCCCGTTCCCGTCCCCATCGCCGTTCCGCGTCCCTTGTGACTATGGCGTAATTACGTGGATTTTAATCAGCCCCCGATGCACCACACACCACTCATCCCACTACTCATTGCTCTTGCGTCCGCCCTCGAGTTCATCCACCACCATTCCATCGTCGCCACCGCACAACCACCACCACCACAACCACCCCCAAAATCTCCATTGGCTCAAGCCCATTGCTATCTTTCTCAAGAGTGGCTGTCAACCTCGTGCCTAGCGTTGTCCTTTCCACCCCCACCATCACCTTCCCTTTTACCACTCCTACCCTCATCCCCAGATTTTCTTACAGCAAATGCTTCCATGGATCCTCTTACTATTCCTCCCTCAACAGCAACTCGATTGATTGATGAAGTGTCTTTTGGTCCTCTAGCCAACTTGCACGCTGGTTAAATGGTAACAACAACAATCCCTACCACGCAGTTCTCTCTGTGGCAGATGGGGAATCCTCTATCCTACGGTCTTCTCCAGGATCCCCACTATGCCATCCCCTCACTGAACCTTTGAAGATGGCAGAGTCCTCGTCTTACCAGGCTTCAGATATAGATGTGGGAGTGCTTCCATCCTTACAGTTTCCTGATCCATTGGAGCACATTTCACCTTGCACCATCCTCGGCGGGCTCGTCATATTGCTCGTGGCTTGGATCACCTCTCATGCAATCTCCGGGTTTACTCCACATACATTGCGTATTGCTTTTTTGAGTTAGTTGAGGATTGCAGATGTTCTCGTTTTCGCACTCGTCCAGCCAACGACCGGATTGCAAGTCTGGAGACTGACGTTCCCATCTGCAAGCTTCACTATGCCACTACCCAGTGCCTCAATGATGCTGAGTCTAAGCTCTCCACTCTGCATCATCTCAACACAATACGGAGGTCCTCGCCCTCCAGGATTAGGTGGCTATCCAAGATCAAGAACTCCGGGCAGTAGTGAAGAAAGAAGTTTGAGGAGTGGACAGCGGTCACCAAGAGATAGAGGTCACCCACCACACACGCCCACTATTATTCTTGACACGATTGAGGAGAATAAAAGAAGGGAGATTCGGGCATTACACGTGCGGGTGGTTGGGCTGCAAGAAGGGGAGTCTACCAAGGCAGATGCCACCATTCTGTGTGTAAGCCCAACGGGGCATGCCGTGACAGACTCAACCACGTATCCAAGAGATAGAGATATAGAGAGAGCGGGAGAGAGAGAAGGGTTAGGAAACTTTGCACAATACACCACACTGAGCGGGGAACAGGCCCTACCCCCTTTTAGGAATTTATTTAGAAACAATCCACGGGCACGTTGGCCAGGATCAATACAACCAATGAATATAAAGTCAAACAAATATGTCGGTGTAGAAACCCAAGGAATCGATGTCGAGGCACGAGATCTCTGATGTTGAGCACACCAACTGGGATGACCCACAAGAATCTCTCACCAGGCTAGTACCAGATCCAATATCCAAATCCATGTCTAGATCCAAGTTACATCAATCTTCTTTCTTTCCATGACAGATCTCTCCGAATTAGCCTGTATGTTTGAAAAGCAACTCACGACCACAAAAGCAGTCCTACTTTTTGCGATAGAACTCTCTGAAATGGCTTGAATGGTTGAAAAGCAACCTTGATCCATGAAAACAATCTGCTTTTCGCGATAGAACTCTCCGAAATAACATGCAGATATGGAAAACACCCTTGGTCCACAAAAGCAACTTGCTTTCCACGATCAAACTGTCCAAAACATCTCTGAATCCAGCGGGCAACCCCCATATAAGTTATGGAATGGAAAGTACCATAAAAGCACGCAATAAACCCCATTGCTTTTCTTATATACCTGCTGTCCAGCCCTGTATTCCCTGTTTTCAGCACCTGGGCAGCCCATAGAATCAACGATGATGTCTGGAAACTTGTTCAAACATGTGACCAACCTATGTAGATGTGCACACTGCCATAGGCGGCGGTTTACAGCTCTGTCCAGCCCTGTGGGTCAGTGCTCCAGTCAAAAACAGCATGTAAAAAGGATGCTTTTCAGCCCGGGAGCCTCAGATATCAACGATCAGCACATGTGTGCTTTCCTTGCAAGCGATCAGCCTTGAAAACCCGCTAGGAGAAGGCGACCAGCCCTGGGGAGACCCTGTATGCAAGCGATCGACCTTCTGGAGCTCCTGGATGTATACAAACAACCCTGAGAGAGCGTGGGTGGCGCACGTATTCAGGAATACAAGCAGCAGCCGGTGATGATGGTTTTGATGATGATGATGATGATGATGATCTACTCGCACACTTCTACAATCTTCATGATGACGATGACGAAGATGACCTTCAAGCTTTGATGATAGCTACCACCCTTCAATGATGATGTTACACAAGGGTTCATGCTTCTTTTATACTTTGGGGAAGCCTTGCTTTTTGCCAAAAAGCTTATCCAAGCTTTTGCTTTTGCCTTTTACTCTTTGCTTTTCCCTTTTGCTTTATTACTCAACTTTAGTCAAAAGTTCTTGTTTTGCTTTTCTAGCTTCAGGGCTTTAGCTTTTTAGTCCAGCTCAGTCTCCTCTTGCCAATGATATCCTTGGCTCACGATCAACTCAGTTTGACTTTTTGCTTTTTCTTGCTTTTTGACCAAGACTGGTGCTTTTTCTTGAGCAAACCTTATGGTTCCTATCCCCATGCCTTCTTCAACTTGTCCAGTGTCTGGGCATGTGTTCCATCATGTGAAAAGAGCTAGGAGGGCCAAATAGTTACACTATGTCAAAAAATGGGCATAGAAGGCACACCATATATGGATGCATGGACAGCAGATAAGGACACCACACGTGCCCGCCCACTAGTCAAGGACATCACCAGCCGGGAAGCATTCTTGGATCATAGAGCAGCCCTCAAAGGTGAGAAAACTTATCTTGATGATGACCTCATTATAGAAAAATGAACATGCCGCAGGTGCTTGAAGCCTATAAGGCAGGAAAGTGGGCAGTTTATAGAGATGGCAACGTCATCATCACAAACACCCAAATAGGGACATGGGATCTATGGGACCACACATCTAAGGATGGCAGCCTGGAATTGCAATGGAACTTTGTGGTTAGACACTAGGGGATTCAGGGAGACTTTCTCAGGACGGAGCACCTCTTCTACACAGAGACGCACCAGAGTGAGGAGAGGGGACTACCACATGTATCAAGATACCACTGGGAGTCAGCTTACTGTGGGGAGTGTAACTCGCGGCGGGAGTGCCCGGGGGACTAGGGCCTTTGACACACTTGTTGATACCATCAATGCATATTAAAACATTTAAACATGGCCACAGCCTTAACACATATCCGTCATCACTTTGCATAAAACATAAAGCTGGACAAAACATCCACAAATGCTGAAAATGGAGCTTGCACGTGTGACACCGCATAGAGGCCGGAATGGGCCGACCCCCCCCCCCCTTGGAGTATTTTATTACCCAAGGAGAATAATATCATGTACAAGCTTTGAGGGCCTTACTCTCCCCACGGGAGATGCCGGATTATCCCTATACAAATGCCATAACACAGCCCAACACAAGGCTACCAAGCCGGAACATAGGCTGTAGAAATGCCGAGCCAACAATATAATCCATATACCTCCGTGAGGGTACTGATTCTTCCCCAAAAACCACGGGTCTTCATGCAATAGGGCTGGTACAGCAAGTACAACAAGTACAAATGCTGGTACAACAGGTACAATGACTAGTACAACAGGTACAGTGGCTGGTATAGCCGGTACGGTGGCTGATAGAGCAGGTATAGAGGCTGGTACAGCCGGTACGATGGCTGGTACAGCAGGTACAGCAAGTACAAATGCTGCTGCAACAAGTACAATGGCTAGAAATCGTAATAAATGATTAAATACCCTTGCCTTCAATATTTCTTCGCGATGGAAGCCTCCAAAACAGTCCCCAACAGCCGGTATTCTTCATGGGCAGTCTTCAAGTGAGAGAGAAAGAGAGTAGCCATCATTAGGGCAACCTGTAACGGTGGTAGAGGCTAGTGTGGAGCAAGAGAGCCTCCATTAATGAAGAGAGAGGGCTCCAATTTATAGATTTGGGCCTCCCATGAGCTAAAATGGCAAGAGATGGCTACGATGACAAGTGGAGAGCCACACAATAGCTGAAGTGACAAGTGTGAGGCCACTTGTCTCACTTTGATCCCTTTTTCTAACAAGTGTCGGGCCACTTGTCTCACTTTGGTCCACTTTCTTGCCACATGTCCCAATCTAAGAGATGGGTCCTTCCATAAACTTTATCTCTAAAAATATCCCAACTGGTAGACATTCTGTCATAGGCACTTTGCCAACTCTTGGTATCTGCTCAATTCCAGATGTAATGACATGAACAGAATTTCCATCGGAGTCGGGCCAAAAATAGCAACTCTCCTAAATTTTAGGAGTGTGGTCCTTTGTATTCTAGGATAATCCCCGATTCCCAAAGCTTGTTCTTTCCAAATATTTGAACATCCTGGAGTCCACCAGACCCCTTTTAAACTGGGAAATGTCCAGGCTGGTGACATCCTCCCCAACTTCTTAAAAGTTGTCCGCAACTTTAAGCTTCAAGCCATATATTCAAGAATTAATCATGTCTCATCGATTGGGCGAGACGAGACAGTCTCAAAAATCCAATATAACTGAAGAATCCAGGTCCCAAAGAAATGGGCGAGACTAAATAAGTCTCCATAATACCAATATCAAAATCATGTCCCAAGATAAATGGGCGAGACAAATCAGTCCCATAAGTCCAGATATCATAATCCATGTCCCAAGTAAATGGGCGAGACAAAACAGTCCCATAAGTCCAGATATCATAATCCATGTCCCAAGATAAATGGGCGAGACAAAACAGTCCCATAAGTCCAGATATCATAATCCATGTCCCAAGTAAATGGGCGAGACAAAACAGTCCCATGAGTCCAGAGATCATAATCCATGTCCCAAGTAAATGGGCGAGACAAAACAAGTCTCCTGCCAACAAGACATCGGTCCACATGACCCTTGGCATAGACATAAGTCCCGTCATGTCCACTTTACCACTTGCACTCCGTGTTGGTACTCTGACCACACACCTTGGATGAGAGGTGGGCTCAAGTAACAAGATAAAACAATCACTCGCAGGCATAGATAACCTAGTGTTCCATAAGCATTTCTGCTACACATAGTTTTTAGGCATTTCGGCCACCAATAGTTTGTAGGCATTTCGGCCACCAACCCACACTACCCTCTCGAGTCTCAAGTGCCCATGTTCCCTTCCATCTGCTCTCTATTGTTCCACCCACACATGGTAGAAACAATCTTCAAGAGAGCACGTAGGACAAGAGAACACTACACAGGGTATGTTGTGCTTGTCACTACCCTTTGAAGTGCCCATGTTCCCTTCCATCTGCTCTCTATTGTTCCACCTTCACATGGTAGAAACAATCTTCAAGAGAGCACGTGGAACAAGAGAACACTACACAGGGTATGTTGTGCTTGTCACTACCCTTTGAAGTGCCCATGTTCCCTTCCATCTGCTCTCTATTGTTCCACCCTCACATGGTAGAAACAATCTTCATAGATATAATCCATCCCAATAAAGAGAACCATAAACAATGTTTCCCTGAAACCATCTCAAGGCAAACAACACCACCTTTCTCCTTGCATGGCTATACAAGGGTTAGTGAACATCAAAAACACTTCATAGTAAATAGCAAAAGCACCAACTTTGCAAACTCAAAGTATACTTAGCTGTTCTTTGCCAGGTTGGTCATGAAGCCAAAAGAAATATCTCCTCACCATATCCTTAAGATATCCCGAGATATATCTCCATATAGCTGGCCTGTAAGCTTGATAATATAATCCACAATATCCATATGGAAAGAGCGCTAAACGTGTGCACATAAAGCCAACTCCATACTTCCAAGATAAATTTTGTGAATTCATGAATCCTTAGATCAACAAGCTGTCTACTGCTCATGCTCTTGCTTCATAAGCTATGAAGCAGCTGGCCATGCTTAATAGCAATGATGGTAAGTGTGGTCCCCACTTGAGATCTTTTCTCTTCCTTATTGATAGAAGGAAGCCTCCGCTTCCAAGAAAGCCTATGCTCTGATACCAATGAAACTCGCGGCGGGAGTGCCCGGGGGACTAGGGCCTTTGACACACTTGTTGATACCATCAATGCATATTAAAACATTTAAACATGGCCACAGCCTTAACACATATCCGTCATCACTTTGCATAAAACATAAAGCTGGACAAAACATCCACAAATGCTGAAAATGGAGCTTGCACGTGTGACACCGCATAGAGGCCGGAATGGGCCGACCCCCCCCCCCCTTGGAGTATTTTATTACCCAAGGAGAATAATATCATGTACAAGCTTTGAGGGCCTTACTCTCCCCACGGGAGATGCCGGATTATCCCTATACAAATGCCATAACACAGCCCAACACAAGGCTACCAAGCCGGAACATAGGCTGTAGAAATGCCGAGCCAACAATATAATCCATATACCTCCGTGAGGGTACTGATTCTTCCCCAAAAACCACGGGTCTTCATGCAATAGGGCTGGTACAGCAAGTACAACAAGTACAAATGCTGGTACAACAGGTACAATGACTAGTACAACAGGTACAGTGGCTGGTATAGCCGGTACGGTGGCTGATAGAGCAGGTATAGAGGCTGGTACAGCCGGTACGATGGCTGGTACAGCAGGTACAGCAAGTACAAATGCTGCTGCAACAAGTACAATGGCTAGAAATCGTAATAAATGATTAAATACCCTTGCCTTCAATATTTCTTCGCGATGGAAGCCTCCAAAACAGTCCCCAACAGCCGGTATTCTTCATGGGCAGTCTTCAAGTGAGAGAGAAAGAGAGTAGCCATCATTAGGGCAACCTGTAACGGTGGTAGAGGCTAGTGTGGAGCAAGAGAGCCTCCATTAATGAAGAGAGAGGGCTCCAATTTATAGATTTGGGCCTCCCATGAGCTAAAATGGCAAGAGATGGCTACGATGACAAGTGGAGAGCCACACAATAGCTGAAGTGACAAGTGTGAGGCCACTTGTCTCACTTTGATCCCTTTTTCTAACAAGTGTCGGGCCACTTGTCTCACTTTGGTCCACTTTCTTGCCACATGTCCCAATCTAAGAGATGGGTCCTTCCATAAACTTTATCTCTAAAAATATCCCAACTGGTAGACATTCTGTCATAGGCACTTTGCCAACTCTTGGTATCTGCTCAATTCCAGATGTAATGACATGAACAGAATTTCCATCGGAGTCGGGCCAAAAATAGCAACTCTCCTAAATTTTAGGAGTGTGGTCCTTTGTATTCTAGGATAATCCCCGATTCCCAAAGCTTGTTCTTTCCAAATATTTGAACATCCTGGAGTCCACCAGACCCCTTTTAAACTGGGAAATGTCCAGGCTGGTGACATCCTCCCCAACTTCTTAAAAGTTGTCCGCAACTTTAAGCTTCAAGCCATATATTCAAGAATTAATCATGTCTCATCGATTGGGCGAGACGAGACAGTCTCAAAAATCCAATATAACTGAAGAATCCAGGTCCCAAAGAAATGGGCGAGACTAAATAAGTCTCCATAATACCAATATCAAAATCATGTCCCAAGATAAATGGGCGAGACAAATCAGTCCCATAAGTCCAGATATCATAATCCATGTCCCAAGTAAATGGGCGAGACAAAACAGTCCCATAAGTCCAGATATCATAATCCATGTCCCAAGATAAATGGGCGAGACAAAACAGTCCCATAAGTCCAGATATCATAATCCATGTCCCAAGTAAATGGGCGAGACAAAACAGTCCCATGAGTCCAGAGATCATAATCCATGTCCCAAGTAAATGGGCGAGACAAAACAAGTCTCCTGCCAACAAGACATCGGTCCACATGACCCTTGGCATAGACATAAGTCCCGTCATGTCCACTTTACCACTTGCACTCCGTGTTGGTACTCTGACCACACACCTTGGATGAGAGGTGGGCTCAAGTAACAAGATAAAACAATCACTCGCAGGCATAGATAACCTAGTGTTCCATAAGCATTTCTGCTACACATAGTTTTTAGGCATTTCGGCCACCAATAGTTTGTAGGCATTTCGGCCACCAACCCACACTACCCTCTCGAGTCTCAAGTGCCCATGTTCCCTTCCATCTGCTCTCTATTGTTCCACCCACACATGGTAGAAACAATCTTCAAGAGAGCACGTAGGACAAGAGAACACTACACAGGGTATGTTGTGCTTGTCACTACCCTTTGAAGTGCCCATGTTCCCTTCCATCTGCTCTCTATTGTTCCACCTTCACATGGTAGAAACAATCTTCAAGAGAGCACGTGGAACAAGAGAACACTACACAGGGTATGTTGTGCTTGTCACTACCCTTTGAAGTGCCCATGTTCCCTTCCATCTGCTCTCTATTGTTCCACCCTCACATGGTAGAAACAATCTTCATAGATATAATCCATCCCAATAAAGAGAACCATAAACAATGTTTCCCTGAAACCATCTCAAGGCAAACAACACCACCTTTCTCCTTGCATGGCTATACAAGGGTTAGTGAACATCAAAAACACTTCATAGTAAATAGCAAAAGCACCAACTTTGCAAACTCAAAGTATACTTAGCTGTTCTTTGCCAGGTTGGTCATGAAGCCAAAAGAAATATCTCCTCACCATATCCTTAAGATATCCCGAGATATATCTCCATATAGCTGGCCTGTAAGCTTGATAATATAATCCACAATATCCATATGGAAAGAGCGCTAAACGTGTGCACATAAAGCCAACTCCATACTTCCAAGATAAATTTTGTGAATTCATGAATCCTTAGATCAACAAGCTGTCTACTGCTCATGCTCTTGCTTCATAAGCTATGAAGCAGCTGGCCATGCTTAATAGCAATGATGGTAAGTGTGGTCCCCACTTGAGATCTTTTCTCTTCCTTATTGATAGAAGGAAGCCTCCGCTTCCAAGAAAGCCTATGCTCTGATACCAATGAAACTCGCGGCGGGAGTGCCCGGGGGACTAGGGCCTTTGACACACTTGTTGATACCATCAATGCATATTAAAACATTTAAACATGGCCACAGCCTTAACACATATCCGTCATCACTTTGCATAAAACATAAAGCTGGACAAAACATCCACAAATGCTGAAAATGGAGCTTGCACGTGTGACACCGCATAGAGGCCGGAATGGGCCGACCCCCCCCCCCCTTGGAGTATTTTATTACCCAAGGAGAATAATATCATGTACAAGCTTTGAGGGCCTTACTCTCCCCACGGGAGATGCCGGATTATCCCTATACAAATGCCATAACACAGCCCAACACAAGGCTACCAAGCCGGAACATAGGCTGTAGAAATGCCGAGCCAACAATATAATCCATATACCTCCGTGAGGGTACTGATTCTTCCCCAAAAACCACGGGTCTTCATGCAATAGGGCTGGTACAGCAAGTACAACAAGTACAAATGCTGGTACAACAGGTACAATGACTAGTACAACAGGTACAGTGGCTGGTATAGCCGGTACGGTGGCTGATAGAGCAGGTATAGAGGCTGGTACAGCCGGTACGATGGCTGGTACAGCAGGTACAGCAAGTACAAATGCTGCTGCAACAAGTACAATGGCTAGAAATCGTAATAAATGATTAAATACCCTTGCCTTCAATATTTCTTCGCGATGGAAGCCTCCAAAACAGTCCCCAACAGCCGGTATTCTTCATGGGCAGTCTTCAAGTGAGAGAGAAAGAGAGTAGCCATCATTAGGGCAACCTGTAACGGTGGTAGAGGCTAGTGTGGAGCAAGAGAGCCTCCATTAATGAAGAGAGAGGGCTCCAATTTATAGATTTGGGCCTCCCATGAGCTAAAATGGCAAGAGATGGCTACGATGACAAGTGGAGAGCCACACAATAGCTGAAGTGACAAGTGTGAGGCCACTTGTCTCACTTTGATCCCTTTTTCTAACAAGTGTCGGGCCACTTGTCTCACTTTGGTCCACTTTCTTGCCACATGTCCCAATCTAAGAGATGGGTCCTTCCATAAACTTTATCTCTAAAAATATCCCAACTGGTAGACATTCTGTCATAGGCACTTTGCCAACTCTTGGTATCTGCTCAATTCCAGATGTAATGACATGAACAGAATTTCCATCGGAGTCGGGCCAAAAATAGCAACTCTCCTAAATTTTAGGAGTGTGGTCCTTTGTATTCTAGGATAATCCCCGATTCCCAAAGCTTGTTCTTTCCAAATATTTGAACATCCTGGAGTCCACCAGACCCCTTTTAAACTGGGAAATGTCCAGGCTGGTGACATCCTCCCCAACTTCTTAAAAGTTGTCCGCAACTTTAAGCTTCAAGCCATATATTCAAGAATTAATCATGTCTCATCGATTGGGCGAGACGAGACAGTCTCAAAAATCCAATATAACTGAAGAATCCAGGTCCCAAAGAAATGGGCGAGACTAAATAAGTCTCCATAATACCAATATCAAAATCATGTCCCAAGATAAATGGGCGAGACAAATCAGTCCCATAAGTCCAGATATCATAATCCATGTCCCAAGTAAATGGGCGAGACAAAACAGTCCCATAAGTCCAGATATCATAATCCATGTCCCAAGATAAATGGGCGAGACAAAACAGTCCCATAAGTCCAGATATCATAATCCATGTCCCAAGTAAATGGGCGAGACAAAACAGTCCCATGAGTCCAGAGATCATAATCCATGTCCCAAGTAAATGGGCGAGACAAAACAAGTCTCCTGCCAACAAGACATCGGTCCACATGACCCTTGGCATAGACATAAGTCCCGTCATGTCCACTTTACCACTTGCACTCCGTGTTGGTACTCTGACCACACACCTTGGATGAGAGGTGGGCTCAAGTAACAAGATAAAACAATCACTCGCAGGCATAGATAACCTAGTGTTCCATAAGCATTTCTGCTACACATAGTTTTTAGGCATTTCGGCCACCAATAGTTTGTAGGCATTTCGGCCACCAACCCACACTACCCTCTCGAGTCTCAAGTGCCCATGTTCCCTTCCATCTGCTCTCTATTGTTCCACCCACACATGGTAGAAACAATCTTCAAGAGAGCACGTAGGACAAGAGAACACTACACAGGGTATGTTGTGCTTGTCACTACCCTTTGAAGTGCCCATGTTCCCTTCCATCTGCTCTCTATTGTTCCACCTTCACATGGTAGAAACAATCTTCAAGAGAGCACGTGGAACAAGAGAACACTACACAGGGTATGTTGTGCTTGTCACTACCCTTTGAAGTGCCCATGTTCCCTTCCATCTGCTCTCTATTGTTCCACCCTCACATGGTAGAAACAATCTTCATAGATATAATCCATCCCAATAAAGAGAACCATAAACAATGTTTCCCTGAAACCATCTCAAGGCAAACAACACCACCTTTCTCCTTGCATGGCTATACAAGGGTTAGTGAACATCAAAAACACTTCATAGTAAATAGCAAAAGCACCAACTTTGCAAACTCAAAGTATACTTAGCTGTTCTTTGCCAGGTTGGTCATGAAGCCAAAAGAAATATCTCCTCACCATATCCTTAAGATATCCCGAGATATATCTCCATATAGCTGGCCTGTAAGCTTGATAATATAATCCACAATATCCATATGGAAAGAGCGCTAAACGTGTGCACATAAAGCCAACTCCATACTTCCAAGATAAATTTTGTGAATTCATGAATCCTTAGATCAACAAGCTGTCTACTGCTCATGCTCTTGCTTCATAAGCTATGAAGCAGCTGGCCATGCTTAATAGCAATGATGGTAAGTGTGGTCCCCACTTGAGATCTTTTCTCTTCCTTATTGATAGAAGGAAGCCTCCGCTTCCAAGAAAGCCTATGCTCTGATACCAATGAAACTCGCGGCGGGAGTGCCCGGGGGACTAGGGCCTTTGACACACTTGTTGATACCATCAATGCATATTAAAACATTTAAACATGGCCACAGCCTTAACACATATCCGTCATCACTTTGCATAAAACATAAAGCTGGACAAAACATCCACAAATGCTGAAAATGGAGCTTGCACGTGTGACACCGCATAGAGGCCGGAATGGGCCGACCCCCCCCCCCCTTGGAGTATTTTATTACCCAAGGAGAATAATATCATGTACAAGCTTTGAGGGCCTTACTCTCCCCACGGGAGATGCCGGATTATCCCTATACAAATGCCATAACACAGCCCAACACAAGGCTACCAAGCCGGAACATAGGCTGTAGAAATGCCGAGCCAACAATATAATCCATATACCTCCGTGAGGGTACTGATTCTTCCCCAAAAACCACGGGTCTTCATGCAATAGGGCTGGTACAGCAAGTACAACAAGTACAAATGCTGGTACAACAGGTACAATGACTAGTACAACAGGTACAGTGGCTGGTATAGCCGGTACGGTGGCTGATAGAGCAGGTATAGAGGCTGGTACAGCCGGTACGATGGCTGGTACAGCAGGTACAGCAAGTACAAATGCTGCTGCAACAAGTACAATGGCTAGAAATCGTAATAAATGATTAAATACCCTTGCCTTCAATATTTCTTCGCGATGGAAGCCTCCAAAACAGTCCCCAACAGCCGGTATTCTTCATGGGCAGTCTTCAAGTGAGAGAGAAAGAGAGTAGCCATCATTAGGGCAACCTGTAACGGTGGTAGAGGCTAGTGTGGAGCAAGAGAGCCTCCATTAATGAAGAGAGAGGGCTCCAATTTATAGATTTGGGCCTCCCATGAGCTAAAATGGCAAGAGATGGCTACGATGACAAGTGGAGAGCCACACAATAGCTGAAGTGACAAGTGTGAGGCCACTTGTCTCACTTTGATCCCTTTTTCTAACAAGTGTCGGGCCACTTGTCTCACTTTGGTCCACTTTCTTGCCACATGTCCCAATCTAAGAGATGGGTCCTTCCATAAACTTTATCTCTAAAAATATCCCAACTGGTAGACATTCTGTCATAGGCACTTTGCCAACTCTTGGTATCTGCTCAATTCCAGATGTAATGACATGAACAGAATTTCCATCGGAGTCGGGCCAAAAATAGCAACTCTCCTAAATTTTAGGAGTGTGGTCCTTTGTATTCTAGGATAATCCCCGATTCCCAAAGCTTGTTCTTTCCAAATATTTGAACATCCTGGAGTCCACCAGACCCCTTTTAAACTGGGAAATGTCCAGGCTGGTGACATCCTCCCCAACTTCTTAAAAGTTGTCCGCAACTTTAAGCTTCAAGCCATATATTCAAGAATTAATCATGTCTCATCGATTGGGCGAGACGAGACAGTCTCAAAAATCCAATATAACTGAAGAATCCAGGTCCCAAAGAAATGGGCGAGACTAAATAAGTCTCCATAATACCAATATCAAAATCATGTCCCAAGATAAATGGGCGAGACAAATCAGTCCCATAAGTCCAGATATCATAATCCATGTCCCAAGTAAATGGGCGAGACAAAACAGTCCCATAAGTCCAGATATCATAATCCATGTCCCAAGATAAATGGGCGAGACAAAACAGTCCCATAAGTCCAGATATCATAATCCATGTCCCAAGTAAATGGGCGAGACAAAACAGTCCCATGAGTCCAGAGATCATAATCCATGTCCCAAGTAAATGGGCGAGACAAAACAAGTCTCCTGCCAACAAGACATCGGTCCACATGACCCTTGGCATAGACATAAGTCCCGTCATGTCCACTTTACCACTTGCACTCCGTGTTGGTACTCTGACCACACACCTTGGATGAGAGGTGGGCTCAAGTAACAAGATAAAACAATCACTCGCAGGCATAGATAACCTAGTGTTCCATAAGCATTTCTGCTACACATAGTTTTTAGGCATTTCGGCCACCAATAGTTTGTAGGCATTTCGGCCACCAACCCACACTACCCTCTCGAGTCTCAAGTGCCCATGTTCCCTTCCATCTGCTCTCTATTGTTCCACCCACACATGGTAGAAACAATCTTCAAGAGAGCACGTAGGACAAGAGAACACTACACAGGGTATGTTGTGCTTGTCACTACCCTTTGAAGTGCCCATGTTCCCTTCCATCTGCTCTCTATTGTTCCACCTTCACATGGTAGAAACAATCTTCAAGAGAGCACGTGGAACAAGAGAACACTACACAGGGTATGTTGTGCTTGTCACTACCCTTTGAAGTGCCCATGTTCCCTTCCATCTGCTCTCTATTGTTCCACCCTCACATGGTAGAAACAATCTTCATAGATATAATCCATCCCAATAAAGAGAACCATAAACAATGTTTCCCTGAAACCATCTCAAGGCAAACAACACCACCTTTCTCCTTGCATGGCTATACAAGGGTTAGTGAACATCAAAAACACTTCATAGTAAATAGCAAAAGCACCAACTTTGCAAACTCAAAGTATACTTAGCTGTTCTTTGCCAGGTTGGTCATGAAGCCAAAAGAAATATCTCCTCACCATATCCTTAAGATATCCCGAGATATATCTCCATATAGCTGGCCTGTAAGCTTGATAATATAATCCACAATATCCATATGGAAAGAGCGCTAAACGTGTGCACATAAAGCCAACTCCATACTTCCAAGATAAATTTTGTGAATTCATGAATCCTTAGATCAACAAGCTGTCTACTGCTCATGCTCTTGCTTCATAAGCTATGAAGCAGCTGGCCATGCTTAATAGCAATGATGGTAAGTGTGGTCCCCACTTGAGATCTTTTCTCTTCCTTATTGATAGAAGGAAGCCTCCGCTTCCAAGAAAGCCTATGCTCTGATACCAATGAAACTCGCGGCGGGAGTGCCCGGGGGACTAGGGCCTTTGACACACTTGTTGATACCATCAATGCATATTAAAACATTTAAACATGGCCACAGCCTTAACACATATCCGTCATCACTTTGCATAAAACATAAAGCTGGACAAAACATCCACAAATGCTGAAAATGGAGCTTGCACGTGTGACACCGCATAGAGGCCGGAATGGGCCGACCCCCCCCCCCCTTGGAGTATTTTATTACCCAAGGAGAATAATATCATGTACAAGCTTTGAGGGCCTTACTCTCCCCACGGGAGATGCCGGATTATCCCTATACAAATGCCATAACACAGCCCAACACAAGGCTACCAAGCCGGAACATAGGCTGTAGAAATGCCGAGCCAACAATATAATCCATATACCTCCGTGAGGGTACTGATTCTTCCCCAAAAACCACGGGTCTTCATGCAATAGGGCTGGTACAGCAAGTACAACAAGTACAAATGCTGGTACAACAGGTACAATGACTAGTACAACAGGTACAGTGGCTGGTATAGCCGGTACGGTGGCTGATAGAGCAGGTATAGAGGCTGGTACAGCCGGTACGATGGCTGGTACAGCAGGTACAGCAAGTACAAATGCTGCTGCAACAAGTACAATGGCTAGAAATCGTAATAAATGATTAAATACCCTTGCCTTCAATATTTCTTCGCGATGGAAGCCTCCAAAACAGTCCCCAACAGCCGGTATTCTTCATGGGCAGTCTTCAAGTGAGAGAGAAAGAGAGTAGCCATCATTAGGGCAACCTGTAACGGTGGTAGAGGCTAGTGTGGAGCAAGAGAGCCTCCATTAATGAAGAGAGAGGGCTCCAATTTATAGATTTGGGCCTCCCATGAGCTAAAATGGCAAGAGATGGCTACGATGACAAGTGGAGAGCCACACAATAGCTGAAGTGACAAGTGTGAGGCCACTTGTCTCACTTTGATCCCTTTTTCTAACAAGTGTCGGGCCACTTGTCTCACTTTGGTCCACTTTCTTGCCACATGTCCCAATCTAAGAGATGGGTCCTTCCATAAACTTTATCTCTAAAAATATCCCAACTGGTAGACATTCTGTCATAGGCACTTTGCCAACTCTTGGTATCTGCTCAATTCCAGATGTAATGACATGAACAGAATTTCCATCGGAGTCGGGCCAAAAATAGCAACTCTCCTAAATTTTAGGAGTGTGGTCCTTTGTATTCTAGGATAATCCCCGATTCCCAAAGCTTGTTCTTTCCAAATATTTGAACATCCTGGAGTCCACCAGACCCCTTTTAAACTGGGAAATGTCCAGGCTGGTGACATCCTCCCCAACTTCTTAAAAGTTGTCCGCAACTTTAAGCTTCAAGCCATATATTCAAGAATTAATCATGTCTCATCGATTGGGCGAGACGAGACAGTCTCAAAAATCCAATATAACTGAAGAATCCAGGTCCCAAAGAAATGGGCGAGACTAAATAAGTCTCCATAATACCAATATCAAAATCATGTCCCAAGATAAATGGGCGAGACAAATCAGTCCCATAAGTCCAGATATCATAATCCATGTCCCAAGTAAATGGGCGAGACAAAACAGTCCCATAAGTCCAGATATCATAATCCATGTCCCAAGATAAATGGGCGAGACAAAACAGTCCCATAAGTCCAGATATCATAATCCATGTCCCAAGTAAATGGGCGAGACAAAACAGTCCCATGAGTCCAGAGATCATAATCCATGTCCCAAGTAAATGGGCGAGACAAAACAAGTCTCCTGCCAACAAGACATCGGTCCACATGACCCTTGGCATAGACATAAGTCCCGTCATGTCCACTTTACCACTTGCACTCCGTGTTGGTACTCTGACCACACACCTTGGATGAGAGGTGGGCTCAAGTAACAAGATAAAACAATCACTCGCAGGCATAGATAACCTAGTGTTCCATAAGCATTTCTGCTACACATAGTTTTTAGGCATTTCGGCCACCAATAGTTTGTAGGCATTTCGGCCACCAACCCACACTACCCTCTCGAGTCTCAAGTGCCCATGTTCCCTTCCATCTGCTCTCTATTGTTCCACCCACACATGGTAGAAACAATCTTCAAGAGAGCACGTAGGACAAGAGAACACTACACAGGGTATGTTGTGCTTGTCACTACCCTTTGAAGTGCCCATGTTCCCTTCCATCTGCTCTCTATTGTTCCACCTTCACATGGTAGAAACAATCTTCAAGAGAGCACGTGGAACAAGAGAACACTACACAGGGTATGTTGTGCTTGTCACTACCCTTTGAAGTGCCCATGTTCCCTTCCATCTGCTCTCTATTGTTCCACCCTCACATGGTAGAAACAATCTTCATAGATATAATCCATCCCAATAAAGAGAACCATAAACAATGTTTCCCTGAAACCATCTCAAGGCAAACAACACCACCTTTCTCCTTGCATGGCTATACAAGGGTTAGTGAACATCAAAAACACTTCATAGTAAATAGCAAAAGCACCAACTTTGCAAACTCAAAGTATACTTAGCTGTTCTTTGCCAGGTTGGTCATGAAGCCAAAAGAAATATCTCCTCACCATATCCTTAAGATATCCCGAGATATATCTCCATATAGCTGGCCTGTAAGCTTGATAATATAATCCACAATATCCATATGGAAAGAGCGCTAAACATGTGCACATAAAGCCAACTCCATACTTCCAAGATAAATTTTGTGAATTCATGAATCCTTAGATCAACAAGCTGTCTACTGCTCATGCTCTTGCTTCATAAGCTATGAAGCAGCTGGCCATGCTTAATAGCAATGATGGTAAGTGTGGTCCCCACTTGAGATCTTTTCTCTTCCTTATTGATAGAAGGAAGCCTCCGCTTCCAAGAAAGCCTATGCTCTGATACCAATGAAACTCGCGGCGGGAGTGCCCGGGGGACTAGGGCCTTTGACACACTTGTTGATACCATCAATGCATATTAAAACATTTAAACATGGCCACAGCCTTAACACATATCCGTCATCACTTTGCATAAAACATAAAGCTGGACAAAACATCCACAAATGCTGAAAATGGAGCTTGCACGTGTGACACCGCATAGAGGCCGGAATGGGCCGACCCCCCCCCCCTTGGAGTATTTTATTACCCAAGGAGAATAATATCATGTACAAGCTTTGAGGGCCTTACTCTCCCCACGGGAGATGCCGGATTATCCCTATACAAATGCCATAACACAGCCCAACACAAGGCTACCAAGCCGGAACATAGGCTGTAGAAATGCCGAGCCAACAATATAATCCATATACCTCCGTGAGGGTACTGATTCTTCCCCAAAAACCACGGGTCTTCATGCAATAGGGCTGGTACAGCAAGTACAACAAGTACAAATGCTGGTACAACAGGTACAATGACTAGTACAACAGGTACAGTGGCTGGTATAGCCGGTACGGTGGCTGATAGAGCAGGTATAGAGGCTGGTACAGCCGGTACGATGGCTGGTACAGCAGGTACAGCAAGTACAAATGCTGCTGCAACAAGTACAATGGCTAGAAATCGTAATAAATGATTAAATACCCTTGCCTTCAATATTTCTTCGCGATGGAAGCCTCCAAAACAGTCCCCAACAGCCGGTATTCTTCATGGGCAGTCTTCAAGTGAGAGAGAAAGAGAGTAGCCATCATTAGGGCAACCTGTAACGGTGGTAGAGGCTAGTGTGGAGCAAGAGAGCCTCCATTAATGAAGAGAGAGGGCTCCAATTTATAGATTTGGGCCTCCCATGAGCTAAAATGGCAAGAGATGGCTACGATGACAAGTGGAGAGCCACACAATAGCTGAAGTGACAAGTGTGAGGCCACTTGTCTCACTTTGATCCCTTTTTCTAACAAGTGTCGGGCCACTTGTCTCACTTTGGTCCACTTTCTTGCCACATGTCCCAATCTAAGAGATGGGTCCTTCCATAAACTTTATCTCTAAAAATATCCCAACTGGTAGACATTCTGTCATAGGCACTTTGCCAACTCTTGGTATCTGCTCAATTCCAGATGTAATGACGTGAACAGAATTTCCATCGGAGTCGGGCCAAAAATAGCAACTCTCCTAAATTTTAGGAGTGTGGTCCTTTGTATTCTAGGATAATCTCCCATTCCCAAAGCTTGTTCTTTCCAAATATTTGAACATCCTGGAGTCCACCAGACCCCTTCAAACTGGGAAATGTCCAGGCTGCTGACAGGGAGACCTGAACAACAGGAGTGAATGGGAGAGATAATTAGGGTTAGAGTTCACGTGTGGGAGACATACACAGAGAAGCAAGGGAGAGAGAGAGAGAGAGTTGTGGGGATAAGTCAACTCATCAAGGAATGAGTGTGTGACTCCCCTATCACACATGTATATTGCACTAGTACACATAGTGCACTTAGTACATTAAAAGTACTAAGTGTACTATGTACTATAACTTATGGGCTTGTACACACTATAAGGGTGGGCATAATGCCTTTACCCCAACAACCTCCCACTTAAAGGCAAAGTGCCCTTAAATGAAGAAAAAAAAAATCAGCATGTACATGATAATATACAAGGCCATATCAAGGCTGAAACTGGCCTCATCCAATGCCCATTAAGTGTCTGCAATGAGCGAACCGCTCTGGAGGCAAACTCTTTGTCAACGGATCAGCCGGGTTGTCATCCGTATGAATCTTAACAAGCTGAATTTGCTTGTTCTCTATCACCTCTCTGATGAAGTGATACTTCACATCCACATGCTTCGTCTTTGCAAAGACAGGGTTCTTTGCCAACTGGATGACACTCTGACTGTCACAATGCAACAATGGAATATCCCCTGTATAACCCAAATCAACCACTAACCGAGATAGCCATAATGCCTCCTTGCAAGCCTCTGTGGCTGCAATATACTCGGCCTCTGTAGTAGATAAGGCAGTGCACTTCTGCATCCTGGATATCCATGACACAGCACCTCCTGTGAATGTAAACACATAACCGGTAGTAGACTTCCGGTTATCTGGATGACCAGCATAATCCGAATCCGTGTAACCATGCACTAATGCATCCTGTTTGCCAAAGCAAATGCACATATCCTGTGTGCCCTTCAGGTATCTCATGACACCTTTCACTGCTTCCCAATGCTTCTTGCCAGGGTTGGCCATGTATCTAGAAACCACTCCCACTGCAAATGCAATGTCCGGCCTAGTAGCAACCATAGCATACATGAGACTGCCACAAGCTGAAGCATACGAAATCTTGGCCATATCAGCCCTGCCACTATCTGACTGTGGGCTGTCCATAGCACTGAGTTTCACATATGGAGGCAAAGGAGTACTAGTCTTCTTCCCCCCATCCATATTGAACCTCTGCAAAACTTTGCCAATGTATTCCTTCTGAGACAAATACAACACATGCTGATTTCTGTCCCGAAGTATCCGCATACCCAAGATGTGATTTGCATCACCCAAATCCTTCATATCAAAGGTTTGATGCAGCCTCTTCTTCAAGGTATCCATCTCCTTACGAGATTTCCCGGCAATCAACATATCATCAACATACAAGATGAGGATCAATAGACTGCCATCCAAAGCTTTCTTGGTGTATAAGCAGTGATCTATGTCACTTCTCCTGAATTTCTGGGATTTCATGAGTGTATCAAATTTATGATACCATTCCCTTGGTGCCTGTTTGAGCCCATAAAGACTCTTTTTCAGCTTGCATACAAGCTTCTCCTTTCCACTTACTGCATAACCCTCTGGCTGTTGCATATATATCTCCTCATGGAGATCACCGTGAAGAAAAGCAGTCTTCACATCCATCTGAATCAAGTCCAGATCATCATGTGCAACCAAAGCTAACACAGCTCTAAGTGTGGTCATTTTGACCATTGGAGAGAAGATCTCCTCAAAGTCCACACCATATTCCTGCTTGAAGCCCTTAGCCACTAACCTGGCTTTGTATCTTGGCTTTGCATCAGGTGCAACTTTGAGCCTGTAAACCCACTTGCATGGCAAAACCTTCTTGCCTGCAGGTAAATGCACCAACTTCCATGTTCCATTTTTGTGCAGAGAATCCATCTCTGACTTCATGGCACGCTCCCAAAGAGCCTTGTTTGCCCTCTGTAAAGCCTCCTTATAACATGAGGGCTCCCCACAGTCAGTGAGCATCAAGTAGTCAACCCCTGGAACAAACCTGTCAGGGGCTCTGGAGGGTCTAGAGGACCTCCGTACCCAATGACCATCATTTGCAGGTTGCTGTCCAGCCTGCATATCACCCATTGGTGGCTCCTGTTCCATGCCATAAGGCTGAAATATCATGCCCGGTATCTCCTCTAACTCTGGTATATCCATAGGGATATCTTCTGCCATCTCTGGCTGTCCATTTGGACCATTTTCAGCACCATTTAAGGGCAGGTTTTGCTGCTGTAATGGCTGATTTACAGCCCTTGGTTGTTGTCCATGATGTCCATCATCATCAAAGATGACTCTGCCAGGCTCCTGTTGCCTTGCAGGCTCCTTATACATGCATGTTTCATAAAAAATGACATCATTGCTGCGTATAATCTTTCTATTCACGGGATCCCAAAGTCTATACCCCATTTCACCTTTGTCACCATATCCTAAGAATATGCATTTGTGAGACTTAAGATCAAGTTTGGTGCGCATTTCCCTGCGTATGTGCACGTACGCAACGCAACCAAACACTCTCAAGTGCTTGTATGACAGAGGCTTCCCTGTCCATACTTCCTCTGGCACTTTCCCACCAAGCCTCGTGTTAGGTGACCTATTTATGAGATGAACGGCTGTCATAACAGCTTCAGCCCAAAAACCATGAGGTAACGCAGCATGTGACAACATAGAACGGACCTTTTCCTGAATGGTCCTGTTCATCCTCTCTGCTGTCTCGTTTTGTGGAGGATCATAAGGAGTAGAGAGCTCCCTCTTGATGCCTTTAGCATCACAAAAGTCCTGAAACTGTTTGGACATATACTCTCCACCATTGTGGGAATGCAAAGCCTTCAGTGTTTTGCCAGTTTGATTCTCAACATGAGCAACAAACTTCTCAAACACTGAGAATGTATCACTCTTCAAACGAAGAGGATAAACCCACACCTTGCGTGTGGCATCATCAATAAAGGGCACAAAGTATTTTGCCCCTCCCAAAGAAAGCTGAGGCATCTCACATACATCTGTATGCACAAGCTCTAACTGAGCATCTTTCTGTCCAAGAGCTTTCTTGTGGGGGCACTGAAGTTGCCTGCCATATATACAATGCTCACAAAACTGAAAACTTGAGAACTTTAGAGAAGGCAAGTAACCCAAACGAGACAATTGCTCCATTCCTTTGACACTCATGTGTCCCAACCGGCTATGCCACATAGAGATTTCCGGCAGCTCGGTTGCATTTACATTAGCACGGTGACAAACACCTGCATGCATGAAGTAAAGAGTGTCCACCTTAGAGCCTCTG
The DNA here is from genome assembly GCF_041138505.1 of Cibotium barometz. Lineage (NCBI taxonomy): Eukaryota > Viridiplantae > Streptophyta > Polypodiopsida > Cyatheales > Cibotiaceae > Cibotium > Cibotium barometz. Next base: position 2,585,997 of record NC_141063.1, read on the forward strand.
GCAACAACCAGTGAGCCCTTACTAATTTTCCACTTTCCACGACCGAATGTGGTAACATAATCAGCATCATCAAGCTGTCCAGTAGAAAGCAGGTTCTTCTTGATCTCAGGCACATGCCTGACATCATGGAGCATAAGCTGTGAGCCATCTGAAAACACAAGCCTCACATCACCTCTGCCAAGAATCTTGCATGCATGGTTATCACCCAAATAAACTACTCCTCCATGGCCAGCAGTATACCTGACAAACAAGTCTCTGCAACCTGTGACATGAAAGGAGACACCTGAATCAATGATCCATGAGTGCATACCATGATCATCTCCTGTAAGAAGTGAATGGGCATCAAGTGAAGACGTGAATAGGACCTCATCCTCACTGTCACCTGCATGTGACACATTGATTTCTTCAATCTTGACTCCACTTTTGCTCTTTGGCTTTACATCTTTGGCTTCATCTTTGTCTTTGTCTTTGCCTTTTCCCTTTTCCTTTTGATCATTTTTCCATTTGTAGCATTGCTTTTTGATGTGTCCCTTCTTGCCACAATAATGGCATTCCAAGTCCTTTTTGGAGCGGGACTTGCTCCTTCCCCGTTCTTGGCTTTTACCCCTTTGCTGGGATCTCCCACGTGCATTCATTGCATTGGACTTTCCAACAGAGTTGTTTTTCCTGTTCATCTCCTCTTGAAGGAGAGCACCCTCAACATCTGCATATGACAGCATAGCATTCGAATTGCTAGTGGCTGTCCTAAATGTGTCCCAACTCTCTGGCAAAGTGCATAAGAGAAAAGTGGCTTTGAACTCATCGTCCATTGCCAACTTTTGATTAATAACTTGGTTGACAATACCATTAAACTCATTTAGATGGGCTGCCATAGACGCCCCTTCCTTCATCTGAAGACCTATGAGTTTCTTCAACCAATACACTTTGCTTGAGGCACTTTGCTGGGCATACAAGTCCTGCAATCTCTGCCACATTCCCCAAGCTGTCTTCTCTTCACGAATGCTGAAAAGTAAAGAGTCTGACACAGACAACATGATAGTAGATCTTGCCAGCTCATCCATATCTTCCCACTCTTCAGCAGTAAGAGAAGCGGGCATTACACCCCTTTCTTTGATAGGCTTGTGCTGCTTTTTCTGGAGCAACACATTATAGCACTGGGTTTGCCAAATATCATAGTTATGTGAGCCTTCAAGCTTCTTGATGTGAAGCAATGAAGAGCTCTCACCTGTGGTTGCTATAGCAATATGCAACCTGTCAATGCTTGACTCCCTGCAAAATGTGCAAACACTGCACCAAAAGCACACAAAGTGCTCACAGTTGTTCTCCCAAGCTTTATCTCCCACTGCGGAAGCACAAATGCAACTTTACTCCCACTTTATGTGATGAAATCACCAAAATCTGGTTGCTGCAAATTTAGGACAGCACCTTAAATGTGCTCTGTTGCCCTTCCAAAGTACTGTACAACAGTACTAAGTGCTCACCAATGATGTACCAAACCTGTACCGGCAAGTACAGCAACTGAAATTGAACCTTTTGCTCACTCAAATCAATGTGCAGCCATGCCAAAACTTGTACAAAGCTGTACCAAATCTGTACCAGCAGGTACAGTAGCAATAAATGCTCTCATGGCTGTCCAAATGAGTGAAAATCAGACTTTTACAGTCCCGAACACTGCATACAACAGTCCCGAACAGAAATTGGGCAAAAGCCCCTTGATTGCAAGCTGATTTCTGAGGATTCAAGGCATAAATGTCTTGCCTGCTGCTTTGCCAAGCTCAACAAGCATACGATCTTGAAAAGCCCCTTGATTTAAGATCAATTGCTGATCATACATGGTACATTGACGCACATGAAGGCATCCACAGTCTTTGCGATGCTTCCCCCTGGCCACATATACATCCAATACATGAAAGCCCCTTGATTTACAGGCGCATTGAGTGCTTGTCAGGCATCAACACATTGCCCAAAGCATCAAATGCGATTGCCTGCATGCAAATCAATCCAATCGGCACAAAAGCCCCTTGATTTGCACTGCAATTTGCTGCAATTTTGCCCGAATGTGCGATTTCTCACATCATACAGCATGTATGAATGCTTAATTGCACAAATACATCAAAAGCCCCAAATTTCGACAACCAATTTCTTGCAAATTGATCCTGATTGTGACCAATGTCACCCAATTTTGCCAATTTTGCTCAGAAATTGAAAAATGCGGCACCTGACCTGCTCAATTGATGATTGTACCTGGTCAATTGCAAATTGGACATGCAAATTCCAAAAATTGAAGCAGGCCCTCTTATTTGGACTTCAATTCTAGGACCAAGAGGGAGCAAATACAGATATTGATTTTTAGGACCCTACCAGGTTGCAGGTGATGGACCAAGATGGGACACGGCTACAGCGGATCTCACATGACCATGGAACCATCACTTTTTATGGGAGATGCCTTCTAGAGCTTGGCTCATGCCACACCCTCACTATCTATAATGGGATGGCACGGTGGCTTGCATCAAGAGGGCTTACTAGTTTTCGATACAAGTGGAGCACTAGCACAGTCGATTATCTTATGGGATCGCAGGAACTAGCCCTGTTGATACCTAACTTTACCATCCCAACATGCCCGCTTGGTGCCAACCGCAACTACCTCGCCTTCACCCTCATCTGCACACCACCTACCCCAGCATAGGCAATCTCACACTACACCTAGATCAATTTCCCCCATGTTTGTGCTTTTATCTATGCTAATCAACTCTATTGTCATCTCTTCGATGTAGACCCATCTGCACCCTCCACCACACTCACCTCACAGCTCACAACAATCATCCACACATCCGCCATTGATAGTTTTCCACACACCACTGGTCCACCGCCAAAGCGCACGAAGGTACCATGCCTCAGAATTGCTGGTATGATAACGAATGTCGTATCACACGTGCATGTCTTTTGCGTGAGTTAGCTACCGGCCCAATCCAAAAGCGTGATGCTGAATGGACTAACCGGTACCTTGCTTCCCCGCCAGAAATTAGCACATCGTCGTCGTAAACAGCATGAGAACTTTTACCAACTCTTCCTACGTCATTTCACATTGTTTCGCCTATCCATAAGGCGGGAGACCCCATGGATCCTAATAACTACAAAACCATCATGATCAGCCATAGCTTGGCAAAGCTCTATGGATCTATACTTGAGTTTGAGCTTAGCATACTGGCAGAGAGAGAGGGATAGAGGGCACCGTAGCAGGCAGGATTGACGGGGACCTTCTCCATGCTAGATCACATACTCATGCTTCAAGCCATCATCGAGCACAGCAAGGCAGACGGCACCGACTATACTGTTGCTTTGTGGAGTTTGGCAAGGCTTTTGACACAGTGACTCGATCCTGTCTCCTACAGCACTTACAACGTCTCAAGGTCTCGTCTGACATGATCTAGGCTATCACTGCCTTATATGAGTCAGTTATGGGTTGGGTGATATGCCCCGAAGGACTATTTGAGGAGGTCTCTAGCACCATTGGAGTCATAGTTGCTGTCGTATGCCCTACGACACAGTTGTACGGTACCTGTGTTTTATGGTACAGTACCATACGATATCGTCCCCCCCTCCCCAAAATTTTTTTTTTCGTTGCAACTTGCTGTTTTGACCCTTTTTTTTGTGTGGAAAAACATGGCCGTTTTTGGCCATTCATGGCTGTTTTTTTTTGTTTTTCGTGTCGTTTTAGGCTCAGCAGCCAAGGATCTACGGATGTTGACTTTTGGTGTGGATGCAAAGGATCTGTTCTCTATCCTTGTGATCATTGTTCCGTATTTGGAGGGTTGAGGTGAGGCACCTTCCTTAGTTAGGGTAACAAGAAGCAAAGGCTTCTCCTCAACTACCTCCCTCTCTCTGTGTCTCCGCAGACCGTCTTCAAACAGTGCTCACTTTTTTGTACTTGCACCTAGTGCGCATTGCACCGATCTTACGGTCTAGCCACCATGTTTTGTACTTTTGTTTGTAGCTTCTTTTTAATGGAATTTCGGCTTGTAACACCTCTGAGCTCTCTATGCTTTCAAATTGATAATCTATAAATTTATAAGTGTTTTTTTAAAAACCGTACTTTACCATATCGTATTCCAAAATTTCATATGGTACGGTAAATTCCCATACCGTATCATATGACTGCATGCCAAAACAACTATGATCGGAGTGAAACAAGGATGCCCACTACCTCCGATCCTCTTTGGACTTAACATAGATGAGATCTCAAACTTCATTGAAAGAACTGGAGCTTTTCTAGAAGATATTCTTGTTTCCATCCTTTTATATGCTGAATTGTACTCATTGCAGATTCTTAGGAGGGGCTACAGAAGCACATGGATACTTTACAAGATTTTTGCACACAGAGGGAGGTCCTAGTCAACCTTGGGAAAACCAAGGTTAAGGTATTCTACACCTCCTACCCAGTTGGAAGCCGTAAACAAATCACTTACATGGGTAGGCAAGGTTGAGGTGATGAACTCATATGTCTATCAGACATACCTTCACTAGTCCACGCTTCTCTATGAAACAGGCAACAGAGGATAGACTCACTAGAAGATATGCAGCTCTAGCCTTATTGGAGAGGCAATGTTTCCAGGAGCATTTTCATGAGCCGAGGACAAAGGATTGGCTTTTTGACACCCTAGTCACCCCAGCACTTATGTCTGCAGCTCCCTTTTGGGCACCAAATTTATCCCCAGCAGATTGACAGCGCATAGAGCATCCTCAAATCATGATGCTATCATGAATCATACGCAGCAAGCCATCTCTTCCCCACCAGATCATCCAGACAGAGTTTGTTGCAACTCCTATGTTGATGGAGGCCCTATTCTAGATAATCACTTATATACAAAGGGTGAGGGAGATGGATCCAGTTCAACTCCCTTGACTTGCACTACAGTCATCACAGGAGGTAGCCGCCGGACGAAAGCATTCATGTTGGTATGGCACAATACTCACTTGGTTTCATGCACATGGATTCCAGATGGACCAGCTCCCTCCATTTCCGTATGATCCGAATTCCCCATACATTTAGGCTTACAAATGAGGATAGGAACAGGGTGATCCAATACGATCTACTGGGACTATACACACGTAGCACATGGATCACACTGGTAGGCCCATTGCCTACCAAGATGCAATACTACAGAGATCATTTCGTGAGATTCACAGCAGATGGTTTTATACATAGACCAAGTTATCTCGATCCCTTCTCATGTGCCATGCTATGAGGATAGCCATTGGCCAGCTTAGTGTATTATCCCATAGATCGAGGATAGAGACTGATAGAACTAAGCGAATACATAGAGAGGACAGAACATGTAGACTCTGTCAGATGGGGGTTGAGTCGGAGGAGCACTATGTTTGCCACTGCCTGGTCTACTATGACTCATGAGATCAGAGGGAGATTTCACTATCTATTCAGAGAGGTATTTGGACCCTTATCTTGGTTCATGGAGCCTTGGACTGTTCCTACTAGAGCTCAGCCAGCACAAAGAGTTGCTACTTAGAGATCCTCACTCCCAACAGCCCTCCTCTCAGCTTACCATGACCAGTTTTTTTCCAGCCTAGAGCGGTGGATAGGGAGGCACCAGAGCCCAACACAGTGGATACGGGAGCCTATAACATGATGCACCCTCATAGCAGGCCCATGGGACTCACATCAGATCGGGCACACACTCCAGAGAGCTAGGACCGTCATCCCATGGGACCCCGACCACCCCCACCTTATCAGCCCTGAATTCAGGAGATCCTGGCCCACCATCGAGCAGCTTTATCCTCAAAGCAGACTATCGACATCTCTAACCTGCTTGTATAACCCATGATGGACATCCTCAATGGGCCCTTGCCCCAACATGCAGGGTTGATTGACTGTTTTTATTCAGCTCTCCCATATCCCATCATTTATTGTACCCTAAACCTGGCATAGTAGGATCTAGATTTTTCATCTTGTATAATCTTAGAGTCTGAGACCTTAGCTTTCAGTTTTCAGTTTTCATTTACTGTTTCTTTTTCTTATTTCATCCATGATGAGATTTCATGGACACTATGCACGCATAATTTTAGTCTCATAGACCCTTTGGGTCTTTTGAAGACGTTAATATAACTCTCTCTCTCTCTCTCTCTCTCTCTCTCTCTCTCATAGACCCTTTGGGTCTTTTGAAGACGTCAATGGCAGAGAGTACAGGACCCAGGGGGGTGACTCAGATGTCATACACAGCACTATCGGAGTGAAACAGGGCTGCCCCTTGTCTCCTACTCTCTTTGGGCTATACATTGATGAGATATCTGACTACATCGATAGACAGGGAGGACAGGGAGCATAGCTGGCAGGAGTCTTGATACCTATCTTATTGTATGCAGATGACATTGTCCTAATCTCTGATTCACCAGAGGGGCTGTAGAGGCACTTGGATGCATTACGAGCTTTTTGCAAGCATCGTGGCCTCACGGTGAACCTTGGGAAGACCAAGGTTATGATCTTTAACACATCCCCACAATGGGTAGCCCGACCCGCACCTCAGTTTACATATAGTGGGAAGCCCGTGGAGTATGTGGCCTCTTATGTACATCTTGGGCATAGTTGTTTACACATGGCGTACAACACCATATCGTACAAAATACCGTATGGTACAGCACTGAAAGGACTCGCATGGATTTTTCGAGAAAAAAAATACTTTTTATCCCCAACTTTTTCTCCCAAAAAAAAATCCAAGAAAAAATAAATTTTTGGGGGATAATGGTCTTATTTTTGCTTGTCTATGGCTGTTTGAGCTTCCTCTGTCCGATGATGCTTCGCTCCTTTTTAATACTCCATATCTCGAAATTGCAAATAGCTTAGTTTACATATAGTGGGTAGCCCGTGGAGTACGTCGCCTCTTATGTACATCTTGGGCATAGTTGTTTCCGCACGGCATACGATGCCATATCGTACAGAATACCGTATGGTAGGGCACTATTTGGACTCGTACGGATTTTTCGAAAAAATAATAATATTTTTTCCCCCAATTTAATTTTTCCAAGAAATTTTTTTTTTGGGGAGGTCTTGTTTTTGCTTGTCTATGGCTATTTGAGCTTCCTCTGTACAATGATGCTTCCCTCCTTTTTAAAATACTCCATATCTCGACATTGGAAATAAGTATTGTTTACAAGTTTACAAGTATTGTTTTAAAACATAGTATCTCGACATTGGAAATACCTAAGTTTACAAGTATTGTTTTAAAACATAGTATTTTATCGTACGATAAGAAAAAAATTTATACCATACCGTATTTTCCCATACGGTATCGTACCTGACAACTATGAACTTGGGATCACTTTTGCCAAGCCTTAGTTCTCTATGCGGAAGGCACAACCGAAACCAAGTTGATGCAAGGGTATGCAGCTCTAGGCTCACTTTAGAGGCATTCTTTCAGGAGCCGAGGACAAAGCTCTAGTTGTTTGACACATTAGTCACACCTGTATTATTGTATGGAGCTCCCATTTGGGGTCCCAATTTATACCACAGGAGGAGACGGGGAAGGGAGTCATTTGTGACACATACAGGGGAGGTATATGATGGGTGGAAGCCGATGAAGAGGCCACTAGTGATGATGATCTCGCACATGATCAGGAGTAAGCCTTCAGTGCCACATGAGATTGTGCGAGCGGAGATGGGGACGTCCTCTATCATGATAAAGGCTCTTTTCCAGACAGTGACATATTGGCACAGATTATGGGAGCTCCCACTAGATAGATATCCCCGGCTTGCCCTAGAGTCCTCGACACAACTGGCACTTGATGGAGATACACAATGTTGGTATGCACATGTAAGCACTTGGTTTGGTATCCATGGCATGCAGATGGGAGCACTCTCACCGTTTCAGTACAACATAGAGACCCTTTCCTTTGCTCTTAGTCGCACAGAACTGAATAGGTGATCAAGGACATTGTGAGATTGGATACTTAGAGGACCTGGCATCCACCCCTCCAACCCCTGGGGACAAAGATGGCTTTCTACAGAGACCATCTTCTTCGCATGACGGAGGACGGCTTCATCATAAGTCCGCACTACATGGATACACATCTGTCATTCGGGGTGCGGTGTACGATTGAAGAGATCCGCACCTCATCCCACCGGTTGAGAGTGGAGACAGCATGATATGGGCCAAGGGAAGCTACACCTAGGGACAAGACCTGCCAGCTTTGCCATACAGAGGCTGAGACAGAGCCTCATTATATATGCAGATGCCCAGTATACTATGAGATCACGGGGAGGTTCCATTTGCCTCTTCTGAGAGGGATTTGAACCACTCTCTAGGATCATGGATTTTCCAGACCAGAGATGCTTGCGGCTCTTTCTTCTAGAGCTCCGCAAACACAGGGAATCCCTATTGCCGCCCAGATTAGCTGCACCCACCCGAGGACCAGCACAGAGAGCTCTCGCTAACTTCTTCCAAACTAGAGCCCCAGAGCAGATCCACCCACTCCCCTCCACCTCCAAACTGATGCAAGAGCCCAACTGAGAGGAGTGACATTAGACAGAGCCACCGAGCTATGTAGAGCCCGACGCCCCCGACATAGTGGCCACCACCCACACTCATGTCACCTCAGGAGGTTAGACCCATCATTTCCCACCACCACACGACTTTGTAAGCCTCACTACATTGGGTACCATGTTGCAGCGCCCTATGCGAGATATTCTTGGCTAATGCAAGAGCTTGAGGCTCTTTGTTTTTTTTTCACGGATATCTTCTTTTAGTTTACTTTCAATACCATGATGATGTATCCCATGGACATGATGCAACATTTTGGTCTCATAGGTCATTTTGACCTTTTGAAGACGTTAATACATATATTACCTAAGATTAGGAAAAACTGCAAATATCTTTACTTAAACATTGCACTAAGATCCTACAACTACCATGTTAAACACATATAACAAGAAGAAATGGCTTCTTGATGCACTAATCTCTCTCTCTCTCTCTCTCTCTCTCTCTCTCTCTCTCTCTCTCACACACACACACACACACACACACACATGGATCCCCACAAGTACCCGAGGCTTGGCCTCGAGTCCTCGAGACAGCTAGCAATTAAGGGCCACTCTAGAGTATGATATGTATTAGTTTCCACTTGGTTCTCAATATATGGGCTCCGCATGGACTGCCTACCACCCCTTTAGTACAATTTGGACTCCCCTTTTCTCCGACGCTCTCACAAGGATACCAACCGGGTTATCCAGTTAGATCTTCTCAGCCTCTACACCCCCACTGCACATGGATCACACCTTTGGAGATCACTTCCTCATGCTCACTAAGGATGCATTCATCCAGCAGTCGGGCTACCTGAGTGTTCACATGTCCCATGCCATGCGGATTGCGATTGGCCAGATACGGGTTTCATCCCACCGCCTCAGAGTGGAGAAAGATAGAGTTTAGCGCATCTTCAAAGCCGGGAAGCTCATACGGAGAGCCAGAGAGAATCTGCTGATTCTGCCACACAGAGGTTGGGACAGAGGAACATTACATATGCCGCTGCCCAGTATACTATGAGATCCGTGAGAGGTTTCATTGTCTGTTTCGTGAGGGATTTGGTCCACTCTCCAAGATCATTGACTTCCCAAGCCAGCATTCCCTAGGTCTCTTCATGCTTGAGCTCCGCAAACACAGGGACACTTTCTTGAGAGAGCTTCGGCCCCAGCCACCTCGCCCCCTCCCTCGCCAACCAACCATCACCAGTTTCTTCCGGACCCAGGAGATGGAGGACACCGATAGAGTGGATCTTGTGGACCCACCTCGAGTTGCTCCGAACCTACCTCGCCCCGGAGGAGTTATCTTAGACCGGGCCTCCGCACTCCAACGTACCTGACGCCCCTGACCCCCCAGCCATCGGCCACGATCCCCTCATCAGCTCCAAATCCAGGACATGACATAGCTAAGGGAGACCTCTCGGCCATACTCATTAGCCTTATGCTTGATATTTTGGAGAGTGGTATACCATCTACGCGGAGCTGATGCTGACCTCATGTTTCCATGTTCCTAGTATTCCATGATGAGTTTCCATGGACAGTTTTGTATCACCCCTGTGAGATAGGTATGTTTATGTTTTGTTTCTGTTTTATTTTCCATTCCATGATGAGATATGCCATGGACATTATTGTATCATTTTGGTCTCATAGGCCCATTGGGTCTTTAGTAGACGCTTAATCTCTCTCTCCCTCTCTTTGTTTTTTACGGATTTTTTTTTAAAAAAAAACTTCTAGTACCATGATGATGTATTACATGGACATGATGTAACATTTTGGTCTCAAAGGTCATTTTGGCCTTTTGAAGACATTAATACAACTCTCTCTCTGGGACACAGACCAGGCCACTAACAGAGATACACATGGCAGTATGGAACTGTAATGGTTCACTATGGGTGCAGCCTGGACGACTGGAGCATGTTATGGTGGGGAGAGACATCATACTTCTGACAGAGACACATCAGAGCCCAGAGAGAGGGCTACATCGAGTAGAGGGATTCCAGTGGGAGTCAGCATACAGGAGGACCACACGCCAGGGTACCTCGAGAGGGTCGGGGGGAGTAGCAGTTCTATTTAGATAGGAGCTACAGGGGAGACTGAGAGTGGTAGCACAGGATCCAGAGGCCAGATACATGTGGATCAGCTTACAGCTCTCACAGGACAGGGTTATATACATAGCCCTATGTTACTTTCCTCGATCAGGATCCTCCTATGTCATTACAGAGGACATGCCACAGGAAGAGGAGACAAAAGCCTCGCCATACACTTGTCTGTCAGAGGAGATTATGCATTATTCTACACTAGGGGAAGTATTTCTTACGGGTGACTTCAATGCCCACACACAGAGCAGACAGTGTGAGGTGTATGACTATGATGACATGGAGATCCTCCACCTTGTGGATCCAGAGGAGATAGGGGCTAGTCGGGCATCAGAGGACACTGGACCAGACAGAGGACATTATGGGGACCACTTACTAGAGTTGGGAGCCAGGCATCATCTCGTTATTTATAACGGGATGCTACAGTGGCCGGGATCAAGAGGGCTGACATGCTTCCCACATGGGGGTCATGCACGGACCGGAGGCACGGTGGTAGACTACATTATGGGGTCTTTGGAGGCATCACACCTTGTCACCTCATTCTCCATTCCACCTCGTCCTATTGGGGCAGATCATACATACTTGGCATTTTCACTAGCCGGATCACCAGTATCACCAGCCCCCCACATACCGACGCCACACACTACCATCTACTTCACACATGACATGGCAGACATATACACTGGCAGAGTAGAGGATGGGCTCCTACTCATGGATCCCTTGGCACCTATGGATACCATTACAGCCCAGCTGGCATCACTCCTACACACGACTGCATTACAGAGCTTCCCACATCGTGTCCACTCAGGAGAGCCTGCAAGATCTGGGACTATGCCCCAGAAGAGATGGTATGATAACGAGTGCAGAGCCCTATACTCACGGCTCCGCATACAAAGAGCCTTGGGAGCCATCACAGAGCAGGAGTCGAGGAGAGAGATGAGGAGACTTACTCGCCGCAAAAGGCGGGCCTTCGCAGAGATACAGGAGCTAGAGATCTTCCATTTCTTCATGAGTAGAGATAGCCCTATCTCATGGTGGCACTTCAGAGAGCCCCGGACACCGACACCTATTGCAGACCCACACACATGGCACACATATGCAGAGGGCCTATACCACGCCCCACAACAGCCACCTATACCTCAACCACAAGAGCCTCGACCTACCACAGCTAGCTTCTTTACCCACTCGATGGTAAAGGAAGCTATCCGCCGCCTACAGCATGGACGGGCCGCCGACCATATGGGCTTACAAGGTGAGCATCTCATATATGCAGTAGATTCTTTGGCTCCTTTTCTTGCACACCTGTTTAACAAGGCACTAGCAGAGGGTTTGCCTGCGGAGTGGACGATGCACACCATTAAGCCGATCCACAAAACAGGGGATATGCTCGATCCGAGCAACTACAGGACAGTTATGGTTGGCCACGTGTTGGCCAAACTCTATGGTGCAGTGTTGGAGCAAGAGCTTAGCTTATATGCTGAGCGAGCAAGTTTACGCTCATCAGGGCAGGCATGCTTCAGGAGAGCTTTCTCTACCACTGACCATGTATTCACTTTGAGATGTATGATTGATCAGGCCAGAGTGAGGAAGAGAAAGCTCTATTGCTGCTTTGTAGATTTCCGCAAGGCATTTCACACAGTACCACGAGAGAGGCTCTTTCAGCGCCTGCAGTCTCTTGGCATACTAGCAGATATGACATGGGGCATCTATGCATAATATGAACAGGTTTTTGGGCGAGTCAGATGCCCAGGAGGTATGTCCGAGACTATTGCTAGCACCATTGGTGTGAAGCAAGGATGCCCACTTTCCCCCACGCTATTTGGGTTATACATTAATGAGGTGGCTAACTTCATTACACGGGGAGGCGGAGATGGAGTTGATTTAGCAGGTACCTCAGTACATACTATGCTTTATGCTGATAATATTGTATTAGTGTCTGAGTCTCCAGGAGGTCTGAGTCTCCAGGAGGTCTACAGTAGCATCTACATGCACTCGATGATTTTTGCACACAGAGGGGTCTTACTGTGAACCTTGGGAAAACCAAGGTTATGGTCTTTCATACATCGAGACACGGCAGGAGTCAACTGACATTCACTCTCGCAGGACGCCAGGTGGAGGTGGTGACATCATACGTGTACCTAGGGGTTACCTTCTCTGCAGAGCAGCCACGCGCTTCACCATGGGTTCAACAGCCAGAGCTAGATTGACACGGGGATATGCAGCATTGGCTATGCTAGAGAGACAGTGCCACCAGGCGCATTTTCAGGAGCCCCGAACGAAGGGGTGGCTATTTGACACATTAGTCACACCGGCACTGATATATGGAGCAGCGGTATGGGCGCCAGGCCTTGCTACCCATTGGTGGACACACATAGAGAGACCACAGGCCCTCATGATGGCACGCATGATACGCAGCAAACCGTTGAGTACCTCATGATATTATCCGAGCAGAGTTTGCTACGCCTCCTATGATGGTAGAGGCCATATTCCAGACTATATGCCTGCTAGACAGATTCAAAGAGATGCCACAGGACAGATTGTCATACAGAGCTTTTGAGGCATGTAGACAGCTTGCTGAGGCAGGAGACAAAGGATCATGGTATGCACAGGTCACACATTGGTTCTCACAGCATGGCCTAGACATGGATCATCTACCACCATTCCAGTATGACAGGGATGCACCACATATCCGTCTCTCTCATAGTGAGAGGAACAGAGCATTGAGACAGGACCTATGGCAGCTCTATACATGAGAGACATGGATATCGCCTACACAGCCTCTTCCACCGAAGATGCTATACTACCGAGATCACTTCATGAGTATCACTGATGATGGATTTATAGAGAGGCCTAGATACATGGAGGGCTTTTTACCACACGGCTCCCGAGTGGCTATTGGTCCGCTTAGAGTTTCATCACATCGATTGGAGATCGAGACTAGCAGAGCAACACGGATCCCCCATGCAGATTGTGCAGAGAGGAGGTGGAGAGTGAGGAGCAATATGTATGCAGATGCAGAGCATATACAGCCATCAGAGAGAGATATCCCATTTTATTCACAGAGCCACATTCCCTATGCCAGATCTTTGAGGCAGCAGACCAACGCATACTGGGGAGATTCGTTCTAGACATACAGCGTCACAGAGAGACATCATTACAGGCTCAGACAGCTCCAGTGGGGGGAAGACAGACACAGATTACTACATTTTTTCAGAGATCCATCCCACTCCCAGCCCCTACACAGCAGGGAATTACTCTCCAGAGAGCAGAGACACTCAAAGCCCGCAAGAGACAGAGGACACCTGGCTTTCGGACACCATGCCTATACCAGAGAGAGATGACAGAGATCAGAGCTCAGTTTCACAGAGAGGGTGCGGAGCGACTGGCTCGCTTCAAAGCAGACCCAGGCATGTTCTTCAGGGAGCTGTGGACACCTCCTTCATTGATGTATACCATTTTATACCCCCAGTATGGTACAAGATGGAGCTAGCTAGGTTGCATATCATGATTGTATACTCCATGCATATAGGTTTGCATTCTCCTAATAGTAAAGCTCCATCCCCTCCCCCACTCATTGTACTTATTGCACACCTAGATTCACCTTTTTAGTTCAGTACTTTTTCATTTTGTTGGGATGACAGAGAATACCTCACACAAGTACACTGATTTGTCTCATAGGCCGAGTTCGGTCTTTTGGAAGACGTTAATAAAATCTCTCTCTCTCTCTCTCTCTCTCTCTCTCTCTCTCTCTCTCTCTCTCTCTTTGCATGTTTAATAAATAAAAACTTCACCTTGCACATGTAGCATTTCTAGACTTTACATATAGGAGGATTATTTGTACTTGCTCAGACTCTTTGGAGGGTTGTAGTCTACATTATCCAGACATTTCCTTTTGACTAATAAAGGATCATTTCCTGTGTTTGGGGGGGGGGGGGGGGGGGGGGGAAGAATGAAAGGATCATACATATTCTCCTATCGAATCTTTGATGTCGGAGAGAACAAGCTGAACACACCGCAATACACCACAATAGAACCTGGAGAATGTTCAACCATTAAGAGGTATATACCCCACAAACAAATTTGTATGTCTTGTAAAATGCGAAGTTACCTTGATGATTTTGTATCTTCTATAAGTTGGCCTTCGGTTGTTAGTGACTCCAAGATGTCTCTCGTTGTCTGAGATTTCTCCAACAAAAGAGATTAACAACTAAGATATATCCAAGGTACTGAACATATATTACCTAAGATTAGGAAAAACTGCAAATATCTTTACTTAAGCATTGCACTAAGATCCTACAACTACCATGTTAAACACATATAACCAGAAGAAATGGCTTCTTGATGCACTACTAATCTCTCTCTCTCTCTCTCTCTCTCTCTCTCTCTCTCTCTCTCTCTCTCAGTGTCTGTGAGAGAGAGAGAGAGAGTTTTGTTTTGTTCTATTTTATTTTATGTTCTATTATGAGATAATTGTATCACTTTGGTCTCATATAACCATTGAGTCTTTACTATACACTTAACGTATCATTCTTTCTTTCTTTCTTTCTTTCTTTCTTTCTCTCAATCACTTCCATCGTGATCTGACTCCACCAATAAACATCAACTGTAACACCGCACTTCAGCATTTGATCTTCCTGTTGGGATATATCAGAGCCTCTGTGTGTGTGAACAGCCCCTTTAATGGTTGTAAGTGTCACCATTTGGTCCATCTCCATTTCTGGAGCCACTTTTATGGGACTGTGGCTCCATAGAGCGGCCAGATTTGTACCATGTTGACAAGTGGCCAAGCCAATGCCCCATGTGAAAGGGTTAATCATTTGGTGTCACATGGACAGGAACCAGTTTTGTGCCACACGTGTGTGACCAGTACTGTGCCATATGGACGCGAGCCTGTTTGTTGCCACCCGTGTATGACCAGGTTTGCGTCTTATCCATGGGCAAGGTTGTTAGAGGCGTCAGAGGCTTTTGGTACGAGGCAGGTATGGTACGCGCCTCGAAAGACTCGTATTTCTTAGAGACGTTAGAGTCGTGTTAGAGGCGTCTGTTTATATATATATATATATATATATATATATATATATATATATATATATATATATATATATAATGATAGATAGATATAATATATATAGTGAAAGTTGAGAGAGAGAGAGAGAGAGAGAGAGAGAGAGAGAGACTAGAGTGTGTATGTATAAGCCTTGAGGGAGGGAGAGGGTGTGTATGAGAGGGAGAGAGAGTGTGTGTGTGAAAGAAAGAAAGCTGTATAAAACGTCTGCAAAAGGCCAAAATGACCTATCAGACCAAAATAGTCCATCATCATCATCTGGATACATCATCAAGATTCAAGGGTACAAAGTAAAATGAAATGAACTGATATCAACCGGTAGTATAGAGAGAGCTCCAAAAGTGGGTATAAAAAACATCTATTTCTTAGAGACGTTAGAGTCGTGTTAGAGGCATCTGTTTATATATATATATATATATATATATATATATATATATATATATATATATATATATATATATATATATATATATATATGTATGTATGTATGTATGTATGTATGTATGTATGTATGTATATATATGTACATATATATGTACATATATATATGTATATATGTACATATGTATATATATGTACATATATATGTACATATATATATGTATATATGTACATATGTATATATATGTACATATGTATATATATGTACATATGTACATATCTATATATATGTATATGTACATATATGTACATATATATATGTATGTACATATATATGTATATATGTACATACATATATACATACATATACATATGTATATGTATATATATGTATATGTACATATATGTACATATATATGTACACACACACACACACACACACATATATATATATATATATATATATATATATATATATATAGTGAAAGTTGAGAGAGCGAGAGAGAGAGAGAGACTAGAGTGTGTATGTATGAGCCTTTAGGGAGGGAGAGAGCGGGTGTGTATGAGAGGGAGAGAGAGTGTGTGTGTGAAAGAAAGAAAGCTGTATTAAACGTCTGCAAAAGGCCAAAATGACCTATCAGACCAAAATAGTCCATCATCATTATCTGGATACATCATCAAGATTCAAGGGTACAAAGTAAAATGAAATGAACTAATATCAACCGGTAGTATAGAGAGAGCTCCAAAAGTGGGTATAAAAAACATCATCATCCTAGTGTGTTTGAAGTTTGAACTTTGAACTTTGGGTCTTGAGAAAGGCTTAAGGGAGGGAGGGAGAGAATGAGGGAGAGAGAGAGTGTGTGTGAGAGGGGCTGCCTTGGGCCCTTAAAGCCCCCGTCTAAAGACTCAAACCAGCAAAAAAAATTAAAAAAATTAAAAAAATTAAAAAAATTTGTTGACGCCTCGATTAGGCAATCGCGCCTCGTACGCCTCAAACGCCTCTAACTGTTAGAGGCACACCTCGTAACAACTATGTCCGTGGGACTGTCACTCCATGGTAGGACTGATATTTGTGCCGACCTTGTCTATGGGATTGTCACACCATAGGCAGGCCCGTGCCAGGACTTGTATTTTGCCTATGGCACTGTCACTCCATAGGAAAACCAAGACTTCACATTTCTGTCGCGCCCAGTTTTGTGCCCGACAAGAAATCCTTGTACAAGTTTCATGAAAGGGAGATTTCGTCCATTACATGTGCACATGCATTTATGTTTGCATGCATGAACTTGTTTTCGCATGACTTGTTTTCGTGTGTTTGCCTGCTATGTCGTGCAAGTACACTAGATGGGGACGCCCCCAGTGTACCGTGGGTGTGCTGTCTGCTAATGAGTTGGTGTGGCATGTGAACAAGTGGTAAGTATTACCCTTTCTGGCCTTTTCAAATGTAAAATCCCTTAAGTAATGTCAACCTTAATGTTTATAAGGTTGGGTGTTTACACACATTTAAAACATTGGCTGGACATTTGCTTTAATGTGGGTGCCGAACATTATTAAAGTTTAATAATAATAATATAACATGTATCGCATGAAGAAATACTTCTTCCCCACACGTGGGTGATTGATGGAAAGTATCCGCCTGGAAGCTTATACCTGTGAGGGTTATGTTGTTAATCTCTCATTGTGTACTAATTACTACTTAAGTACTTAACTTAGAGAACAAGAGACTTCAGGAGAACACTTGAGAGAAGATTGAATTGATTAAACTGAGTACAATAGGTCTCTTATATAGGAGATGAAGAGACACATTTGAAGAGGCATGTCTCATAACGAAAGGACATGACCATAGACGAAAGGGTACAACTTTAGGCTAAGGGATGTGTCTATTCGATGTAGAGGCACAACCATTCATCAAGGGATACAACCATTCGTCGAAGGGATGTGGCTATTGGATGAAGAGGTACATCCTTTGGCGAAGAGTCGCAACCAGTCGAGGGCAGGGGTTCCCTTGGCTGGTTACTCTTTGCATCTCCAACAGGAATCAGCAATGAAGAGAGAATCTGATACACACATACGTCACAATTGTGATATTCCCTCCCATTTAAAATAAAACCCATGTGTCAAATGATAGACATCCGTTTGTCAAAGAACTCCTGAAGAAGATTAGGGTACTGCTGCATTTCTTCATCTGTTTGCCAAGTGGAGTCAGACTCATCCAAATCCATCCACTTCACAAAAAATTCTGTAATCACTTTCTTCTTGTTTCCTTCTGTCGTACGTTAAGAATTACTTCTGGAACAAGGATAATATGGTCATCTTCAATTTCTGGTACATATGAAGATAAGTCTGGAACAGGCGAATCTCCATGAGCATACTGCTTGAGCCAAGAAATGTGAAAAGTCGGATGAACCTTTCCCCATGAAGGTGGAAGTTCCAACTTGTAACTAACAACTGGATTTTTCTTAAGAATCTTGAAAGGCCCATTGGAAAAACTGACTTCACTGTTTTGTAGCGGTGAGGTGCCACATATAACAAGACCAAATCTCCTTCTTGAAAGTCTGCATGTCAACGATGCTTGTTGGCTTGTTTTTGATATTTTTGTTGCACATGGACCAATTTATCTCGAACTTGCACAAACACATCTTGCATCTCCTGAACCAACTGATCTGCCAACGCCACTTTGTGTTGTAAAACAAAGTTTGTAGGCACAAGAGGAGTATGCCCATATGCTGCTTGAAATGGGGTCAATCCAATTGCTGAATGATGGGAATTATTATAAGCAAATTCCACGAGTGACAAATAATCTTCCCATGATGCCAAACGGGCTTGAATGTAATGTCGAATCATTTCCTCCAAAATCTGATTGACTCTTTCAGTCTGTCCAACCATCTGTTTGAGGATGATAGGCTGAACTGAACAACAAATTCGTGCCAAGAGATTTGAACAAAGACGTCCAAAAATGTCCAGTGAACTTAGGATCTCGGTCAGAGATGATGGACTTCGGCAATCCATGCAATTTGAAGACATGTTGCACGAATAATGATGCCACATTTGGGGCTGAAGCAGCTTTCTTGCAAGGAATGAAATGCGCCATTTTGGAAAATCGATCAACCACTACAAGAATCTGAGCATTGCCTTTGGATGAACGAGGCAAAGTGGTGATAAAATCCATACTGATACTTTCCCATCTCTCATTGGAAACTGGCAAAGGTTGAAGTAAACCTCGAGGAAGTTGTCAAGAAGCTTTCATTATCTCACAAGAATGACAAGCTTTGACAAATTTGATAACATCTTGCTGCATCTAAGGCCAGAAGTATGTAACAGACAAAAGCCGATATGTCTTGTTGACACCAGGATGAGCAGCATAAGGAACTTCATGATGCCCTTGAATGAGAATCTTACGCAATGAAGTATTGTGAGGCACACAAATGCGATCAGAAAAGAACAGCAATTCAGCTACGATGATGTAGGCTGCAAACATGTTCATTTCTGCAGGACTCGGATTAGAAGATTTGAGAGCACGGAACGCATCTCCAAAATCTCTATCAATCAAATATTCATTCTTAAAACAAGCAGGGATTTCCATTTGCACATCTGTGATGGCAAAATTAGTGGCTCGAGGCATGCGGCTCAAAGCATCTGCAACCACATTCTGAAGACCAAGAACATACTGGATAGTCATGTGGAAATTAGCCAAGAATTCAACCCATCGGCCTTGTCGAGAGTTCATTACAAGCTGAGTGAAAATGTACGTCAGAGATTGATGATCTGTACGTACAACTGAATCTGCTCCAAGAAGATAATGTCTCCAAGTCCGATAAGCATGCACGATTGCCAAAAACTCTTTATCATACACAAGATACCTGCTTTGAATGGCTGAAAACTTCCTGCTGTCAAAAGCAATGACACGATCATTCTGCATCAAAACTCCACCAGAAGCACGATCTGAGGCATTTGTCATTACATCAAAGGGCTGGGTGGGGTCTGCAACAGCCAAGACTGGGGTTGTCGTCAAGGCATGCTTGAGATCATTGAAGGATTGCTCAGCTTCAGAAGACCACTTAATAATGTTGTGATAAAAGTTAGCAAGTCCCAAGAAAGATCGAACATCTGAAATGGTGAGAGGCAAAGGCCAATCCACAATCGCTTGAATCTTCTTAGGATCTACTGCAATCCCATAAGCAGAAATGATGTGACCAAGATATTCCACATGGTTCTTGAAAAATTCGCTCTTCTTCTTGTTGATGTACAGCACATTGGTGCGTAGTACTCCAAAGACAATCTGTAAATGCTCTTTGTGATCGACCAAAGATCAGCTAAAAACCAGAATATTATCGAGATAAACGATCACAAACTTGTCCAGGTACGGCCCAAAAATTTCATTCATCAGGGTCATGAAAGTGGCCAGGGCATTGGTTAACCCAAAAGGTATGACAAGGAAATCATAATGGCCATATTTTGTCCAAAAGGCTGTCTTGTATTCATCACCATTACGGATACGAATTTGATGATAGCCGGACTTCAAATCAATCTTGAAAAACACCTTTGCACCAAGCAACTGGTCGAACAACTCATCGATGCAAGACAAAGGGAATTTGGTCTTGATTGTCAGCTTGTTGAGAGCACGATAATCAATGCAAAGCCGCATTGATCCATCCTTCTTTTTGACAAGCAAAACCGGAGCTCCGAAGGGACTTTTGCTGGGACGGATGTGACCTTTGTCCAGCAACTCTTGTAATTGCCTTTGTATCTCCTGAGATTCAGAGTAAGAAACACGGTACGGAGCTCGGGTTGAAGGAGGTTGAAATGGGACAAGATTAATCGAGTGATCCACAGGGCGACGAGGAGGCAATGTCGTCAGAAGATCATTCGGAAACAGATCCTGAAAAGGCTTGAAGAAGGGTTGCTCCAAGTAAGCAGTTGTTGATGACGAGGCTTGAGATTGCTCACTAGTTTCTGCATCAAGCTCTCGTAACATGACCAAGGTTGTTGTACAGTCACGTTTGCAAACGAGCCGCTTGACTTGCAGAGCAGAAACAACAGTGATGGGTTTGGCCTTGAAAAGGCCACGAAGTTCCTGCTCTCGAGCATCATGGTATAACTGGATTGAATGAGAACGCCACTTATGTGATCAAAGAGGGTTATCTTATGAAGAATAATTGCCTATGTGTGGTGAAGGATATGGGTCTAAAGGTTATGAAGGAATGTCACGCTCCACCTTATGCTGGTCATAGAGGTATTTTACCTACGACACGCATGATAGAGAGAGATTTCTTTTGGCCCAGCATGAGTAAAGACATTGAGGCTTATGTATGCGCATGTATTACCTGTCAAAACGTGAAATTTGATAGGCAAAAGCCTCCAGGTTTGCTTCAACCATTGCATATTCTCTCACAGCCATGGGAAAGCATTACTATGCACTTCATTATGGATTTGTCTAGATCCCAACATGGTAATGATGCTATTTGGACCATAATTGACAGATTTAGCAAGCAAACTCACTTTTTGCCCGTCAAGAAAACCATTAAAGTTGATCCTATGGTGAAGCTTTTCCTTGCTCATATATTCAAGCATCATGGTATACCTAAGTCCATTGTTGGGGATAGAGATCCAAGGACTACGAGCCTCTTTTGGAGGGCTTTATTTGATAACATGGGCAGTACGCTTGAGTTCTCATCTGCTTATCACCCCCAAACAAATGGTCAAAGTGAGGCTGCAAATTCTGCTGTGTTGGATTTGTTGAAGTGTTATGTGGCAGATCAAAAGAGTGCCTGGGAGAAGTATCTTCCACTTGTAGAGTTTGCCTACAATAACATAGTACATGCCACCATGGGAAAGGTCACGACACAAGCATAAGAGGGCTGCCGACAAGCATAGACGGTAGTACATGCAAGTCAAGGAAAGTGGTTGGGTACTGCTGAAATTTGAGAAAGCTAGGCATCGGAAGAGGCCAGGACCAAAGGGATTATATCCAAAGCTTTCTACTCGATATTATGGACCCTTCAAAGTGATTGAAAAGATCAATGAAGTGTCCTACAGGCTACATTTACCTAGCCATTGGAAGATTCACAATGCTTTTCACATGAGTCTTTTGCGGGGCCAGATCCAGAAAAGCCTGTCAATCACAGAAGATCCGCCCAAGATTGATGAGCTTGAGGAGATCCTCCACAGCCAGAGCAGATTGTATTTAACAAGGAGAAATGAAATGAAATGTTATATTAACGTCTTCAAAAGGCCATAATGACCTATGAGACCAAAAAGTTACATCATGGCGGATCTGATACAATGTCTAGATAAAAAACCAGAAAATGAAAAATAAAGGTGATACTGCTGGCACCTAGAAAAAGAAACTGGAACTGGAAGGTAAACAAAAACCCTTATAGGGTGTGAATATGGTGAGGGGGGGGGGGGGGGGGGGGTACGCTATGGAGGTGAGTGGAGTACAGTGAGGGGAGTGAAAGCTACCACATGGGAAGCTTTCCAGGAAATACCTTGTGAAATATAAGAACTACTTACCCATTGATGCAAAGTGGGTAGATGAGGATTATTTTACTGATTACCCACAGCTTTTGTAGGCATATCTTGAGGCTTTTCAGTTGAGGTCAACTGTTTAGAAGCTGGGGGAGATGTCACCATTTGCTCCATCTCCATTTCTGGAGCCATTTTTATGGGACTGTCACTCCATAGAGCGGCTAGATTTGTACCATGTTCACATGTGGCCAGGCCAGTGCCCCATGTGAAAGGGTCAATCGTTTGGTGTCACATGGACGGGAACCAGTTTTGTGCCACCTGTGTGACCAGTATTGTGTCATATGGACGCGAGCATGTTTGTTGCCACCCGTATATGACCAGGATTGCATCTTATCCATGGGACTGTCACTCCATGGTAGGAATGATATTTGTGCCGATCTTGTCTATGGGCTGTCACTCCATAGGAAGGCCCATGCTAGGACTTGTGTTTTGCCTATGAGACTACCACTTCATAGGAAAACCAAGACTTCACATTTGTGTCGCGCCAGTTTTTTGCCCGACAAGAAATCCTTGTACAAGTTTCATGAAAGGGAGATTTCGTCCATTACATGTGCACATACATTTATGTTTGTATGCATAAACTTGTTTTCGCATGACTTGTTTTCATGCTTTTCCCTGCTATGTCGTGCCAGTACACTGGACGAGGACACCCCTAGTGTACCGTGGGTGTACTGTCTGCCGATGAGTTGGTGTGGCGTGTGAGCAGGTGATAAGTATTACCCTTTTTGGCCTTTTCAAATGTAAAATCCCTTAAGTAATGTCAGCTTTAATGTTTATAACATTGGGTGTTCACACACATTTAAAACATTAGCTGGACATTTGCTTTGATGTGGGTGCCCAACATTATTATTAAAGTTTAATAATAATAATATAACATGTATTGCATGAAGAAATACTAGTACCCGCCTGGAAGCTTGTACCCGCCTCTGTTTTTGCTACCTGGTACCCGGCTGCACCTATTGTACCAGCCAGAATTGCCTGTACCTTATGTTCCAGTACCCGACTGTACCTGCAAGTGTACTCGCATGCTGTTGGTGTACTTGATTATACCTGCAGCAGTTGTCCTGCACCCAGCTATACCTGCAACCCTTGTATCCACCTACAGTTTTGGAGTGCATTAAAAAGGGAATGAGCTTCTCTCCTCAGGATTGAATTTGAATCTTTGTCAGGTATTTACTCTGTATTTTTCAAATTCAGTTATTATTATAATTAAATATTGTTTTCACAAGTCTAGTGAGAAAAAATATCACCCCCAATACCTTCATTGAGTAAGGCCACCGGGATGACTTTTCCCATGATAACCCTGACCGCGCCCTCACATTTTGAGTAGCCAACGAAGGTCAATTAAGATATGAAGAAAAACTGGGAGCAAAATTGACTCGGGAGTACCAAGTATTACTCCCTCCGTGGTGTTTCACCTTGCATGTTGGTACACGATCCCGGAAGACCAATGAGGGTAGGTGTTCACCCAGTGAAGGTGGGAGACTAACTGTGACTTGGTCTACTCCGACAACTGATTCTTCACCGACAAAATCTTATTGTTTACCAGTTGTACTCACTCCTTGTTATGGAGAAATCTAGCCTAGGACCCATGAACACTTGTACATATAAATACTCCAAGAAATACAACTGTATTGAGGGGGGGGGGCCGGCCCTTTCCGGTCCCAGTGATGGTGTCAAGTGTTCTTTGTTATTTTTAGTTTTAATGTTACAAGTATTGAACTGCTTCCAAGTTCACACTCACTGAAGTCTTGAGGCGGACAAGACTCAATATCCAGGACCTGATCCTCCCCTTTTACTCATAAATGGGAATCTCCCCATGTCCCTTCACCTGATTGGACCCCAATTCACTTACTTATTAAGAGAAAATTCGTGTTTTCTCTTCATGAAGATTTTTAAAGGCTGAAAACTCTGTTTTTCTACCATTTCTCTCCATTTCCAAGCTCTCCATAGCCATACCCAACTTGCTAGGGTGTTTTCCAAGCTTCCAAGAGTGTTTCCAAGTGCTAATCACTCTCCTACTCACTCCCAATGTCTGAAATTCAGCAAAACAGCTCTCATTTTTTGCTGTAATTTCTGGTCTTTTTGCTGAAAACCCTAATTTCGGCTCTCCTTTCTCAAGTTGAACCATAGGGGAAGCTTTCCCATGGTTCCCTTCATCCTCTTGAAGACTTTTGTCATGAAGAAAGGCGACAAATCAAAGATCTCAACACCCCAAGGACTTCCATCGCAAAGATGTGCCCATTGGACATGCTACATGGCCTTATAAAATGCCCACCCCCTAAGCCTCTCTCAAAGCTCTAGCCTCTCATTACTCTAGTGAGTTGTAACCATCAAGCCCCCCCCTCTCTTGAGTCTTGCTCAAGTGACCATCAAGCCCCCCCCTCTCTCTCTCTCTCTCTCTCTCAACTCTCAACTTTCAAGCCACTCTCTCCCCCATAGACCCTCTCTCAAGCCTCTCTCTCTCTCAAGCCTTTAGGCTCTCTCTCTCTCTCAAGAGTCAAGACTCAAGCCTCACTCTCTCATTTTCTCAAGCCTCTCTCTCTCTCTCTCTCTCTCTCTCTCTCTCAAGCCTATCCATCTCTTGAATCTTCTAACTTCTCTCTCTCTATTACAATGACAAGGGAGAAGAATGAAGCCTTCAATGTGCATGCTATCCATGTAGAGAAAGCCGATGGAAAGTCCAAGTCATATAGGTGGACTTGTAAGTATTGTGGCAAACAATACACAAGTGGAGTTACTAGGCTTCTCCAACATGTTGGAAAGGTGGGGGGGTAAGTTGCGCCATGCAAGGAAGTCCCCCTTGCTATATCCGATGAGATCTTCAACAAGATCAAGGGTGGATTGGGTGCTCACTATGATAATGGTAGAAGCTCAAGGACGGATGATGAGGTCATTTCCCCGCCTTGTGATACATCCTCCCCGGCCGCCTCCATCGGTGCCGCCTCCACCTCCGCCTCCTCAAAGAGACAAAGGCTTGAGTCTCCCATGAGGCAAGCCACTCTAGCCCAAGCCACCAGGGGGTTCTCTTCTTCTCTATCACATCTCCGAGAACGGCAACGGCTAGCGGATATAGAGATTGCACGCACCATTATTGAGTGCAATCTCTCATTCCATGTGCTCAAGGTAGATCAATGGAAGTCAATGGTGAAAGCCATTGCAAATGTGGGCCCATGTGAAGGATGGACCGGCGTCTCCTATCATGACATGCGCACGAAGAGGCTTGTGGACGAGAGGGAAAGAATCGATAGATCTCTCAATCCGGTGCGGGCGGCATGGTCCAAGTATGGGTGTAGCATCCTCTCCGACGGATGGAGTGACCGGAAGAAGAGAGGCATCATCAATATACTTGTCTCTTGCCCTCTTGGCACATACTTTGTGCGGGGCGTGGATTCCAGAAAGGCGGGGAGGAAAACATCGGGTGCATTCATATATCGCCATATCAAGCAAGCCATCATGGAGGTAAGTTTCAACTTTCAAATTGCACTAAAGTCTTTGAAGTTTAGGCTTTAGTATATGTGAGATGATCATATGTGGCTATATCATGAGTCATGACTCAAGTCTCATACGCTCATTGCATCCATTCATGTGCATTGTGACATGTAGGTTGGATCGAAGAACGTGGTGCAAGTCATCACCGACAACGCTTCAAATTGCCGTCGGATGGGGAAGTTGCTCGAGAAGGACTATCCCTCCATAGTATGGACGCCTTGTGCCTCCCATTGCATTGACTTGCTCATGGAGGATATGGGCAAGTTAGTGTGGATGAAGGAAGTAATGACCGAAGCTATCTCTATTGTTACCTTCTTCACCACAAAGGTGAAGGTGCTTGCCATGTTCCGCGAACATAGCAAGTTGGAATTGAAGAAGCCTTCATCTACACGCTTCGCCTACATGTGGCTCCTCTTGGAGCGCCTCCACGATGTGAAATCCTCCCTTCGCCAAACAGTGGTCTCCACAATGTGGAATGAGTGGGATGAGCGAGAATCGGCGGAGGCCAAAGCCATGCAACGGCTTTGCCTAAAGGAGGAGTTTTGGCAGTCGGTCCGCACTATTGTCATTGCGGTCACGCCCTTCTATAGGGTATTGCGGATGACCGACATGGAGGGAGCCACCATGGGCCTTCTTGTTCACTTCATGGGAGAGGCCATAGCAGAGTTACGCGTTTCTCCTTCCATCGACGAGGAGAAGCGCGATGGTATGTTGGCCATTGTGGAGAAGAGATGGAAGTGGATGCGAAGACCTATCCATGGTCTTGCCGCTTTATTGCATCCGGCTTACAAATCACCCGCCCTCTTCACCAACGTGGAGCTACTTGAAGCCCGAGATGCTTACTTGCCCAAAGCATTGCCGGAGGATCGCCATGGGAAGTTCCTTGAGGAGCTCATAAGCTACAATGACCAAAGGGGAGGAGCCGCGTTTGCATCTACTACCTGTTGGAAGAGGGAATCCCTTGTGAAGCCCCTCTTTTGGTGGGAGACATTTGGGTATGCACTCTCAAGCCTCCAAAAGGTGGCTTTGAGAATCCTAGCTCAAGATTGCTCTTCAGGTGCATGTGAGAGGAACTGGAGTTCCTACTCACTTGTACACACGAAGTTACGTAATCGCTTGAGCACGCAACAATTAGAGCGGCTAGTGTATTGCCGCGCTAATTTGCGCATGCTGCGCGCAATGCAAAAGATGGAATCGGCGAGACAGGTATAAGTTACAACTTATAAGTTATAAGTTACAAGCATTCAAATTTCAAACTTCAATGTTTATTGAAATTTGGAACCAAATTCTAATACATTGCTTGTCACTTGATCATTGTACAATGTAGGTGAATGTGGATGCATTCAAGCTCACAGGGGGCACTCTTCAGAGTGTAAACAAAGTGCAGGATGAGGAGGAGGAGAGGATCTATGCAGAGATCTATCGAGAGCTCAAGTCGTTTGATCGACGACCTACTCGCACTCGTCGTGGGCGTGGAGGTAGTGGCAGAGGAGTGCAAGTAGGAAGCCGCGGATGCACGGTTCGTGGTGCTCCCAGGGACATAGTGCATACCTATGTGCGGCGTGGATCGGGTAGCTCCACACTCGCTCTTGCAGATGAGGATGCTCCCTTTGGCTTCTCACATGAGCTTAGAGAGCCCGAGTTCGATGATGAGGGCAACCTTCTTAGCGATGGCGACTTCGGCGAGGCCACTGATGTGTCCTCTTCTCATGAGGATGATTTCAGCGAGAGCTCTGATAGTGATGCCTTTGTCTAGTCTCTCCTTGGGCCTTGGCTCTAGCCTCTCTTTTTGTACTCGCGCCTAGCGCGCATGATCGCATCGCACCTCTATACTTTATGTACTTTTGTTTGTCACTTCAAACTTGTTTAGTTGTTTTTAATGATATTTTGGTTTGAAACAACTTCTCTAGACTCTACCCTTCCAAATTGAAAATGTCTATGTTTGTAGGTGTTCTTTAATTTAAAAAACCGTATTTTATCGTACCATATCCCAAAATTTCATATCGTACCGAATATTCCCGTACGGTATCGTACCGTACGGTATCGTATTTTCGTACCGTGACAACTATGGGAGGGAGGAACCTGATTACAAGATCACATACCCTGTGTAGTGTTCTCTTGTCCTACGTGCTCTCTTGCAGATTGTTGCTACCATGTGTTGGCGGAACAATAGAGAGCAGATAGTAGGGAACATGGGCACTTGAGAGGGTAGTGTGGATTGCAAGTCTACATCAACAACCACTTGTTTGCAATACTGTATTCATATGCATTGGTATGGAAATCTGGTCAGAAATGCCCATGACACTATGTACTTGATTCTCCCAAGATCAATATACTTTATTTGAGGGAGGGGTCGGCCGTTCCGGCTCATTGTGTGTCTCTTGTCAATTCAACAATTTACTTCTTGTATTTTGAGCAAGTGTCCAAGGAATAAGTGAAATTGGACAGTATGGAGAGATGGCTACATACGAATTGGAAGAAAGTGCAATAGATGTTATATGAGTCTACAAGACAAGCTGAGCATGAACATCATGATTTACAATTGCACTGTATATGCACATCCTTTAAAGGAGTGTTTTATTGCTTTACCACTAAACAATCAGACATCTAGGATACAAAGTGACAAAGGAGTTAGGACGACAACCAAACATAGAAATCTGAGAAAAGGATGCCACAAGCATCCAACTAAAATGTCAAGTGGCAAAAGAAACAACAATACATCTGGGATGTCACCTAAAAGAACATCCCTTGTACAGATATGATGTGGCCACTTAACAGTTATGTTCTTTTGTAATTCTTGTTTCTTGAAATAAAAGTTTTAACTTTTAGTGATGGGTCTCTTGGTGTCGCTCTTCCCTTTTTTCTTCCCCCCAATGAAAAAATTAATAAATCAATTGCAAATCTTCTTTTTTTGAAAAAAAGAACAAATCTGCTTTATCAATCTTTACTATATATTTAACATTTTAATGAAGTTTGGTTTATAAGAATGTCTTTGAAAATCACATTAATAAAATGCTCCCTCTTGCAATTTTACTTAATGGATTTTTCAATTAATCCATTTCAAATATTTATTTAAAAACTTATTTATCAAATCTACTATATCAAATAATACAATATTCAATAAATTTTAATTTATTTTAAAACATAGAAGTTTCCTGATAAACAATAAAGGCTAACCATCTGGTGAAGTTTTGACTAGTTGTGTAATATGGACAAGGAATTAGGTTTAAAATGCACCTTTACTATCTCCAGCCAGGTCTCACTTGGAATCAAGTTTCTAGATTGAGTAAGTAAATTTGCTAGTGCAACAAAAACAAGCCTCTGTGTTTCCAAATCTCTAATCTTCAACGAACAACTTGCATCTTGAATCGATACTGAGACATTTGTTAAGGAAAGCTTCGGGCATTTGATTAAGTTGAGGAGGAGGGCTGTGATCCTCACAACATCATTGGAAGACAACTGATCCCCAAAATCATGGACAATTTGCCTGCAAAAAGCAAAGAGCATAACCACCAAAAAACTAATGTTTAGTAGTTTAAGCCCAAAACTTCATAAGAAGTGCCAAGTGCGAACAATTTCTACAATCTTACCCCAAAGCTTGTAATGAATCTAAGGTAGGTCTTTGTGCTCTTGTATCATAAGTCACCTGCGGTGCTCCTACATTCATCTCACTGCCCAAAGAGATTTGAACAAACTTCTCAATGAAGTGCAGAACTGATGGAACATAAGCCGGTACAGAACCCAAACATGCATGCGAGTTGACATCCATAATCTACATCAGCAAAATAAAACAAGCGTTCATAAGTGACGTGATTATTAAATTATAACATTTTCAATAGATTGAAACAGCTGCTGTCCAAATTGCTTTGATTCAAATCAATTCACTTATGGAAGATATCATAGGTACAAGCCTAAGGTATGGTGGATCAAAGAGATCCATGGGGTGTGTGTGTGTTGGGAGAGAGCATAGTAGTTAGGGGGTTGTTTGAAACGGGTTTCCTAAAAGTTTCAAAAGCGTTTCAAACGGGTTTCGTAAAATCAGCCCAGAGTTTCCTACAAGTTTCCTACCTACAGGTTTTTGCATGTGCAAAATTTCAAATTATACTGCATAAAATATGTAAAAATAACACTAAATGCATAGAATACATGGAAACATCAATTTAAAGCCTACATTCTTTGAATCACAAATAACCATCCATCATCAATGTCGAATCATCATGATTCATAGACCATGGTCCATTGTCCATGATCCATGATCCAATCATCCATCATTCCATGCCACAAAAAAAAAACCATACATGACACTACATAAAAAACTTTATCAAAAGAGTCGCACAAATTTCGACGTTAGAGTTGGGGCAAAAAAAAAATGTCAAAAAATTTACTTGAAAAAAAAGCCGTTTCCTACAAGGAAACGTTTCCAAGTTTCCTTCCCTATAGGAAACGCCTTTCCTAACTACTATGGGAGAGAGAGAGAGAGAGAGAGAGAGAGAGAGAGAGAGAGAGAGAATGCTCAAAGAGAGAGTATTGCACGACTCAATGATGATTAAATTGATTCATAAATGTATTTCATATTCAATGCTTTTGTAGGGTTACAGCCTTATTTTTTGACCCATACAAATATGACACTCTAATAAGTGAATGCCAATCGACACACTTATCTTATCCACTTATGAGAGTGTGTTCACACACTATTAGAACAATAACAACACTTTTAGGGGCTGTTTTCACACACACAGACACACACACATACATACACACACACACAAACAGTGCTTCACACACACGAGGCTCCAAATCCTAACTAACCCCCCTTCGGAGCGAAGGTGGAGGTGCTTGAGAGGACCTTCAATAGCCATGGTGATTTGGGCTCTACACTGTAGCACATGATACAAAAGAACACAGTGTGCCAACACCTAAAACTCTCCTGTCATGCATGATATAAGAGCTTGACCACACATGACTGTGCCTACATCAGTCTACGAAGACACTCCCCCTTACACTAAGCAAGGTATCACATGGAATGACAAAGCCTTTTATAGAAACAAGGCATTACAAAATGAAAAACACGCATAGGATTATTTAATTCTGTTTTTGGGGGACTTCTCAAGTGCAGAACCCACAACTCAAACACAAAAACAAGGAAAAGAGAAATTTTTGGAAGTTAAC
Source organism: Cibotium barometz (assembly GCF_041138505.1). NCBI lineage: Eukaryota > Viridiplantae > Streptophyta > Polypodiopsida > Cyatheales > Cibotiaceae > Cibotium > Cibotium barometz. Next base: position 2,617,252 of record NC_141063.1, read on the forward strand.
AAACACCGGCGTACATCGATGAAGAACGGTATCTTTCGATGACGCTTCCATGCCAATGCTCCTTCCATGGCATTGTGGGAGCTTCCATTTGATGTAGGAAGCTTCAATTTGGAAAAGCCCCAAATTTTGGATATTGTTGAAAACTTAATCTGATGCAAAGGACTCAATTTTTGAAAAGCCCCAAAAATCTGTGTGTAAGAGCATCAATTTGATGGATTTCACCTTATTTTTCAATACCCTAATTTTTGCTTACATCACAGCTTGTAGGTACAACTGACGTGGCAGTGTCGTACTCATGACGTAAGTGTGCGATGGGCTGACGACATCAATGAGCAGGTACAACCGGCAGGTGCGAGCGATGACGAGCAGTGAGAGCAACAAGAGGCGGTGCTAGACAACGATAGAGTTTGAGAAAGCCAACCCAATCCTCCTCTCGAAAAAAGTACACATTGCACTCTTGCCTAGGACGATGGTACCTGAGTCCACCACCTGAGAAGAAAGCTGGCTGTTGATGGATATGCAGACTCCATGAAACCGATCCCGTCAAGTGGGAAAGACTCCGTTGGACACCCACACGCTTAATAGCACAACTTTAAAACCACAAATATGAAATGGACAACTTAAAACAACTTGAAATTTAAATGAAATGAAATGGAAATATGGACACCAGCACTGGGGCCGGAACGGGCCGCCCCCCCCCCTCAATATATGATATATTTATTGGGAGTATTTAATAAATACAATGCTCCATGGGTTCCAAGAACCAGATAATGTCCATGTACATATGAAAACAATACCAAACAAGTAGGCTCGAATTTCGATGTAGAGACTCGAAGCAGAACGACCACTAGTGTGGTCCAATCTCTGCGGTCCTGTGCTTTCACTGGACTCCGCGGAGAGCGCCTCACTGGTGTTCCGAGACCACGCACAAACAGGCGCTCTCGTACTAACGCCTGGCTCTCCCGATCTCAGCACCTTTGGACCGAGGTTCGCCAATACAGCTTGGACAACCCGGCACCGAACGGGTGTTGGCCGAGCGGGATGAATCTTTTATCAGATTTAAACATATAATTCTTTACTCAAATCTGAAAATCACTTACTTGTAGATGGTTGATAGGAAACCAATACTTGTGGTTTGCTGAGGATGAAACCACCCTTGTTGAAGAAAGAGTAGCCTCGTGAAGAATCACCAAGATAAGTTCCACCACAAAGGGCACAGCCGCCTGCTGTGAGAGAGAAACTTCCACTTGCAAGAGAGGAGAGAGACAATACACAGCTACCAGCAGAGGTTTAGAGCTTTGGCGTCTGCATGAAGAAGAGTTGTGGTGGGGCAGCCGACTGTAGTAGCACAGAGGCAGGTAGCCTTCAGGTGATGGCAGCCGGCTGCGGCACAGTAGCCGCCTATGCACAGCAGATTCAGCAGCCGCCTGGGGTAAACATGCGCAGCAGTGCCTTGTGAAGAAGGCCCACGTCTGAGTGCAGTAGCAGCCGCCTGAAGGAGCAACAATACATCAGCCGCCTGGTATGGTAGTAAGCGCAGCCAGCAGAGCAGTGGGTATTGCAGTCGCTGTGCAGGGAAAGCAGCCGTCAGCTTGAGGGAGAGAAGTTGTACACAGCCTGCAGTACAGAAGGTACACAGCCTGCAGTACAGAAGGTACAGCCTGCAGTACAGAAGGTACAGAAACAGTTGCAGCCAGCCGCCTGGGGAAAATCAGGCACAAGAGAAGATGATCGCCGGTTGATGAAAAATCAACGCCAGAAGGAAGCGATTGATTCTACGCTTGAAGGAGGGAGCTTTTTTTAATAATATTCATGTGGAGTTAACCTTAGTGATACCCACGCATGCATGTGGGGGATTAGTGGGGGTAGGTGACCATGCCCACCCCCACACTCACTTAAAAGTGGGGCTCCCCACCTTGGCCCCAAAGTGGGTGCCCAAAGAGGGTGCCCACTTTAAAATAAGTGTGAACACCTAACCTTATAAAACAAAGGGGTTAGAATTAAATATTAAAAACTACATGTGCAACATACTTACCACCTGTTCACATGCACTAAAACTCGTCAGAATACAGAGCAGACTTCACGACTCACTGGCAGGCGTCCCCGCTCAGTAAGTAACACGTCAGGCAGGCAAACACACAAATACATGTCATGCGAAAACAGTTTCAAACATGCAAAATATGTGTGCATGTGCAAAAAGTAACATGGACATATCTCCCGTTCATGGAACATGTACAAAATATCTGTCGGCACAAAACTGGCACGACATAAAAACATAAAAACCTGGTCTTCCTATGGAGTGACAGTCCCATAGGTAAGACACAGTTCCAGGCACGAGTTTCCCTATGGTGTGACAGTCCCATAGGTAAAACACGGCACGAATACTGGCTCTTCCATGGCGTGACAGTCCCATGGATCGAACAAGTCCAGGTCATACACGGGTGGCACTGGTCTGGCTCCCGTCCATACGACACCATCCTGCTAACACACGGGTGGCACCAATCTGGCTCCCGTCCATGTCAGCAAAATACTGGCCTCTTCACATGAGACGCCGGCCTGGCCTCAAGTGAACGAGACGCAAAAACTAGGAATGGACCAAATGGTCGGCCAATTGGTGACATCCCCCCGGGCTTCTAAAGAGTTGACCTCAACTGAAAAGCCTCAAGATATGCCTGCAACAATTGCGGATAATCTGCAAAATAATCCTCATTTACCCATTTGGCATCAATAGGCAAATAATTTTTAAACTTCACAAGGTATCTCCTGGAAAGCTTTCCTGCAGGTAGCTTTCTCTCCTTGTGAAACACAATCTGTTCTGGCTGGAGGATCTCCTCAAGCTCTTCAATTTCTGGCGGATCTTCTGTGACAGGCTCATCAGGATCTGGCCCCACATATTTCCGAAATAGACTCACATGAAAAGCATTGTGAATCTTCCAATGACTAGGTAAAGCAAGCCTGTAGGACACTTCATTGATCTTCTGAATCACCTTGAAGGGTCCATAATAGCGAGGAGAAAGCTTAGGATATGATCCTTCTCGTCCTGGCCTCTTCCGAAGCCTAGCCTTCTCAAATTTCAGCAATACCCAATCACCTTCTTTGACTTCCATGTCCCTTCTATGCTTGTCCGCAGCCATTTTATGCTTATCCTGAGATCTTGCAATGGCTGTCCGCACCTGACCAAAGGCAACATCCAAGTCACGAACATATTCATCAGCTGCAAAAATCTCATCCTTGGTACGAAGGTGGGTGGCAAGACCACTCTGCCATAAATAATCTCAAATGGAGCCTTTCCTGTGGAAGCATGGATCGTATTGTTGTAGGCAAACTCAACAAGTGGAAGATACTTCTCCCATGCACTCTTTTGATCTGCCACATAACATTTCAACAAATCCAACACGGCTGAATTTGCAGCTTCACTTTGGCCATCCGTTTGGGGATGATAAGCTGATGAAAACTCAAGCTTAGTACCCATATTATCAAATAAAGCCCTCCAAAATAGGCTTGTAGTCCTGGGATCTCCATCCCCAACAATGGATTTAGGCATACCATGATGCTTGAAAATATTAGCAAGAAAAAGCTTTACCATATGATCAGCTTTGATGGTTTTCTTGACGGGCAAGAAATGAGCTTGCTTGCTAAACCTGTCCACAATAGTCCAAATAGCATCATTCCCATGCTGGGATCTAGGCAAATCCATAATAAAATCCATCGTGATACTTTCCCAAGGTTGCGAGGCAATAGGCAATGGCTGAAGCAAACCTGGAGGCTTTTGCCTATCAAATTTCACCTTTTAGGCAAGTAATACATGCACGCACATAAGCCTCAATGTCTTTACGCATGCTTGGCCAAAAGAAATACCTCTGAATCATGCGAGTAGTAGGCATAATACCTCTATGACCAGCATCATATGGTGGAGCGTGACATTCGTCCATAACCTTTGGACGCAAATCCTTCACCACACATAGGCAATTATCCTTCATAAGATAACCCTCGTTGATAACATAAGAGGCATGTGTATGACTAGCCATCAAATCAGTCCATTTATGGCAAAAATCAGCATCCAAATGATACAAATCTCTCATAGCAGATAAGTCTCCATGAGAGGCCACTGATATAGCAGCAACATAAGGCCTCCTAGATAGTGCATCGGCCACTACATTTTTCTTTCCTGGAGTATGCACAATCTGAAAATGAAACAGGGAAAGAAAGTTTGCCATTCTCATCTGCTTCTCTGAAAGCTTAGTTTGAGATAGAAAGTATCTCAAAAGCTTTGATGATCTGTCTTGACTACAAATTCAGCCCCAAGTAGGTAGTGTTTCCAAATCTTTAAGGCGTGAATTACAGCCAAGAGCTCTTTCTCATAGATATCCATATGAAGCTCAGCATCATGCAAACGACGGCTCTCGTATGCAACTGCATGCCCTTCTTGATTTAGGACAGCTCCTATGCAATCACCACAAGCATCACATTCAACCACGAATGACTTGTGCAAGTCAGGAACAATCAATACTGGACCACATATGATCGCATGCTTGAGCTGCAAGAAAGCATCCTGTTCCTTTGAAGTCCATTTGAAAGCAGCTTTCTTCTTCGTGAGATCATGTAGAGGGGTGGCAATCAAAGCAAAATGCCTTATGAAACGCCTGTAGTACGAACATAATCCCTGAAAACTACGTACTTGATGTACGTTTTGTAATTCGGGCCAATTCCGAATAGTCTCTATCTTTGCAGGATCCATTGTAACTCCATCTTTGGATACAATATGTCCCAGATAATGAATCTCTGAAAGGAAAAACTCACTTTTCTTGGCATTGACGAAAAGTTTATGCTTCCGCAACTCTTCGAACACTGTGACCAAATGAGTTCTGTGTTCCTGCTCATTCTTGGAGAAAACCAAGATATCATCAAAGAAGACTCCTGTAAACTTGCGATGGGGTCGGAATATCCTATCCATCATACGATTAAAAGTAGCAGGAGCATTGGTGAGACCAAAAGGCATTACCAAGAATTCATATAATCCGAAGGCTGTCCTGAATGCAGTCTTATGGACATCTTGTGGCACCACGCGAATCTGGTGATAACCACTCTTCAAATCAACTCTGCTAAAGCAAGCTGAACCATCAAGCTTATCCAAGATATCATCAATACGTGGAATAGGAAATCTGTTCTTGATGGTAAGCTTGTTCAAAGCTCTATAGTCCACACACATACGGAATGATCCGTCCTTCTTTTGAACAAGAAGCACAGGAGAGCAGTAAGGTGAGGAACTGGGCTGAACCAAACCTTTCTCTAAAAGCTCGTTTACCTGCTTCATAATTTCTTCTTGTTGTGCAGCACTCACTCGGTATGCGGGTTTGTTAGGTGGAGAACTACCTGGCACAAGATCTATGCGGTGATCTTCGGGCCTTTGGGGAGGTAATTCACCTGGCAACGAGTCAGCAAAACAGTCGTTGAATGCATTAACAAAATTCAGCCTATCATTAGACATAGCATCCACATTTTGATGATTTGGCACAAGACTATCACGCACAAAAACCAAGTACGCTGAAAGACTCTTTTTCATTGCTTTATTAATTTGGATGTGTGATACAACTGGGATGGAATCCCCTTCTTTGCCAGCATCAATAAAGTGCATGCGGCCTTTATGCATAAAAGAAATCATATTGGACTTGCAGTCTTTGCGGGGCTCAAGCCTATGACGCCACGGCTTGCCCAACAATACATCACATCCATTCAGTGGAGCAACTAGAAAATGCTCATTATCAAGATAGCCCTGTATATGGATACGCAACTTCCCAATCAAAGGGGCAACCTGCACCTCTTTGCCAATAAATGCAGCTTCAGCTTCAATCTGAGGTCCCATGTTTTCAACCTCAATACCCAATGCAGCTGCCATTTGCATAGAGATGAAATTGTCAGTTGCACAGTCATCAAACATGAAGAGTGCGGGCTGATCCTTGATTTGCCCCCAAGCCTTGCAAACCATTCTCTCTTTAGCATCATGACCTGTATTACCTTGCACATCAGGAACTGCATGAACATTTGCTTTGGTGTGCTTGTCCTCGTGCTTTGATTTGCGATCTGGGCATTGCCGAAACATGTGGTCTTTGCTACCACAAGAAAAGCATTTTCCATCCTTAGCATATTGCTCTCTTTGCTCCGGGGTTAAGCCGAATTTGTTCTTTCTTGGGCCCTGTTCTTTAGATGTGTTATTTTCAGCTTTACCACCCTTGTAAGGCTCTCGGAAGTTCTTTTTAGGTGGCTGTCCACCCTTTTGCTGATTTGGGACAGCCTTGTCCTTCCCCTTGAAACCTCCTTGATCTTGCTTGATCTTGAGCACCAATTGCTCCGTAGCAAGGGCAGAAGCTGTGAGTTGTTGCAACGTATGTTTTGGGTGCAATTCAATACCCGATCTATATGCTGGTTGCAATCCAGAACGAAACTTCCTCTTTCTTTCATCCTCTGTGATTTGCATGAAGGGAGTCACTTCCAGCAACACTTTCCAGAATTTGTTAACATACTGTTGCACACTCTCATTATCTTTTTGTTCCAGCCTGTCCCACTTTTGAGTGAGAGTTTGCTCCGCATTGGGTGGCAAGAACTGAGCATAAAATCTATCCTTGAATTCCTTCCAAGTGGAGATCGGATCCTTGGTGATCTTTTCAGTGATCCACCAATGGGCAGCAGTCCCTTTTAGAAACATGCTAGCATGGCGCACCTTTGATTTTTCTGTGAAATCCTCATCGCTAAAAGCAATGTCGAACTGTGCCACAAACGCTAACACCTTAGAAGCATCATGTTCACCATGAAAGACATCAAATTTGACAGATTTATCACCTGCTTTGAACTCCTTGAGCTTCCTGGCATGAGGCTCATGGTCCTCTCTTTTTCTTTTCCCCTTATCCAACGGGGTAGCCCTGTCTGCATGGGCTCCATGGGCCGTCATAGAAGCTTCATGGGGCACGGTGGCATGTGCTCCACGAACTCGAAGCTCAGATGCATGTGACTTACCTGCATATGGCATGGTCTCTCTATGAGACAACTCAGAAGGCAAAATTTTTCTGGAAGTAGACCTGTCACCATGAGATACATATCTTGCATGCATGTGACTTTCGTGCCCTCCAAGAGCACTGGCATACATATATCTGTCAGGCTTAGTGCCTTGGGGAGAGGATGCATGTCGAGAGGTGACAGTCACCTCTTCCTTTTGCATAAAAGATTTCAGCCTTTGGGATGCGGGATCTCCATGCTTCAAACGAGGTGGATTTCTGAATGTCAGCTCTCCGTCATCCCCCTCTTTGATATCACCTTTGCGAAGGAGATAGGCAAGTGCCAACTCCCTTGGTTTCTTGCCCACTTCACGAGCCATTGATTCAAAGGTTACATCAACCATAGCATCAGCCTTCCTGGCTTCAATAGCACTTTGTAGATGTGGATCTTCATGCAAAAACTTCAATTCTTGCTCTTGAGCCTGCAAAAGTTTTCTCATATGTTCCATTTCAGCCCTCATAGCATCAGGCTCTTGTTCAAGCATAACTGTCTTTCCTGGAGACAGTTGACCCTTGGATTCACTATCCATAACCCTTTCAAGGGGCTTGTGCCTACCACGCAGGGCATCAGACCCACGAGAAGCACTAGATGGACCCCTCGAATTTGGTACTTCCAAAGGGTTGCCTTGGCTGTCCATTGTGTTCAAAGTTTGCCAAAACCGGGATGTCCAGTACACAGGTTCGTTTCCCCACTAGGAAGAGGGAAACAACCGTGCTCTGATACCAATGAAACCGATCCCGTCAAGTGGGAAAGACTCCGTTGGACACCCACACGCTTAATAGCACAACTTTAAAACCACAAATATGAAATGGACAACTTAAAACAACTTGAAATTTAAATGAAATGAAATGGAAATATGGACACCAGCACTGGGGCCGGAACGGGCCGCCCCCCCCCCTCAATATATGATATATTTATTGGGAGTATTTAATAAATACAATGCTCCATGGGTTCCAAGAACCAGATAATGTCCATGTACATATGAAAACAATACCAAACAAGTAGGCTCGAATTTCGATGTAGAGACTCGAAGCAGAACGACCACTAGTGTGGTCCAATCTCTGCGGTCCTGTGCTTTCACTGGACTCCGCGGAGAGCGCCTCACTGGTGTTCCGAGACCACGCACAAACAGGCGCTCTCGTACTAACGCCTGGCTCTCCCGATCTCAGCACCTTTGGACCGAGGTTCGCCAATACAGCTTGGACAACCCGGCACCGAACGGGTGTTGGCCGAGCGGGATGAATCTTTTATCAGATTTAAACATATAATTCTTTACTCAAATCTGAAAATCACTTACTTGTAGATGGTTGATAGGAAACCAATACTTGTGGTTTGCTGAGGATGAAACCACCCTTGTTGAAGAAAGAGTAGCCTCGTGAAGAATCACCAAGATAAGTTCCACCACAAAGGGCACAGCCGCCTGCTGTGAGAGAGAAACTTCCACTTGCAAGAGAGGAGAGAGACAATACACAGCTACCAGCAGAGGTTTAGAGCTTTGGCGTCTGCATGAAGAAGAGTTGTGGTGGGGCAGCCGACTGTAGTAGCACAGAGGCAGGTAGCCTTCAGGTGATGGCAGCCGGCTGCGGCACAGTAGCCGCCTATGCACAGCAGATTCAGCAGCCGCCTGGGGTAAACATGCGCAGCAGTGCCTTGTGAAGAAGGCCCACGTCTGAGTGCAGTAGCAGCCGCCTGAAGGAGCAACAATACATCAGCCGCCTGGTATGGTAGTAAGCGCAGCCAGCAGAGCAGTGGGTATTGCAGTCGCTGTGCAGGGAAAGCAGCCGTCAGCTTGAGGGAGAGAAGTTGTACACAGCCTGCAGTACAGAAGGTACACAGCCTGCAGTACAGAAGGTACAGCCTGCAGTACAGAAGGTACAGAAACAGTTGCAGCCAGCCGCCTGGGGAAAATCAGGCGCAAGAGAAGATGATCGCCGGTTGATGAAAAATCAACGCCAGAAGGAAGCGATTGATTCTACGCTTGAAGGAGGGAGCTTTTTTTAATAATATTCATGTGGAGTTAACCTTAGTGATACCCACGCATGCATGTGGGGGATTAGTGGGGGTAGGTGACCATGCCCACCCCCACACTCACTTAAAAGTGGGGCTCCCCACCTTGGCCCCAAAGTGGGTGCCCAAAGGGGGTGCCCACTTTTAAATAAGTGTGAACACCTAACCTTATAAAACAAAGGGGTTAGAATTAAATATTAAAAACTACATGTGCAACATACTTACCACCTGTTCACATGCACTAAAACTCGTCAGAATACAGAGCAGACTTCACGACTCACTGGCAAGCGTCCCCGCTCAGTAAGTAACACGTCAGGCAGGCAAACACACAAATACATGTCATGCGAAAACAGTTTCAAACATGCAAAATATGTGTGCATGTGCAAAAAGTAACATGGACATATCTCCCGTTCATGGAACATGTACAAAATATCTGTCGGCACAAAACTGGCACGACATAAAAACATAAAAACCTGGTCTTCCTATGGAGTGACAGTCCCATAGGTAAGACACAGTTTCAGGCACGAGTTTCCCTATGGTGTGACAGTCCCATAGATAAAACACGGCACGAATACTGGCTCTTCCATGGCGTGACAGTCCCATGGATCGAACACAGTCCAGGTCATACACGGGTGGCACTGGTCTGGCTCTCGTCCATACGACACCATCCTGCTAACACACGGGTGGCACCAGTCTGGCTCCCGTCCATGTCAGCAAAATACTGGCCTCTTCACATGAGACGCCGGCCTGGCCTCAAGTGAACGAGACGCAAAAACTAGGAATGGACCAAATGGTCGGCCAATTGGTGACACTCCACCCTCATTGCCCACGGGCCCTTAGGAAGATGACTAGAAAGTGTTACTTTGAACGAGGAGAATTTTCCCGCACCGCATGGTCCTCCCCACAGACAAGTGATTCTTATGAATCATGAGGGCATCGCCTCTTGCAACTAGGGCCCTTTGAAGCTCCTCACACACAACCTTCTTTCCCCTGTTTTGCAGAAGGCATTGCCCATCCCTTGGATATTCCAAGAGGCAATCTTCATGGCTGGGAGAGAAGCTACGGCTTGTGAGGCTTTTGAAGGCGGTCTAGAGGGAGAGTTGTGGTTGTCCTCGCGCAGTGCAAGCTCTCGAGGTGGAGACAGATCCATCTTGCTACAAAATCCCACTCAATGGAGGCCTTGCTCCTAGCCATTGCTCCTAGCCATTGCTCGCACCGGAGGTCCTCACTGTGAATGTACGTGAAGATCCCCTCTCAACTACAAAGCTGATGCGGAAGAAGACAAACAAAAGAACCTCCTCGGCTCTCCTAAGTGTCACCAACTCCAAGTATGCCATAGACTAAAGTTGGTCTACAGGGTCTGTTATCCCGAGGTCATGCATCGAATGTTAGAAGCCTACTGACTAGTTCCACAAAGTGTGCTCCACCAAGGTGTTGTACCACTCTGTCTTGCAAGCTACACTCGGGGGAAAAGAAAAGACCGGGGGGTGGGGTGGGAGTGGTGTTGGACAACACAATCTCGGAGAGGCACAACCACCTCCATGAGAGAACTAACGTCCAACGGAAGGCATCAAAAGAAGGAACAGTCCACCGGGTGGTTCATGAGACGGAAGAGGGAAGGGGCCACCGGGGGAGGGTGGGTGTAAAGATCCCTCTAAGATCTCCCTACACACAAGCAACAAGATTAGTACCAAATAGGAGGAGTGGAGGCTAGCTCACCTCCTAGCCGTAGGTTTGCGATTGCAAACCACCCCCGGGCCGGAGGCTAAGGCTTACTCCCATCTGCCAAGTCCATGGCGAGAGTCTCTGGTCCTAGCTCAAACCCACTCTCAACAATTATAAACAATATATCAATAATAAAACCCACGAGTCACTTATATAGTGATTATTGGTGCTATAAATAACCAACTAGTCATAAATAGCTAGTAACTATACGTTTACTAACAATCCACCTTAGCCACCCACATCAACTTGATATCCCCTTTGGAGGAATGAGGAGCAATACCTCAATGAGGAGCTAGAGTCACGATCGATCGAGTACATTACCAAGTTGGTGGGAGTGGGACGTGATATACAGCTAATGAGAAAGCTTGAGGTTGAGCTTCTCATTTACCGCAACGGTAGCCATATGTTTGGGCGAGCTACTGCATTGCTCAGGGAGACACAGTTGGAGCCAGTGTCTTGGTGGGAGAAATACGGTATTGGGACACCCAACTTGGTAAGATTTCTTGATTCTTGAATCTTGTATCTTTGTCTCGTGAGTCCTACTCTTTCAAAATCTACATTCAAATGCTACTCTCTTTTTGACTCTAACTTAACATTCTTTTTTGTACAATGTAGAGACGGATTGCATTGAGAGTTCTCTCCCATGATTGCAGTTCAGGGCCTTGTGAGAGAAACTGGAGTACATGGGCTCTTTTTCACACGAAAAAGAGAAATAGACTCTCCTCAGCACAATTGGAGAGGCTTGTCTTTTGTCATTGCAATCTCCGATTGCTAGAACAAAAGGGTCATCCCATTGAGCCTCGCCAAGTGAATCCAGATAAGATTGATATCATGAAGTGCAAGGAGATTCCCGACATTCCTCAGGAGGAGAGAGACATCTATTCTATGCTCTATGAGGAGATCATGGCTCCAGCTCGCACTACACGATCTTCTCGAGAGGCTAGTACTAGTGGTGCACCTGCACCTCTAGAGGATGAGGCCTTTGAGGACTCGGCTACCGGCAGTGACCTTGAGAGTGAGGCTGTAGAGGCAGAAGATGCAGATGAAAATGAGCATGAGGATGCAGATGAGGATGCAGATAGTAGCTAGCAGCTGCCAGTATCATTTTATTTGGACATGTTATTTAGTTTGAACTTTGGACATGTTATTTATTTTGATCTTGGATTTTGAGTCATGACTCATCACCCACGTGGTGATGCTTTTGATTTTTGTTTAGTCATCAGTGATCACCCACGTGATTTGTGATATCATCATATCTTACATGTATTTTGTTTTTATTGAAATGAATTCAATGTGGTCTCTTATAAGTTATGTCAACAGTTTTTTCTTTTGTATATTTCAAGTAAAAAATATACATGTTTTTTTTGTTTTGTATGAAACCTTTTTGTACCCGTTTCTTACCTTTTATGAAACGTTTCAAAACGTATGAAACCCGTTTCATACCTGCCGTTTCTGAAACGCCTGGCAACTGTGGTCCACCGGGTGGTTCATGAGACGGAAGAGGGAAGGGGCCACCGGGGGAGGGTGGGTGTAAAGATCCCTCTAAGATCTCCCTACACACAAGCAACAAGATTAGTACCAAATAGGAGGAGTGGAGGCTAGCTCACCTCCTAGCCGTAGGTTTGCGATTGCAAACCACCCCCGGGCCGGAGGCTAAGGCTTACTCCCATCTGCCAAGTCCATGGCGAGAGTCTCTGGTCCCAGCTCAAACCCACTCTCAACAATTATAAACAATATATCAATAATAAAACCCACGAGTCACTTATATAGTGATTATTGGTGCTATAAATAACCAACTAGTCATAAATAGCTAGTAACTATACGTTTACTAACAATCCACCTTAGCCACCCACATCAACTTGATATCCCTAATCACACGGCTCCCCTAACCCTACGGGATTAGGCCACTACATTAGCATTAGGTACATAATGCTGGGGGCCGCCACCGAGAGGGGGGGGTGTTGGATTAAACTTAGGAGTAAGTATGGAAACCAAGGAGGAACAAATGATGGTCTCGACCAGCTCTCAGTCCTACCACCAAGATTGATACCCCAAGAGGTCACCAAAGGACGAGTAGCTAGGTCCACCAAAATGAGGGACCTTGAGAATCCGCTGGTAAAATTGACTCAAAATATGGTCATAAATGCTTGTAACGGTTTGTTGACTATATTAGATGCTCAAAAACTGGAAAGTTGGGATGCTCTCCACGGTGCTTGCGTCAATGGCAAGCCTGACAGCTTGGGACACGCCACCCGAGCTTCGGTTGCTACTAGTGCGAATGGAAGGTGTCCCCCTTCGAGATGACGCCCATAGGAGCTATTTTGTGTGGGGAGGGAGGAGGAGAAGGGGCAAGGTAGCTACATCCGTTGAGCACACACCTACTATCCTAGGGTGCCGCATGACCATTCTACTCAATCAACACATTTAGTCCAGTTGATGGGCACTATGCATGTTGTGAGCCCTTGCCTAGGGACATGTCGCCAGGTACCATCTAGGTCTAGGATCCAGCTAATGTCATAGTTCATGCGCAAGTCCCACACAAGTAGGATGTAACCCACTTGCAAGGTATAATGATGCACACATGTGCCAAGCATTTATTAGACCATTGGTTAGGTTCCTGGAACACTTGTCAGGTCCTTTAGGAAAAATAGTATCTAAAGCCTTTTACGTCCAACTGGCAAGGTATCACAATGATCAAAATATGCATTTATGGGATCATGGACAAAGCCACAACAACCCATTGGCACTATAACATGCAAAAGCTTACACACGAAGATTTACTTTGATACACAATTTTCAGCACCTTTGTTCTTGACGATGTGGTAATGAGAATAAGAGTGTAGAGAGAGAAGAGAGACAATACACAATGTTAGGTCCCAAATACCCTCTGAAAGGCCCCCACCACGTATGGGTATTTGCTTAATATTGAATGAGTAGAATGCTTGACTGTCAATAATACCGAATAGTCTTCAAAGAAGTTCTTGTCAAGCCAAACCGCTTCATGTGTCCCTCGGTCCAGAAACTTTCAGGAACTAACACTCTCTTCCACTTACGGTAGCCCTAGAATCATGGAGGAAGTATAGTTGCAAGCATTCCTTGCATTTGTGCATTCCCATTCGAGTTTGCAAAGTTTGCTAAAGAATGCTTCAAACTGTGGCGGGGATGCATTCGTGACCTCTTTATGTATGCATAAAAAATCATGAAACTTATGCCGAAATTGCTAATTTACTAAAAGCTGTGTCAAATTTGGGGCTTTTTTTTTATTGCTAATTTACTAAAAGTTGATTGTCTATTGATAAGAGAGAATCAATTTCCAAAAGAAATCCATCTCTGTAGAGCGTTATATCAAATTTGGGTATTTCCCAGGAGAATTTCTCATTTTGAAATTAATAGGGAATGCTTGCAACTATGCTTCCACTTACGGTAGCCCTAGAATCATGGAGGAAGCATAGTTGCAAGCATTCCTTGCATTCGTGCATTCCCATTCGAGTTTGCAAAGTTTGCTAAAGAATGCTTCAAACCGTGGCGGGGATGCATTTGTGACCTCTTTATGTATGCATAAAAAATCATGAAACTCATGCTGAAATTGCTAATTTACTAAAAGCTGTGTCAAATTTGGGGCTTTTTTTTGAAATTGCTAATTTACTAAAAGTTGATTGTCTATTGATAATAGAGAATCAATTTCCAAAAGAAATCCATCTCTGTAGACCGTCATATCAAATTTGGGTATTTCCCGGGAGAATTTCTCATTTTGAAATTAATAGGAGAAACCCTACTTGAAGCCTATTGCAGCTTGAAGGTTGTAGATTGTAGGCTTTAGGCCATAGTAGTAGCCCGCTGGCTGCGGTTGTGGTGAGTCCACTCTTTACACACAGACTGCAGTGACACACTATTTGCGTGCTACAACTTCCACAATTCCCAAAGCTGAAATTTCAGCCTTTCACGTTTTTCAACACAACGCTACCCAATGTCACACTTCTTCGCACTACCCATTAAAAAACTGCTAAAACATGGCCGGCCTCCCAAATTTTGAAGTGGGCAAAAATTCAAGTTTGCAAGTTCATGCAAACTTGGAGATTTCAGCAAACGTTTGCAAGTTCATGCAAACGGGTTTGCAGACAACTATGGGAGGAAGCAAGAGGGCAGATTGACGTTGAGAACTAATATGAAAGTGAGTGTCCTTCATGTGGGAGTCTAGTTGTGTCAAGATGTGATTGGAAGAAATTGATCACTCCAACTTAATCTTATGTCTAAAGGGAGTCTTGTATGGAGTGTATCCTAGTGGTATGGGATGCTAGGATCTACTACATAGAGGGTTTCTTGATAAATCTATATTCCTATTTGGGGTGGATATCTAGACTACGAGGAAGCGGCAGTTAACTTGAGAAATTAATTAAAAGAACTAAGGAAGAATGAGATTGTGGATTGCACATGATCGGAGAAAGTGTTATGTGGTTGCTTGGTATTTGCAACTACGTCAAGTCTATATTTTGGATAAAGCAGCTATGCTTTGTCAAATGCTAGGTGAAGCCTCTTTGCTTCACAAAGATAGTTACTAGGATCTTCGGTTTCTAGGAAAGATTTACTCTCCTAAGCAGATTCAGTTTGTATACCCGAAGAGATTGCTAGCAACCTTTGGTAATCTTTTGGAAAGCTGCAAGCTAAAGAGTGATGGATTTGTAAAATGTATGTTGTGGTGGTATGGGACGCTAGGATTTATCACAATGTGAGTTTACAAGATTACAGCAACAGAGATGTTTTAGACTCTGCTAGGATAGAAATCCAAAACTCAAGATTAATCAATAGTAAAATTGATGTTTTACTTGCCTTGGTCATTGGGGTAGGTGCACTAGCCTCTTACGTGGCAGTTATCCATGTTAAAAACTTTTATGGTTGTTATCCACAACAACATAACAAGGTGTTGATTCCTGCGGTTATGCTAGTTCGACCCAGTTCCAAAAGAGTGTGTTGATGCTAACAAATTTCGCTTTGCATCTTGATTACCTTGCATAGTGGGTTGGGTTGGGACTTGAAGCTTCTCCATACTTCAGGCAATCAGAGTTCAACTGAGATAGGTTCGTACTCGTTATGATTATTATCAATTTGTTAGGCAACAAAGAGGCTATATCAATTTCATTGCATGTGTTCAAAAAACACCGAGAGATCATTTGATTGGTCCCGATCTGCATTCGATAGCGGACATGTTATGGTTTGATATGGGTGTCAGCCCAAGCTTCCCTTGAGAATTAGAACTTGAAGATGTAGTTCTAGGGGCACATAGCCCTAGAAAGAACTAAAGAGAGTGTGCAAATATATGATAGTTCTCTGGTTCTCAAAGAGGTAAGGTATTTTTTATATACCCTAGGTACAAGAAGTTACTCAATCTTGATAGGATAGGTAATATGCATAGCTACAACAATTATCTGTGACATCAAATTTTGCTTCTTGGAGAGTTGGATTGAGGGATTGTTGTGTTCCTCACAACTATAGTTACTAAGGGGTCACTTTTTGACACAATTGTGACACATGGTGTGATGTATGGGGCCTCCTTTGGGGACCAAACCTCGAGGAGGATGACTAGAGGAGGATATAGAGA
>NC_141063.1:2641129-2656129 GCF_041138505.1 Cibotium barometz
TCTTTGATGGGCTTGTGCTGCTTCTTCTGGAGCAACACATTATAGCACTGGGTTTGCCATGTCATAATTATGTGAGCCTTCAAGCTTCTTGATGTGAAGCAATGAAGAGCTCTCACTTGTGGTTGCCATAGCAATATGCAACCTTTGTCAATGCCTGACTCCCTGCAAGATGTGCAAACACTGCACCAAAGCACACAAAGTGCTCACAATTGTTCTCCCAAAGTTTATCTCCCACTGCGGAAGCACAAATGCAACTCTACTCCCACTGTATGTGATAAAATAACCAAAATCTGGTTGCTGCAGATTTAGGACAGCACCTTAAATGTGCTCTGTTCCCCTTCCAAAGTACTGTACAACAGTACTAAGTGCTCACCAATGATGTACCAAATCTGTACCGGCAAGTACAGCAGCTAAAAATGAGCCTTTTCTTCACTCAAATCAATGTACAGCCATGCCAAAACTTGTACAAAGTTGTACCAAATCTGTACCAGCAAGTACAGATTTGGTACATCATTGAGCCTTTTCTTCACTCAAATCAATGTACAGCCATGCCAAAACTTGTACAAAGTTGTACCAAATCTCTACCAATTGTACCAAATCTGTACCAGCAGCAATAAATGCTCTCCTGGCTGTCCAAATGAGTGAAAATCAGACCTTGACAGTCCCCACCACTGCATACAACAATCCCGGACAGAAATTGAGCAAAAGCCCCTTGACTGCAAGTGGATTTCTGAGGGTTCAAGGCATAAAAGTCTTCCCTGCTGCTTTGCCAAGCTCAACAAGCATAAAATGTTGAAAAGCCCCTTGATTCAAGATCAATTTCTGATCATACATGGTACATTAACGCACATGAAGGCATCCAGAGTCTTCACAATGCTTCCCCCTGGCCACATATACATCCAATACATAAAAGCCCCTTGATTTACTGGCACATTGAGTGCTTGACAGGCATCAACACATTGCCCAAAGCATCAAATGCCAGTGCCTGCATGCAAATCAATTCAATTGGCACAAAAGCCCTTTGATTTGCACTCCAATTTCCTGCAATTTTGTCCCAAGTGTGAGATTGCTCACATCATACAGCATGTATGAATGCCCAATGGCACAATTACATCAAAAGCCCCAAATTTTGACATCCAATTTCCTGCAAATTGACGCGGAATGTGACCAATGTCACCTAATTGTTGCCAATTTTGCTCAAAAAAATTGAGCAATTTGGACTTGTACCTGCTCAATTGATGATTGTACTTGCTCAATTGCAAATCCCAAAAAAAATTTGAAGCAAATACCTCAGGCAATTTGTGTTGCAGGAAAGGGGGGGGTCGTGTTGATGCTGGTGCAGAAAAGAGGTGAGATTTGCTGATGGGCTTTGCAAGCTGCACTAAAGAGTTTGGTGCTGCTAGTTGTTGACGTGGCGGGAGCAGGATTGAAGGATAGCAAACGTGCAGACGGCAGTTCCTCAGGCAACTTTATTCGACTGCAAGGACTGTGCTGCGTTGGTCTTAGTAGGCAAGAAAGGCAAAACCTCGTGATTTTCCTGTAGCTTTGTCACGGACGACGTTGAGATCTACGACCTCACAGAAGGCGACCTCCTAGCCGTCTTCGCCCAGTACGGTGAGATGTCGAAGGAGAAGTTGCCCGCGTAGATGTAGGCGGAGTCATTGTACTTCGCGTGCCAGGAGCCCGCATGAGGCGAGTTGCGCTATCAAGGTCAGCGACAATGCAACGAAGCCTCTCCCGCACGGCGCCCGACTCCTCCAGCTTCGCGCTAAACTCCTGCCACGTAGGGCTGAGCGTTGCTAAACTCCTGCCCGACTCCTCCAGCTGCGCGCTAAACTCCTGCCACGTAGGGCTGAGCGCCGCCAGTTGTGGATGCGAATGCTCTGCTTGCGGTGGCCAGGCGTCTGGCGTCCAACGCCTTGCTGCAATTCGTGGCCAACACTGCACACAGGCGACCAGTTCTGCACACGCAGCACACCCAAGCGACTTCCAGCGCTGCAGCTCTTCTACAGTCAACGTGCTGACACCAATCTTCACCTGCAGGCTCTGATACCAGTTGAAGGAGCTCTGAAGAGCTCAGCTGTAGAGTTAGGGTTTCATGTGGGGGAGACACACAGAGAAGAAGAGAGAGAGAGACGTGGGGATAAGTCAACTCATCAAGTGTATGTGTGTGACTCCCCTATCACACATGTATATTTGCACTAGTACACATAATGCACTTAGTACATTAAAAGTACTAAGTGTACTATGTACTATAAAACTTATGGGCTAGTACACACTATAAGGGTGGGCATAATGCCTTTACCCCAACACTCACAAAAAACCAAAATGATGACAAAAAGTTAACATAGCTGGAATCCTGTTTTCTGAAATGCAGCTTCTTGAAGACACATATACCACTCATCATCACTCTCTTAACATTCCTCTTGCTTCACATGCAGCCTTATGTGTGTGTGTGTGTGTGTGTGTGTGTGTGTACACACACATGGTAAACATTGCCTGGGAGACAAGGCAAATGCCAGCTTCCTGGAAAAAAGGATTAGTGAAGCTGTTGCCTAAAAAACACTTATGTCAGTCTTTGGCAGACTGGAGACCAATTACCCTTATGCCGGTGATATACAAGATTATCAGTAAAATGGTTGTCGATCGCATTAAGGGTTACTTGAATGATGGACTTCATTCTGCACAGTATGGATTTATTCCTCGCAGGCACATTACAGATAACATTGCAAATGCTTATATCGGCATTGAATATGCCAAATACACGCAGCAGGATGTCTTATTATTGCAAGTGGATATTGCTAAGGCTTTTGATACTATTAAATGGGGGTTCATTCAAGAAACCATGCGTGCTCTGGGATTTGGAGAAAAAATGCAGAATATCATTTACTGGCTTTATGCTGATAGTCAGGCGGCTTGTATATTGTCAGGAGATCTCTCAGAATCATGGACTTTGCATCGTTCAGTTAGGCAGGGATGCCCTTTAAGTGCTCTTTTGTATGCTATAGCGACGCATCCCATGCTTCTTTATATGGATCATTTGGTTGATACTGGCAGTCTTCATGGATTGGACATTCAAAATAGACGTCAGTTGGTTGCTCAAGCTTATGCTGACGATTCTTTTTTTCTTCCTCGCAATACACATCAGGATCTCTCTACTTTGATGCAGGCTCTTTCTTTGTTTGCACTTGCGGCTGGCCTACAAATCAATTTTCAGAAATCTAAATTGTTGTCTTTGCATTCAAAACAGTGGCATAATTTGCTATGGCCAGGGGAAATAGTTCACTCCACTCATTTGATTCGGCATTTGGGATATCCTTTGGGATGGAAAGTCACTCGCCGTCAACAAACAGACTGGGTCTTGGCAAAGCTCAAGAAAAAGTTGGAATACTAGAAACTTGCAACATGGCCTTTGCATGTTTGTTTACGGATTCTCCAATCCATCTTGGTTGCCTATATTCAGTTCTACCTTCCTCTCATCAGGTTTTCTCAGGGGGAGCTGAAATTCTTTATGTCCACCATCTTGGAGATATTCTGGAGATCGAAGCAGGGGAAAAAGAGTGTATGTTTGCTTTCGGCAAATCGTTTGTGTACCCCTAAAATGCATGGAGGCTTGAATATCCTTAATTTATAGGTGCATATTCTTGCCCACAGAGGTAAACTGATGCTTTAATTTCTGGAAGGCACTCAGCCTTGGACAACGATGATCCGTCATTTATTACTTCATCTGACGACTTCGGCTTTTGGCCATTGGCAACCTACTCATTGGGAATTTATTCTTGGTTACATTACTGGCAAAATTAAGGGCTGTCCTCTCATTTCTGGTTTACTTGCTGATTGGAAGCTTGTCCTTTCAAATTTAAAATGGAATGGTCGTGACTTCTTACAAGGCAACTCTCTCCGCGCTGAGAGCATCCATTGGTCCAAAGCATTTTCAGTTCCCCTGGCGATGCAAGAACCCCGGCGTTCATATTTTCTCCACTCAAAGGGTGTTACCTCTGTGGGAGATGTCATCCATCCTGATGGCTCCCCTCTTTCTTTTCCACAGGCTGCTGCACATTATGGCTTGGGACCTCACTATCGTCGTCTTTGGCGTGATATAATTCAGATGCTTCAGCCTTTTTTGCCGATTCCACTGTTGGAAATTCGAGATCGCCTACAGGATTGGACTATCTCCTCTTTTGATTCTTCATGCCATCCCTTGAGGCTATCTGATATTACAGTTGCTGGTCTGTATAAACATTTGTTGCCATTGCCTTGGGTTTCTGAACGGGCAAATCTCTTCTGGCATATGCATCGGTCGTCTTTGTGGTGGAAAAGACGATTGCGATCTCTTTGGCATTCGAAGCTTCCTCTTCGACAACAGATTTTTTTGTGGCGCGTTCTTTTGGCTGTTATTCCCTCAGGACAGTTTCTGGCACGCACACATATATCCTCATCCACTTGCCATAGATGCTCTGCTTCCAGGGAGACAGTCATTCATATTTTCTGGAACTGTCCTTCTTCTCGTCAGTTTTTTCTTCCTATCATCCAGCTTCTGCGGGCTAGATTTCCAAATATGAAATTTGGAAAGTTTTTCTGGCTATTTGGTCTTCATTTGCCCAGACCAGAATTCACTCTTTTCTTCTCATGGGTGCGCTACTGGGCTTTATGGACACTATGGAAAGTTCGCAACCATGGAGTTTTCGGTGATGCGGCTTTTTCTGCTTTTTCTTTCTTTCGGTACTCCCTGCATCAATCTTTCTTCGATTGCATGCAAGTTGACCAAATAGATCATGATGTATATTTGTCTTATATTGACATCTTCAGTTGATGTACTTTGAGACTATCTACTTTGGATAGTCATCTTGTAAATCTAATATACTTATGATTCCACACAAAAAAAAAAAGTGTGTATACACACACACACACACACACATATATATACACACACACACACACATATATATACACACACACACATACACACATATATATATACACACAGAGAAGTATATCTATCTATTACATATTAACCATGGACAGCCAAGGCACAAGGAGAGGAGAGAAAAGAGAAATCCTGGATTTCTATGCAACGTGGCAAGCTGGCTCTGACGGTTCGTTTCAACCTCCGGAGGAAACCCACTCATCACAGTCTTGGAGAACCCTTCTTCCATGCTCTCTGCCTATTTGGCGACCCTGTTCATGGGCGCACGGTTCATAGACTCTAGAGCTGTCGCTCCCGCCAGAATTCTGCTTTCTGATGGCTTGGAAAGAGTGGCCGGGGTTGGGATCAACGAGCTCCGCATCATCTCTGAAGTAGACTCACTCCGAATTGGGGTCGGACGCGTTCAGCATGTTCCATTCCCGCGCTGTCACGCCATTTATCTCCGGGTTCAGCCAGCCCAGCATGTGATCGATGGAGCGATTCTCCATCACCAGCACAACCACCGTCTTGATGGGCCCTTTCATCTTACACTTCCCCAAGCCATGAGCTGAGGGCACAACCAGTAGAGCAAGCACAGAAGCTAGCCTAAACCCACTTCTCAGCTCCTACATCTTCTTCTTCCTCTGGAATAGACGTACCCAGAGAGAGCCCATTCGCCAAGAAGGGGCCCTTCTGGGTGGAGACTCTGCTATTCATATTTGAGCGGATTAAGGTGCAGAAGACTTGGCTGATTATCCAACTGATGGTCAGAAGAAAATTTTCAGATCCTCCCGCTGTGACACGCAACACCATGAAAATCAATTGGCGGGGTCAAGCCAGGTCGGCCCCAAAAGCACTAAATGCCATTGCCGTCATCATCAGCGACGAGAAGGCGGCGGGCCACGCCTCTCTCGAGTCTCCAGTTAGCACTCCAGTCCAGTGCCTCGCTTTCGGACTTCCTCCACCAGTGATGTCGACTCCCGTCACGTGATAGAATATAATATATATAATAAGCTCTTTTATTAATTAGGGTCAGGTGTGTTTAATATTATTATTATGCACCATGTCAGGCAGCAGTCGGAGCTGCCTAGGTAAGGGCGGCCGCTAAGTTCTAAGCTACTTGACTCGAGGTTCAGTTGTGGGCGGCGAAAAAAGCATCGTGTCGTGTACACGTAACACAACAACGGCAACAAAAAGCCTGAGAGTGCATTTGTATGTGTATGCATGAGAGACGGGTGTGTGAGAGAGAGCGAGCGGAGGGTATATTGTAGTGTATGTATGTGCATGTGACAAAAGAGACGAGGTTTGTGTGTGTGTGCATGGGAGAGAGCACACCTTACCACCCATCTCCACACATTAAATTTAATCAAAATTAATTAAAAGTATGTGTGTGTGTGTGTGCGTATTTATATTTTTAAATACACGTATATATGTATGTATATGTGTGTATGTATCTAAAACATAATATTGTATATACTAATATTTACATGTGTGTGTGTTATAGTGGTTGAGTACTTTAGGTATGGTGTGGTATGGTACGTGTACGGTACGAGTACGTAAAGTACTCATCAAGATAAGGACTTTAAGTACGTTCACGTTTTTTAATGTATGTGTGTATATACGTACGTATGGATGTATGTATGTATATAAAATAAGAAATATCTAGCACCCATACAAAAATAGCATAAAAGACTGGTGAGCAATGACCATTCACTAAAATTTAAAAAAAACGGGCCAAAATAGTGTTGTACATTGAACCTCATATTTGGTACAAATACCTCATCTATATGAGGTACGGTACGTATGGAGAGGTACGAAAAGTATTGAAGGTACACATCGGATGAGTACGGGTACGGAATGCAACTATGGTGTGTGTGTGTGTGTGTGTGTGTGTGTGTGTGTGTGTGTGTGTGTGTGTGAGAGAGAGAGAGAGAGAGAGAGAGTGTGTGTGTGTGTGTGTGTGTGTGTGTTTATCCGTAGTGTGTGCGCGCGCGCGCGCAAGCCTGTCTACTGCGCTTACTGCCCCGCCTATTGCCTTCCTTTACCCGCTACCTTTGCCTCTCTCCTGGCTCTTCTACACTCTGGTACTGCTGCTCTTTTTTTCCTTCTTGTCTTGTCGTATTTCAATCATGGCTTCACGTTTGGATGTTTGTACATATGCTCGAAAAGAAAGACCAGCAAATGCTAAGCGCCGCCTATCAGAGCCTGCATCACAAGATGATGAACTATGGAAGCTCAGTACGTCTTTGACACCCTTAAGGATGACTTTCAGCAGTCACGACAGGAATGGGGCAAACCGGTTCCACAGGTCACGTACAAATTGAAATTGCCGTCCCTCGTGAATCCTCTCAGGAAGTTGTCTCAAACTGCAGTTATAATTTTCTTTCCAGGAAGAATCCCAGCGGCCAGTGATGTCGCGCAGTGGATTAAGTCCATCCTTGGAGGATGCTTTGTAGAGGGAGTGTATTTTGCTTCCAGAGGCTTTTATGAGGTGCATTTATCAGATGCTTCGTGCAAGCAGAGGCTTCTTGAGTTCTCTCCCCTGTTTTACGGGAAGCAGATGGTACATGCTATGCCCTGGTCCCCAAACAAGGATTATCAAAGTCTTATATGACATCACTGTCCTAAATGGGTTGAGGTTGTTAACTTCCCGGACTATATGCGTGAAGAGTTGCCTGGCCTGACTGCTTCTTTGGGACATGTCATTTGTCCTCCACGCCCCATGGGAAACCGTAACAGGTTCTGCATTCTCTGGGACACTGATACACCTACCCCTCCTTCTATTGCAGTGGAAGTTGAGGGAGTGCAATTGGGAAAAAAGTATTTTGAATTGAAGTGGGGTGTGTTTGCAGGAGCTTGTTTTTGCCTGCCACAAGTTTGGGCATCTAGCCTCTGAATGCCCAATGGTTCTGCATCAGCCCCCTCCCAATGCCTTGCCGCCCCAAACACGAGAAAAGAATGAGAATTTGCAAGCTAAGACAGCAAATAGAAATGGAGCAAAGAATGCCAAACCAATCAATCAGGTGCAGTCACTTGCTAGAAAAGGAAAAGATAAAGGAAAAGAGAAGATGAAGGAATCTGCGAGGATTGATCAGGATGGTTTTCAACAACCTAAGAAGGTGGTTGTATTGAAGCAACGCCCCCTTCAATCTCGTCAATGGGATGCTTCTTCTCCCTCACTAGGACAGGCTTCTACTTCAGCTCCTGTCCTTCAAAATTGGGTGGGGGTTTTGAAGAAGGGCATCCCCATATGTGATTCAGAAGAAGGGGAGAATGCCATGTCTTTCATGGGTCATGAAGGAATGCAGCCCATGCAGACAGAGGCTTTGCCTCTCTGATGTCTTGTTTTTATATCTAATACTTTGCTGTATATACCTCTTTCATGCCTCAAACACTTAAGTGCTTTACCTACAATGTATAGAGCCTCTGCAATGTCTCAAAGTGGAGGCTTTTATGGAATTATGTACATAAAATGCAGCCAGATATTGTTTGTTTGCAAGAGCATAATCAACACTCCATGGTTGGTCATCATGTTTATTTTGGCGGTTATGATATATATTATGCTGGTACCACTACCGACT
The DNA here is from genome assembly GCF_041138505.1 of Cibotium barometz. Taxonomy (NCBI): domain Eukaryota; kingdom Viridiplantae; phylum Streptophyta; class Polypodiopsida; order Cyatheales; family Cibotiaceae; genus Cibotium; species Cibotium barometz. Next base: position 2,649,617 of record NC_141063.1, read on the forward strand.
CAAGTGTATGCATACTGGTTAGACATGTGCTGGAGCCTCAATTAGCCTTCAATGACAGCAGTGGCAGATGGATGGTCATACAATGTAATGTCAATGGTGATATTCTTGAGTTTGCATCAGTCTATGCTTCCCAGACCTCTGCCATGAGGGCTTCATTATGGGATTCTTTATGCAGATATCCATGGAGATCCAATGCATTCATCTGTGGAGATTTTAATAATTCCCCTCTGCCAAGACATAACACCACTTCAAGATCTCATATGCTATCATTGGAAAGGCAGAAATGGGACAGCATGCTTTTTTCTGTGCAGGCTGAAGATTTATGGGTGCTTCTCCAAGGGTCAGTGCCTGGATATACTTTTCATCATAATGCACTTACCACATACTGGGCAAGGCTTGACAGATGGTATTTGTTTTACCCTCAACAATTGCAGATTTTAGCCCTCATCTCCTTATAGATTTCTCATTGGGCTTGTCAGATCATGCCCCATTGTGGATGAATTTGCAGCTTGGCATGCCTCTGGATGATTTGCCACCCCTCTCCAGTAGATTATTGCATGTTAATCAGGCTTATTTCCGACATCACTATTTCCAGCAAATGATCAGACTTGCAATTCATCCCTTGCCTTTGCATGCCCAGGAGGACATGAATTATGCTTGGGACAGCTTTGTCTCTCGTATGCAGAATGTCATTAGGGAATATGGCAACTGGCATATGACTGAATGGAGGAATGAGGTTAAATGGGCAAAAAGGACAGCACAACAATTGACTGAATTTTCTCAATTAAGGCCTCTCTCTGATTCAGAAAAGGATTCCCTTTCACTTGCTCAATTTAAATTGACTGTTAATGACCAGAGGAAATTGCACAAATGGCAGATTAGGGCAAGAATGAAGCCCCTCATGGATAAGGGCTGCTCATCAAAAGCCTTTTTTCAGGGCTTGCATGCTACTCGAAAGAAAAACTCATGCCTAAGGGTAAGGAAGCTAGATGGCTCTTGGACACACTCTTTCTCTGATCTCCAAGATGAATGCAAGAATTATTTCCAGAAATTATTCTCCGCTCCTAGTTCCCCATCAAATCAAATGACTGAGGCTAGGACTGAATTTCTCCAATATGTTTCTGGAATAGTGGAAATGGATGATGCTCTTACCTTGGAGAGACCTTTTACTGACACAGAACTTGATAATGCATTGTTCCACCTCAGCAAATATAAGTCCCCTGGCTGGGATGGCCTTACGGTGGAATTTTATATTTCTTTTTGGGATGATTTGAAAGAAGTCCTCTTGCAAATGATCAATGTTGCCTGGCAAGAAAATCAGTTGACGCACTCTTGGAAGCATGGCATAGTCAAACTTGTGCCCAAAAAACATCTGTGTGACCATATGTCAGATTGGAGGCCTATTACTTTGATGCCTGTAGTTTACAAACTCATTACCAAAATGATTGTGCAAAGGCTTCACAGGATACTGGATGCGGGACTTCATCCTCATCAATATGGGTTTGTGCCGCGAAGACAATCCATGACAATATATCCAATGCCTTAACTGCAATTGAATATGCTAAGTATTCGCATCAAGATGTGCTTATATTGCAGGTGGATATTGCTAAGGCATTTGACACTGTTCAATGGGATTTTATCTCTCAAATCATGACCAAGTTGGGCTTTGGTCCCAAGATGGCAAATGCAGTTTACTGGCTTTATTTTGGCTCTACTTCTCAGTGCATTCTTGGGGGTCATCTGTCTCGATCATGGACATTGGGTCGATCAGTTAGACAGGGCTGTCCTCTTAGTGCTCTCTTCTATGCCATTGCGACCCATCCCCTTTTAATGTATCTTGATCATTTTACAAACACAGAACAGATGACTGGTCTTAAAATCCCTGGGGCTGCATCTTTTCTGGCACAAGCATATGCGGATGATTCCTTCTTTATGCCACAGAATTCTTCCCGGGAAGTTCAAATGCTTATGACCACTCTTTCATTGTACGGCTTGGCAGCGGGATTGCATGTCAATTTTGACAAATCTAAATTACTTCCCCTGAAACAATGTGACTGGCATTCTATTCTTTGGCCGGGTCAGGTGGTGCATTCCAAAGATGTAGTCAGGCATTTGGGATATCCCATAGGATGGCATATCACCAGGAAGCAGCAGCTAAAATGGATCTTCCAAAGACTTTAACTAAACTGGAATACTGGAAGATTTCTACTTGGCCTCTTCATGTCAGGCTCAGAATAGTACAGTCCATTGTAATGTCCTATGTCCAGTTCTATTTGCCTTTGCTGCATTGGTCCTCCAGGGATATTTCAGCCTTTATGTCTCAAGCTATGGAGATGTTATGGAGGACAAAAACTGTTGTGAAAGCATTGAGACTGATGAAGATGGAAATGGTGTGCTCTCCTAGGATGCATGGTGGACTTCATGTCCTCAATATAAGATATCATGTACTTGCAAGGAAGGCAACTATACTACATACTTTTTTCCGCCAACAACAGCCATGGACTTGCATGCTAGCATCCATGTGTGTCAACATGAGGACTTGTGCTTATGGTCATTGGATTACTGATCATTGGGAGGTTGTCATTGGGAGATTTGTAGGGAAGATACCTGGCTGTCCTTTCTCTACTGCTCTGATACTTGATTGGAAACAAGTACTTTCTAAGGTCAAATGGGCTCCTGATAATTGCTCGGGGACAAACTCAATGAGGAAAGAAAGTATTCATTAGAGTGCCATCTTTGACATTCCACTCGCTTTACAGGAACCTGTTCGGGCATACAATCTCATGAAATTGGGAATTAGATACATACATGATGTGGTAGATGATCAGGGCTATGTCTTTTCTTTTCCTCAGGCCACTGCTTCCTATGCATTGGGAATGCATCATAGGTCTATACGGAAGAAAATTGCTGATTTATTACATCCTTTTCTACCTGATCCTCCTGTGGCTGACACAGACAGGCTTACGGATTGGCAATGGCAACCCTCTGCTACATGCACTCATCCTGTTCCTCTTCCCGCCTTAACCTCCATCAAATGTTACAGGCTTCTTCAGCCTGCTCCATGGATTCAGCAACATGCTAATTCTCTGTGGCATATAAGGAATCCCCTCTCATGGTGGCGGAAGAATCTCGGGATGTCATGGAAGTGTAAAATGCCATTGAAACAAAGACTTTTTCTTTGGAGATGTATGACAGGCACATTGTCAATGGGAGTCACACTTGCTAAACGTCGCATTGCACCATCCACATGTTTAAGATGTCAGGCTCCTTCAGAGACTGTTCTTCATTTGCTTTGGCACTGCCCGTGTTCTAGGATCCTCCTCAAGAGAATTTCAGATTATCTTGCATGGCTTTAGTATGGAAAGGCTACCTCCATTTCAGTACTCCCTGGATGCACCCTCCCTCTCTCTCACACGGGCAGAGATTACCAGACTTATCAGGCAGGACTTGATTCAGCTGGACACTAGGAGGACATGGATACAGCCGACACAGGAGCTTGGTACGAAGATGGCTTTCTATAGAGATCATCTTCTCCAGCTCACGCAGGATGGGTTTGTGATTAGACCCAGCTACATGGATACTCATATTTCTCATGGGGTACGGTGTGCTATTGGTCAGATGCGCACATCCTCACACCAGCTAGAGATTGAGACTGGCAGATTCAGAGGAGTACCAGCTGAGGCCAGGATTTGTCAGCTGTGCCATATGGAGCCAGAGACAGAGTTAGATTACATATGTCACTGTCCAGTATATTATGAGATACGAGGCCGTTTTCACTGCCTGTTTAGAGAGGGTCGTGAGATACCAGGATCAAACATGCCTCGGATTATACTTGCTGGAGCTTCGTAGACATAGAGAGGGTCTCTTGAGAGGGAGGGGATCAAAGAGGGAGAGACACCTACAGAGGCAGATTACAGACTTCTTTCGACCAGAGATTGAGCAGTCAGGCCAGCAGGCATTGCAGCTAGCCCCAGAGTATACCCGCACTAGAGGTACACTGATTGATCGGGCTATGGAGCTGGGGCGGTCCAAGCGCCCCAAGATGAGAGGCCCATCTCGACACCGGCAGAGACTACAACAGAGGATCACGACCATACTAGCACGGCATGGGAGACGTCCAGTCAGAGTACTCACCATGGAGGACATTGAGAATATCCACCATCGACCGATGAGAGACATCTTTGGATAGTGATGTGTATGATGCTTACCTTTGTTGCTGGAGTTTTCCTCCCAGATGTTATCCATTAGGAGCTCCTAGTACCGTACTTTTCCTCGTAGTTATTTCAGTTTCAGTTAGTTGTTTTTAGCTTTTCTTACACAGACATTGTATCAGATCCACCAATTGTTGTAACCTTTTCGGTCTCATAGGTCATTTTGGCCTTCTGAAGACGTTAATATATCATTTCATTTCATTTCTCTCGTACATACAGGGTCTTTTACTTTTTTCAAGTTGTCTCACATCCACTTTATGTAAGATTTTTGGTCTCATAGACCCTTCGGGTCTTTCGTAGATGTTAATAACATCTTTCTCTCTACAGGTAGTCTTTTACTTTTTTCATGTTGTCTTGACATCGAGTTTACTCATGGGTCACATGTAATAGCAAAAAGGGATTGAACTTGATGAAGTTTGTGTGGCATGTCAATAAGCCAAATGGGCCATATTTTGTGATGGAAAAGCTCTCATCCAGAATTTTTGCAAGCCAAAACCAGTTTTTTCCCAACTAGGCCTTTATCTTATGTATTGGGTCTCATACGCCATTTTGGCCTTCTGGAGACGTTAATAGATCTTTCTGTCTTCTTTCTCTCTCGGGTTTTTCATGCAAAATAATTGTGTTATCAACTATCAAAATCACATGTGCAACACCAGACGCCTTTGATCAATGCATAATTTGTTTCCTAATTACATTAAACTCATGCATAAGCATCCGATGATACTTTAGAACTTCGCAACAAACAAATCCCAAACCAAAAATTGCATGAATTACCAGGCAGCAAACTTTATCACAAGTTGTTTTGATATTGTAGACGTCACCAAAGGGACCTGGCTCTGAAGAAGCTAATTGAAATAGAAACATTATATCCTCCACAACCTATACATAAACAAAGGTATTTGTTACCTTTTATTGTCCAAATTTCATCACAAACTACATGGAGCATATCAACAAAACATGTTTCACCAAAAAACAAGAGAAATTGCATCCAATCTCAAACATGTGCTACTTCTTCAAGACCTACCCTAAAAAGGTAGAGGAAGCACATGTACTCATAACAAGAGGATATATGGTTATATCTAGGAAATATACCTTACTAAGGCTTTCACTCTAGGTCTCTATTGACACCATGTGCATATCTAAGAAATATCGCTTACTAACACACCCACTCTAGGTCTCTATTGACACCATGTGCATTGATTTACCATTATTCTATGTTCTGAAGATCCACATAATTTGCACTTCAATGGATATCCTCTAGATACATATCTTCCAAACATGGACTTAGCAACCCAATCTCCTTGCATAGATGGTTGTTACAGATACATTCATTGGGAGGCCAGAGTACCTGGAGAAACATGTCACATGCTTTGAGACAAGGAGAAGCGCCTTGTCGAACAACCTGCAAAGAACACAAAGCGACTATGGGCAAAGTATGGAGTGTCACTCATTGCAGATGGATGGAGTGACACACGAAAGCGGTCCATCCATGGTCTCGTTGCATATTCCCATGGCGAGATGTACTTTATTGCTTCACATGATACCTCAGGGACAAGGAAGAGTGCAGACGTGCTTGCAGCAGAGTGGGCAAGTAGCATTGAGCTCATGGGCCCGGAATGTGTGGTGGGTTTTGTTGCAGATGGCGAGGCTGCAAATAGGGCAGCTGGAGGGCATGTATCCACCATAAAATATATAGATATGTATATTTTTATGTTTATATATATGTATATATATATATACATACATACGTACGTATATATATATATATATATATATATATATATTTATATTTATATTTATATTTATATTTATATGTATATGTATATACATACGTACGTATTACATATATATATATATATATTTAAATATATGTATATACATACGTACATATATATATATACATATAATATATATATATATATACATATAATATATATATATATATATACATATAATATATATATATATAATATATGTTTATATAATATATTATATATATACATTATGTATATATATATATTATATACATATATATATATATATATATATATATATATATATATACATACATACATACATATATATATATATATATATATATATGTATGTATGTATGTATGTATGTATGTATATATATATATTATATACATATATATATATATGTATATAATATATATATATACATACATACATATATATATATATATATATATATATATATATATATATATATATATATACATACATACATATATATATATATATATATTATATACATACATATATATATATATATTATATA
>NC_141063.1:2666129-2668629 GCF_041138505.1 Cibotium barometz
GGCCAGGAGAGAAGTGCCCACGACTGAGAAAATGCAATCGGCCAGCAGTCCAGTAGCCCACGACTGAGAAAATGCAATCGGCCAGCAGTCCAGTAGCCCACGACTCAACTGTCTGCAGTCGGCCAGCACTGGAGTGCTCCTGCCACCCTCTGGCAACCCTCCCCACCACTGGAAAAAATGGGAAAAAATAGGAAAAAATACGGGGAGTGTGGAAAAATGATAAAACACCTTATATAGGGTGGGCACACCCACAACAGAGACCCTGGTGTATAAATATAGACAGGAGATGACTTCTAACACCCCCTCTCAGCTCCTGGCTGTGTAACCAACCCAAGGGAGCTGGAGTGCCGCCTAAGCGTAGCCTGAGGTAGAGACTTTGTGAAGAGGTCCGCCGCATTGTCCTCCGTCGAACAATAAAGTAGCAAGATGTCACCAGCCAAGATCTTCTCACGTACAAAGTGATACTGTATCTCTATATGCTTGGTCCGGGCATGGAAAACCGGGTTCCGAGCAATAGCTATACAACTCTGGTTATCGCACTGGATGACTGTGGGCTCCCTCTGTGGAAACCCAATCTCGCCTAGCAGCCTCCGCAGCCATACAACCTCACAAGCAGCACCACAAGCAACCCGATACTCTGCCTCTGTCGAAGAAAGGGCAATAGTTGGCTGTCTCTTGCTGCTCCAAGAAACTGCTCCTGAGCCGAGGGTAAAACTGTATCCTGAAGTAGATCTCCTCGTGTCTGGATCTCCTCCCCAATCTGAGTCACTCAAACCTTGGAGCTTGACTCCATTCCCTCCTGTGTAAAAGAGTCCCAGATCCTTCGTACTCTGCAGATACCGCAAGATCCGCAATCCTGCGTCCCAATGAGACTTCAATGGCGTCTGCATAAAAGAGCTCAACAGCCCCACGGAGAAGCTCAAGTCCAATCTGGTGTTCAGCAACCAGATCAATGAACCAACTAACTTCCAATACTGCGAGGCATCAACTGGCTCACAAGGATCTGTAACGGTTAACTTTGTGTTCGGGTCCATCGGTGAGGTAATAGGCTTGCAGTTCTCCATCCCAAAGGCCTCAAGCAACTCATGAACATACTGCTGCTGAGAGACGAAAAACCCCCTCTGGGTCTGCCAGATCTCCAATCCCAAAAAGAAGTGGAGTAAGCCTAAGTCGGTCATCTCAAACTCCTTTGACAAGGCAGCCTTCGTCACTCCAATGTGCTCCACATGACCGCCGGTGAGGATGAGATCATCTACATAAAGGATGATAAGTGTGACCATGCCGCGTTCCCGAAAGAGATACAAGTTCGGATCTGCAACCCATCTCTGAAATCCAATCCGAATAAAGAAGGAATCAATCTTCTGATTCCAAGCCCTGGGAGCCTGCTTAAGACCATACAAGGCCTCACGTAACCTGTAAACCATCCCTTCCGATCCTGGAACAATAAAACCTGGAGGCTGCTCAACGTACACCTCCTCCTACAGGTCACCATTAAGGAACGCAGATTTTACATCCATTTGATACACGGGCCACCTCTGAGAAGAAGCAAGGGCAAGAACGGTCCGAATCGTGGACATCCGCGCTGTCGGTGCAAAGATATCCTCGTAGTCAATGCCTGGCCGCTGAGCATAACCTTTAGCCACAAGTCTGGCTTTGTGTTTGTCCACCGACCCATCAGACGCGTATTTGGTCTTAAAGACCCATTTGACACCAATGACAGACCGCTTCGACGGCCTCGGTACCAACTCCCAAGTGTTGTTCTTCTCGATGGCATCAAGTTCCACCTGCATGGCTGTCCTCCAAGTATCCTGTGAAAGGGCTTCCTTCACGAAAGTGGGCTCTTTATCCCGCATGATACGAGACATCAAAGCATAGTTCACCTGAAGAAGCGCCGCCGTGTTGCTTTTATCTCGGACTCGATGTGATCTTCGAGGGCCGTCCTCTGTGGTCCACTCGGAGGGTAGCTCCGTGACACCTGACTCCCGAAGGGTGTCTAACAACCACCTAGGTACTCGAACAGATCGTGGAGCCTCTTGTGGTCGCGGGGGCTCTACTCCAGCTGCGGGCTCAACCTCCTGTGATGACTGAGGTGGATCAACTGGAATGATAGACTGGGAATCATCATCAGACTCCTCTGGATCTCCAAGAAGTGGTGGCTCCTCGACAGTGGATGCTGGAACATGCTCGTCAAAGACCACATCCCGGCTGACAACAATCTCATTCCTATCAGGATCATACAACCTGTATCCCTTGGAAAGAGAGTTATACCCCACAAATACCAGCTTGCGGGACTTGGAGTCAAGCTTCCCCCTCTGCTTCTTCGGAATATGTACATACGCATCACTCCCAAAGACACGGAAGTGCGAGACATCGGGTTTCCCGCCAAAATATGCCTCAAATGGAGTCATATGGGGTATTGAAGTCATCGGAGATCAGTTAATGGTATGGACAGCCGTTGCCACAGCCTCACCCCAAAGTGGACGAGGAAGATCACGATGCT
>NC_141063.1:2678629-2708629 GCF_041138505.1 Cibotium barometz
ATAACTTTCTTTCTTTCCTTCCTTCTCTCCACGGTTGTGTAATTGCATTCAGCGCCATTGAGTTGATGACTAGCAAAGGTCACAAGGAAGTCCATGTTGTGCTCATCTTGACTGTGCTGACACACATCCAATAGCGAATGCTCAAGTGTCGATATGTACATGGAAAATTAGATGATCTCAAGATGGGTGAGCTTGCTAATGCCTTCTTTAGTTTCTTGTATGGCCATTGATATTCGTCTGTCCATTCAGAGACAATTAGCAGCTTGTACAAGGGTCTCGCATATATGGCATACAAGAACATGAATCTTCTATAATACCCTATGTGCCCCATGACTCATGAGTCTCTGCACCCCCTTGTCGTTAATGCATGCATTGGGGAGCTTCCAATGTATATCAAGTGCTCCAAACCCATGCCAAGAGGTACCAATGCATGCCGAGAGCTCCCCTTGCCGGTAACTCACGAGCACCGGGCATCCATTGGGACCTTCCCTTGCATGCAAATAGCTCCTAGCATGCATCGAGGAGTTCCCAATGCATGCCGGTAGCTCCCGAGATGTATTGGGAGCTCCCAACATGCATTGGGAGCTCCTGGCATGCTCCCAATACATGCCAAGATCTATGTGTGGCTCCCCCTCCCCCCCATGAGGTAGTTTCCTTCCGAGAACTGCCAGGCATGGAAGGAACCACCTCCCCCAATTTTTCTCTTCACCTCCTTTTGAGGGTTCTGAGCATGTACATTTAGCCTATGGCTGAAAAATCTTTAATTAATAGAAGGATCTTTTTCCCCAAAAAAAAAAAAAAAACAATCACGAGAGGCTTGTAGCACTTGTTCATTGAGTGGCATCGCAAAGATTGAGACCAAGGAACATTACCTTTTCAAAGTTTCGTATTTGAATGTCCTATCTAGATCCATGATAGATTTTGTTGCCTTTTTTTTAGCCTCTCAAGTTTTATGTGATACACTACTACAAAACACAAATGCTTGAGCAACTTTCTTCTAAAGATAAGACGGCATGCAGCCCGAGCAAGTGATGTAAGTGGGCATGCCGCCCGAGCAAGTGTTTTGAGGGGGCCCATGCAACAGAAATGAGGGCACACGCAGCCCGAGGAGATGATGTACATCGACATGCAGCTCATGGGGATGATGAGGGGTTTTCAGCCCATTTGAGAGATGCAGAAGATCTTCATGCATTGTTGGTGGTGTCTCCACCTTCTAGGTATGTTCCTGCTCCTAAAGTTCCATCCAGAGTGGAAGGTGTTACACGAGAAATCAGTCCTAGATCTGGGCACCGTCGCCATCGTAGACATGACGAGGAGGATGATGTATTAGAGCGTCGGGATGCTCGTCATAGCAAGAAGGCCACAGAGTTCAAGTCAGGGGACAAGGACATCAAATTCGAGAGCTATAATGGAAAGTTGGATACTACCAAGACACTTGCTTTCATAAGGCAATTTGAAATAGCCTTTTGCACTGAGGAATTTACCGAGAAATCTATGCTCAGGCATGTGGGTATGCATCTTAAAGAGACTGCAAGTGATTGGTGGATGGCAAAGCTTTTGGATAGGACAGCTGCCCGTACATGGAGTGCTTTCAAAGAGCAATTTTATGATCAGTTCATTCCTCCTCACTTTGAGAAGGATGTACAAAAGGAATGGGATTGGCTAACACAGGATGAAGGCGAATCCGTTTCCTCTTATGTTTCAAAGTTTTGGCGGATTCTTCTCAAAGTCACACCTTTCATGACGATTAATGAGACCGAGAAGAAAAGGAAGTTTGAGTCAGGACTGCAATGAATCATTCAAAAGAGCCTTGCAGTGTATCCCCACAACACCTTACGGGAGCTTATATACTCACCAACTATTTCTGAGGAGTTGCATGGTAAGGGAGCGTCAAAAAGAAAAGAATTCAGCTCAAATAAGGGAAAATTCAGAGCTGAAAATGAGCAAAAAAAAGGGTGGACAGCAACCTAAGTTTATGCCTCATGAGTCCAAGGATGCAAAAGGGGGCTCAGAAAAGAAGCCGGGGGGCAAAAAGGATGATCCTAAGCTGTCCAGACAGCATATCTTTAATTGCATGAGAGAGGGAAAGTGCTTCACATGTGGGGAGCAAAGATCACATGAAAGCTCAATGTCCCCAGAATCTCAAAAAGAATAATGTGCAGGATGCCAAACCGAGTGTGAATGTTATACCCGATGTCTAGGGTAACACTACACATAAACCAAAGAGCAGAATTTTATGCAAAGCTTGGAGCAAGTTAAAGGACCAAACAGCTTTATTCCTTTTTGATAATGCCTCAACAGATAACTTCATATCCATACAGATGGCTGCTGCTCTTGGGTTAAAGACTGAGGAATTGGGCATGGACTTTCATGCAAATGCTGCCTTTGAGGGCAAGGAAGTTAAGGTCACTCCCATCATTGGGAAGCTTCGCATACAAATACAGGGACATTTGGATCATGAAGACTTCCTCGTGGCACCACATACAGGATGTGATGTGATACTTGGCATGCCTCGGCATTATCGTTTGGATCCCAAGATTTTGCACAAAGAAAAGAAAGTTATGTTTACTCATAGGGGTAGGGAAGTTTGTATTGATGCGGGTACTGTTGGGAGTACCATACCCGTTGTAAGTCATATATCTATTGCAAAGGCAATAAAGAAATCAGCTTGTTCTTACTTGGTCTTTGTAGGTGAGTATGTTGAGCATGATGTAACTCTCCTAGATCAAGATAAGATTGATTTCTTAAGTGAATATGTTGATTGTTTTGCTGATTCACTACCAAGACAGTTACCCACAGAGAGGCCAGAGGATCATTGTATTGATATAATCCCTGATTCACTACCAGGACAGTTACCCCCAGAGAGGCCAGAGGCTCATTGTATTGATATAATCCCTGGGAGCTCTCCTCCTAACCGACCTCCTTATAGGGTGAGTGTTGCCCAACAGGAGGAAATCATGACTCAAGTAAATGATTTACTTGAGAAGGGGTTGATAAGGCCAAGTTCTTCACCTTATTGTTCTCCAGTTTTACTTGTGCAGAAAAAGGATGGGACATACAGAATGTGTGTTGATTATAGGGCCCTTAACAAGATTACTATCAAGAACAGGTTTCTGATTCCTCGAATCGATGATATTCTTGATAAACTTGAGGGAGCTGCTTGTTTCAGTCGCATTGATCTTAAGAGTGGTTACCATCAAATTCGAGTGGTACCTCAAGATGTGCACAAAACGGCTTTTCGAACATCATTTGGATTATATGAGTATTTAGTTGTGCAATTTGGACTTTACGAATGCTCCCGCTACTTTCAATAGAATGATGGATTGAATTTTTAGACCTCACCGTAAGTTCACAAGAACTTTCTTTGATGATATTATCATTTTTTCAAAGAGTGAGGCTGAACATAAAGAGCATCTTGCCATTGTTTTTGAAGAGCTAAGGAAACATAAGCTTTTCATCAATGGAAAGAAGAGTGAATTCTTCTTGTCAGAAATTCACTATTTAGGGCATATTGTTTCCAAGGATGGAGTACGCATGGATACCGCAAAGATTCAAGCCAGCAAGGATTGGCCAGAACTGCAGAATGTGCATCAAGTTAGGAGCTTTATTGGTTTATGCTCTTATTATCGTCAATTCATTTGACACTTTGCTTTCTTAGCTTCACCGTTACATGATCTAACGAAGAAGAAAGTAGCATTCCGTTGGTCAGAACCCGAAAAGACACCGTTTCAGAAGTTGAAGGATGCCATCATATTAGGGCCACTTCTTATTATTCCAGATATGCATAGACCTTTTGTGGTCGAGTGTGATGCATGTGGAGATTGTTTGGGGGCTGTTTTGAACCAAGAGGGACATGCAGTGGCTTTTGAAAGCCACCGCCTGCAACATGCGGAATTGTATTTGTAGGTTTATGAGAAAAAGTTGTTAGCAGTTATTCATGCCCTTCAAACATGGAAGCATCATCTTTTGGGGGCTGAATTTATGGTAAAAACAGATCACCAGAGTTTACGGCACTTTCTTACACGGCCTAAACTCTCGGAAAAGCATCTAAGGTGGGCAAACTTCTGTCAGAATGTGCAGCGGAAGACTAACGCATGTAGGAGACGCATCACCATCGAGCACCACGAACACCCCCACGGGCACTGCAGCATCCCTCCACCGGGCTCCCATCTCCCGGTGAGCTGCCTCCCAAAACACCAGCCGGAGGAGATGACTATGACAAGGTGCCACTCTAGCCTATATATGGCTCTTCAACCAGGACCACACACGCCCGGGCTCTGATACCATGTCAGAATGCGTAGCGGAGATGATGACCAAATCTGGGAACACGAGAGCAAACACAATGCAGAAATCAACAGCACAAGAGAGAGAGAGAGATAGAGGCGTGTAACTCTGCTCTATATACACAAAGAAGATCCCAAAGTGATACGAGATGTGGCAAGGGCTGTGGGGCCATTTTATATGGCCCCCATACAGCAGTCGGCTTGCAGCAAAGGCAGCCGACAGGCTCTGAATCTCCACGACCAGCCACATATACCAGTCGGCCAGCTATCCTAAGTCGGCCAGCACACAACTGAAGTCGAGTATTTGCAGTACAGTCGGCCAGAAGATAGAGCCTCCTGCCAGCTCAGGACTGCCATCCAAGCCACAAAAAAAAGGGAAAAATGGGGGGGAAAATACGGAGAGTGGGGAAAAATGAGAAAACACCTACAAGAGCGGGCACACCCACAACAAAGGCCCTGGTGTCTACAGAAAGACGAGATGACTTCTAACACCCTCTCTCAGCTCCTGGCTGTGAAACCAACCACACGGAGTTGGGATGCCGCCTGAGCAAATCCTGAGATAGCGACTTCGTGAAGAGGTCCACCGTACTGACCTCTGTCGAACAGAACTCTAGCAAGATGTCATCAACAACGATCTGTTCACAAACAAAGTGCCTCTAGATGACCATGGGTTCCTCCAGTGGAAGCCAATCCTGCAATGTAACCTCTGCAACCTCACCACCTCACAAGCAGCATCACAAGCAACCCGGTACTCTGCCTCTGTCGACGACAAGGCAAAAGATGACTGCCTCTTATTGCTCCATAAAACTGCTCCTAGGCCTGAAGTAGAACTCCTCGTGTCCGGATCTCCTCCCCAAACTCAGTCACTCCATCCGTGGAGTCGGACTCCATCAATCAATCCCCCTCCTGTGTAAAAGAGTCCATGATCCTTCGCATGCTGCAGAAACCACAGGATACGCAATCCTGCCTCCCAAAGAGTCATCTGCAGAGCTCAACGCCTCATCAGGAAGCTCACGGCCAATCTGGTGTCCATCAACCAAATCAATGAACCATTCTGCTTCCGAGTCAAAGAGGCATTACAAGGATCAACACCTGTTACGATGCAAAGCCAAGTCCTGGAAACCTTCTAAAGACCACGCAAGGCCTTCTGAAACCTGTCAACCACCCCCTCTAAATCCGGAACCACAAAGCCTGGAGAATGCACCTCCTTCTACAAGTAATCAACTGCCACCTGCCTGGCTTTCCGAGAGGTCCCCGTGGAAAGAACATCCTCATCTACAGGAGTTTCTTTGTCCCGAATGCTACGAGACATCAGAGCATAAGTTACCTGTTCAGTTTCCTCTGACTGACGAACACAAGAACCATCAACATCAGTACTGGAAAGTTCCTGCCAACTGCTGCCATCAACTGGCAAGCTATCCACCATCTGGTCCTGGAAAGCCTGCACCTGCAACGTATCCACACTTAAGTGGCCATTACCAGACTGCCACTTATCACAAACCTAAGAACCTAGGAGAGAGAGTGCTAAAAGCTTGTAAACTCCATTCTCCACTCCGCCTTCCCAAACCACCTGGCCTGTTGCTTTGTCCCGGAGAGCAACCAAATGCTCATCAAACTCCACCCGTACGCCAGTCTTGCAAACCTGATGCACTGACAACAGATGAAAACCAAGTGACGGAACATACAACACCTTGGAGGAATGCTTCCTCCCTCTGCCATCGGGAACTATCTCCAACCTACCCTCACTGTGAACTCGGATAGTGGATGTATCCCCAGTAAGAACGTGACCAGAATACTTGCAGAGATCCTGTAAATCTGAACGGAAAGGAGTCATGTGCCTGGAAGCACCACTATCTAGAATCCACTCCCGAGTATCCGTTGCGGAGAATCCTCCAACCTCCTCCCTACCTGAAGAAAATGAAACATCGGTGTCCATCACCTCCAAGTGCACAAAAGCCGGAGTCTTCATGATTGCTGCTGAGGAATCTTCACCCTTCTCGGTCTTCCGCTTGGGACACTGCCTCCAATAGTGGCCTTTCTCGCCACAATCATTACAGGTCCTCTCTGCCTTTAGTTTCTCGCGGTCAGCGACGGACTTCTTCTCAGAAGACTTCTCCGATGAAGCCTTCCCTTTGCCCATGTTACGGCCTTTCGACCGTTGGCCAGTTAAGGCCTCCGAACCTCCATCCTAAGGAGGGTTCGTGAATCGTCCCTCCTAGTCCGAGACCATGAGCACAAGCTCCTCCCATGTGATGGTGCTGAGCCTGCCACTGGTAATCAAAGGCGAGTAAAATGCTAAGTACTAAGAGGGTAAATGCGACAGCAAAGTTATGGCCATGTCCTCTGACGATATCTCCTTCCCAGCCTAAAGAACTTCCTGCTGAAGAGCCTGCAGCTTGTTAATATGCTCACGCATCGTCGACGACTTTGCAGGACTCATAACCCGCATCTGTACTTCCAAGGAAATCCTCTTCATGGGCGATACCCTGTTGTAAAGAGAAGCCAAATGCTGCCATATACCTCTGACCAGCATCATATGCTTTACATGCTTGATTACCTGCAGTGTGCAGTTGAGGAAAGATAAACGAACGGACCCTAGCGTTGACACAATCCCACATCTGTGCCTGTGTCTCTCGGTCCTTTCGGATCGATGGTAACTCCCCTTCCTCTACTTCCGGCCGTGGAACCCCAACAACGGTGAAATCAGCAAGGTCGTAAGACTCCAAAACAGATTCCATCATAACCTTCCATATGCCGTAGTTGTTCCCATCCAACTGACGGTCCACCGGCAACGTGGGGAGTGTAGGGATCTTCACATGCCTCTCGGCCATCTCTAACAGATCTGCCATTGTGGGGATGTACTCTAAAAAAGGGTGGGTGTCACGACCCTGTGTTTTTCTCTGGATAGTATGCAGGTGTGCACGGGGACATGGAGGACAGTGTGAATGGCACCAATTTGGGGCCAAGTGATTAAAGTCCCTTCACATAACCCAAGGAGACAAAGGGTTAGAGGGGACAAAGCTTTAAAAGCATTAAAAATATAAGAACACCTTTTATGGAGAGATCGTGGCCCATATGCTATTATGGGGGCCCATGCTCTTTTTTGGAGGCACCGGCTGCATCTACACGGGTGTGCTTTTTGGCGACAGGGGGCTGCAAGCGTAAGGTGGGACCTCTCTCTCTCTCTCTCGCTCCCACGCAGGGAAGGCTGGCGCGTGTGCTAGACTGCAGTAGTCAAGTTGCAGCACGCAGGCTTTTTCTCTCTTTTTGCAATTGGCTGCTGCACGTCATCTGGCGCAGGGCTGCAGGGCGACCAGGTACAGGCTGCTGCACGTCATCTGGCGCAAGTGGCTGCAGGGCGACCAGGTACAGGCTGCTACTATGCGCGCGGCTGCAGGTGCTAACCTCTACGGACAGGTGCATGCGCATCATACAGGCTGTTGCTGCAGGACGAATACTGTGCTGGCAACGCATTAGACAGGCGACTGCAGGTGCTGACCTGTACGGACAGGTACAGGTGGGTACTGACAGCCCTGTCCAGCAGGTGCAGACAGGTACAGTTTAGTCCCATACAACTGGTACAGGCGGCCAGGACTACAGAGGTACACGCAGCTTCTTGAAGGCAAACTTGGGTTGTCAGTGCAGCGCAGCGCACAAGGTCTTGTGCAAGTGCTTACAGCTGCTGGCGAGTTGAACTGCTTGCGCAGATGGTCATAGGGCTGGTCCGCAGGAGGATAACACTGCAGAAGACCATGCAGGCCTTTGGCAGTGCATAGGAGACTCCAGTTGGACTGTAGTAGTGTTCAGCTCCTTTCACTCATATGTGGCTGCTGGACAGAGGTGCACAAGTGTGCTAATCCTCCTTACAACAGGGATGTTTTGAGATCAGTTTGAGGACTGTTTATGGGCTGTTTTTGTTTGGTAGCAAATTCAGCTATCTGCATGGATTATCGGCTGCAAGTACAGGTCACTTGAATGTGTTTCTTGGCATGGGAGTGAAGCAAGCTCGCATGGCTGCATGCTCATGGAGCAGATTGTTTTCTTCCTGCTAGAAAGGAACAAAGGGACCTACAGTTATGGGCATCTCTATGTTTCCAGATGTTTCATGAGGGAACAGGTAACTAGATGTATGCCGTTGTTGGCACTATTGTTGAATGGTGCTGTGAATGGTTTTGTATGAAAACAGGACAAAAGTTTCAAAGGGAAACAGGCCTAAGAGTTTCATGTGGAAACTGGTCGTAGGTTTCTCGAGGAAACATGTATTTGGGTTTCTCCAGGAGATAGGTCACCTGCATGCATAAGGTACAGGAATGGACACATGTTTGGTACAGCCTTGCTACTGATTGGACAGGGGACAGGGAATCCATGACAGAGATGGATAGTACCCTTGGAAGGTAGAGAGGGTTGGTACAGGTGTGTCAATTGTATGGTATGTTGTGCGGTGATGCGAGTTCTCTTATGAGAGAGTTTGGGAGTCTGTGTTGTGAGGTAGAAGCATTGGATGTGTCAGGGTGTAATTGTTGTTCATAGGGTGAGAGGCTATGGATGGTTGTGGCAGCCCTGATCATGGGAGAAAGCTTCTATATGCAGACTCAATGTGAGAGAGTCTTTTGATGTGAACAATGGCTGAACTTGTTTGTGGATGCCAAGTGGACAAGAAGCCATGATGCAGGGTCTTTGCAGGCTTCAAGGGTTCTACTGTGACGGCTGAGTTCCCAGCCTTATTGTAATCAAAGCTCTTATAATCAATTAAAGAAATACCGCAAGGGGCGCCACTGCGTTTTGGGGCCAATCGGTGTCTATGTACTGTTTGTAGGAGCACTCTAGCTCCCTCTGTTTGTTTTCCTTTTCTAGGTCCTCAATGGCGTTGAAGTGTTTTATGTGCGAGTGTTTGTTTCACCGCCCGTCAAATTACTGAAGGCCGGTTTCAAGGTTCCGTTTGCCGGGACATCGTCGACTTTCTCAAGGAGGCGAGACCGTGGTTGTCACATCAAAAGCTTCAACATGAGGAAAGTGAAAAGGAAGTGCAGGAGACAGTGCAAGGTTGTGTGTCTTTGCCTATATGAGGTGAAGAGCAAGAGCTGAAGATGAAGCTCAGGAGAAAAGACACCAAGGACAAGAAGTAGTCAGCCAGGAGAACAAGAAGCAGTTGAAGTGTTATGGTGCAAAACATTCGACAGTTTGTCACCGGTCATATCTTCATAGAGGCTTCATGGGTTCGGAAGACAGTTTCTTTCTATGTTTAGCAGTGGTGATCTACTATGCTTCATCGAGGACTTGTGATCTACTATGCTTCATCGAGGACTTGTGCTTACCACTTGGGTGGAGTGCAAGCAGATTTTGGGTGCCTGAGGATGTATCAGATGACGCTCAGACGGAAGCGGAGGAACTTAATGAGGTTCTTATTCCCGAGCAAATACTGGCACATAAGGAAAGAAAGGTACAGGGTAAAGTTTCCCGTCGCTATCCTGTGAAAAGTTCAAGAGCTGTTCACTGATGGATGCGAAGTGGATGGAGGAGGGTGACTTAGCAAATTCACCTCAGGATTTGCAGCTTTATCTTGATGCCTTTGAGTTGGAGTCGACTCTTGTTACGGCTCATTCAGGTTCAGCAGAGCATAGGTCTCGAGCATTGCCTGATGCTCAAGAGGGGGGTAGCACCTCCGCTCCCTTGTTACAGACAAGCTCAGTTGTCATCTAGGAGTCACTTGGTGACATCTTTGTATTCACCCGAAGGTACTGAGGCTGGAAGTACATCTGCTTATGGGACTTCTATGATATTGTGTACTAGTCACATGAGATGGTACAGTTGGGTATGGTTCACAGTCGCGCGCACCTTGAACTATAACTGCAACTATGGATAACTCTATGGAGGGCATAAGTCTTGCAAGCAGTCCTAGAGTTCGTTTGGTTCATGGATATATGGATTGAACTCTATTTGTGCATGTATGCATACACTTTTTGTGGTATTATTGTATTATGGTGCCATTGGATCCTGGTACCATTGAGAATACATTGGGTAATACTCTGGATTGTGTCGTGTGCTGCATGTATATTGGTATGATACATCAAGTGCTTTATTATGTTCATGGATGCACCACTGGGTGTGACTCCTGCGGGATGGCCATGAGACATATGTGGGAAGTACTTAGTGGATGTATTGTTTGGATGCATTGAGTGCTTTCATATGCTCATGTTGTACCTTCAGTCGTGGGTCCTGCGGGATGCCCATGGGCGTAAGGCTTGCGAGCAGCCCTTAGACTGTTACTTTAGAGTAGGTAGAGCATCTTGAGGAGCATATTGTTTGCAAATGCATGTGTCATGCATATGTGTGTCATATGTAGAATGACGCATGGTTTTGTTTTTGGCTAACACAATTAACGTGTTTCCACTTGGTTTTAGACTTTTGCTGCAGGTTCTGAAGGAACAAGCAAGAGTTGTTTTTCACTTTCACGTGACAGTGTGGCCTATTGTGCAAGATGATTGTTTTATCACCCAGATGCATTGGAGGGCCATTGCTTTTGTCGTATGGGGAGTCTTTGCTCCTAAGATGCCTTACTGTGCCATTGAGTGCAATCGAGGACGCTTGCTATTTTTCAAGAGGGGGTTATGTCACGACCCTGTGTTTTTCTCTAGACACTATGCAGGTGTGCACGGGGACATGGAGGACAGTGTGAATGGCACCAATTTGGGGCCAAGTGATTAAAGTCCCTTCACATAACCCAAGGAGACAAAGGGTTAGAGGGGACAAAGCTTTAAAAGCATTAAAAATATAAGAACACCTTTTATGGAGAGATCGTGGCCCATATGCTATTATGGGGGGCCCATGCTCTTTTTTGGAGGCGCCGGCTGCATCTACACGGGTGTGCTTTTTGGCGACAGGGGGCTGCAAGCGTAAGGTGGGACCTCTCTCTCTCTCTCGCTCCCACGCAAGGAAGGTTGGCACGTGTGCTAGACTGCAGTAGTCAGGTTGCAGCACGCAGGCTCTCTCTCTCTTTTTGCAATTGGCTGCTGCACGTCATCTGGCGCAGGGCTGCAGCGCGACCAGGTACAGGCTGCTACACGTCATCTGGCGCAAGTGGCTGTAGGGCAACCAGGTACAGGCTGCTACTGTGCGCGCGGCTGCAGGTGCTCACCTCTACGGACACGTGCAAGTCAGAAAGTCAAGTTTGACAGACACAAGGCACCTGGTTCGCTTCAGCCCTTACCCATTCCACAGGAACCATAGGAAAGCATTACTATGGATTTCATTATGGATTGGCCGAAATCGGCACATGGAAATGATGCTATATGGACTATTATAGATCGCTTTAGCAAACATTTATTCCTGTGAGGAAAACAATCAAGCCAGAACACATGGCAAAGTTGTTCTTAGCTCACATTTTCAAACATCATGGCATGCCCAAGTCTATTGTGGGGGGTAGAGATCCTCGGACTACCACTTTATTTTGGCGGGCATTGTTTGATAATATGGGCACAAAGTTAAGTTTTTCATCAGCTTATCATCCACAGACGGATTGTCAGAGTGAAATTGCAAATTCAGTTGTGCTTAACTTGCTCAAGTGTTATGTATCCGTGCAGAAGTCAGATTGGGAAAAGTATTTGCCATTGGTTGAGCTTGCATACAATAACACAGTGCATTCTTCAGCTGATAAGGCTCCATTTGAAATAGTCTATGGCAAGGTGGTGCTTCCACCTATCTTACGAACAAAAGATGAAATCTTTGCAGCAGATGAGTATGTCCGTGATTTGGATACTACATTTGCACAGCCAAAGAAAGATCTCAAGCTAAGCAGAAAAAGGCAGCTGACAAACACAGGTGAGAGGTGGTTTTCAAGGAAGGTGATTGGGTATTACTTAAGTTTGAGAAAGCAAATCTTCAGAAGCGGCCAGGTAAGGAAGGCCGGTTTCCTAAGCTTTCAAATAAGTATTATGGGCCATTCCAAATTTGCAAAAAAAATAAATGAAGTGGCATATAGATTGGTATTGCTTGATCACTGGAAAATACACAATGCCTTTCAAGTCAGTTTGCTGAGGCCTTATGTGCATTGTGGGACCACCTCCTATGGAACCAGTTTTGGAAGATCCACCAGAAGTGGATGAACTTGAGGAGGTATTGCAACCTGGGCAGATAGTTTTTCATAAAGAGCGCAAGCATGCAGGTGGCAAGCTAGTACGCAGGTATCTTGTGAAGTTTAAAAACTATTCGGCTATGGATGCAAAATGGATGGACGAGGATTATTTTGCGGATTATCCAGAACTTCTGAAGGACATGATAGTACATGTGTGGCTTGTGGGGCCTGACATGGTGTACATGTACGGCCTGCCCGAGATTTTTGCCTGTGCTGTCCATGGGGCCGAGGACGCCTAGGCACCCTGTGGACGTGTATGTGCACAACTGTTTGGGACTGACAGGTGGTCTACATGTGTTTTGCAGGTGGTAAGTATTCCCAAAAACTCAATTTACAGCTTTATGAGTTCACATGCTAATAATTATTGATGCAGGTTCACACTCACTTATAAGTGACCAGACAACTTATAAGTGAGTACACATTGAGCAAGACTTATTTAATACACGTGGCGGCCAAAAACTGGGCACTGGACATTATTTGGACCTCCTTCAAGTAGGCGCCCCCTTTCTGGACCAGAAGAGCACACGTGTGGGCTATTTTCAGCAGGGAAGCCCTATTATGGGAGAAAACTCCAGTTCTGGGGTAGGCGCCTGCTTTTCCGAGTGCATGGGAGCTGGTCGACTGCTTCTACAGGCTGTTTGCAGCCTTCTATCGCGACAAAAACCTAGCAAGTGCAAGGGAGGTGTTGGCCGACCCCTTCTGCATGTTCTCCACTACTAGCCGGCTGATTTACAGCTTGAACAGAGGCTGGACAGAGGATCAAAACAGTGAGGAAGAGCTAGTCGTGGGCATCTGGACAGTTTTCCTTTTGACCAGGGGTTTGCAGGCTTGTGTACAACTGCTGGTCGAGTAATTCTGAGGCTATTGAGGGCTGGTTGACTGCTGAAAACGGTCTCTGAGGGCTGGTTGACTTGCCCTATGAGCCATACAGGAAGAAGAAGATGATGTTGAGTTGTCCCGGGCTGATGTGGGAGTGCTATGGGCTGTCCATAGTTGTCCTGCATGTGCTTGATGCCAGGAATGCTCACTTGTGCTGAGAATTGTCAGCAAATCCAGTTTATGTTATGTTTTCTTGTTTTCATATTGTATTGGAAGAAACAGGTGCAACCAGTGGTAAACCCTGGGCAGCCACAAAGTTGTATTGAAAGCAGACTCTTTTTTGGTAATCTAACCATAAAAGGGGGGGGGGGGAGGGGGGGAGGGGGGTCAACCTATCTTCTGGCCCCTAGTGTGGTGTGCTGTGCAGATTTGTCATCTTGTTTTATCTGGCATGCTTATGTGTATTTTCAGATTTCATGATTGATTAGATTTTCTGTGTTCAGTTGTCCTTCTGTTTACACTTTATATTTATAAAGTTATGTATTCACACTTATTAAAGTTATTGGCCTTGGGTAACTATAAGTGTGGGTGCCCAAAACCCATTTGAAGTAAGTTATGTATTTGCCATAAAGAGAACACGAGGGATGGGAGGGGAGAAATGTTGCCCGATGCTCTCTCTCTCTCTCTCTCTCTCTCTCTCTCTCTCTCTTCTCTCTCTCTCTCTTCGAAGGGGACCGACTGCCCACTCTCTCTCTCTTCCATGCTGTCGGCGTGAAGTAGCAAACCCGTGTTCTTCTTATCACTGGCTTATGGAAAACACCCCCCGACTCCATCTACTTGGCATGCTGAAACAGAAGTACCAAAAACTCTTTTTTCTCTCTCTTCGAAGGTGTTACAGCAAGTACGCAACTCCACTATCTCTTTCTCCCTCTAGCTTGGATACGACGTGCTGAAGTGAACCTAAGATCTGTTGGAAATCCTTATGTACCTTCTGTACTTGCTGGAAGCTTTATTATACAACCTTCTATACCTGTTGTACTTGTTGTAAACCCTGCTGAAAAGTCTACTGTACGGGCTCCTCTTGCTGAAAAACTCTATTGTACCTACTATGCTTACAGTATTAGCTGCTGCACCAAATGTACTTGCTGTGAACACTGAACCGGCTCTACATGTACCTATTTGAGTGAAGGTTGTGTCTTAGAGAAGCATAAATTGCTGGTCATGACAACCTACCTTTTCCACCAAGTAAGAGCTGCAAGCAAAATGACACAATAGAGTATTGTTATTCTTTTTGTTTTCTTCCTTGATTTGTGTGTAGAGTAGCTGCTATCACACTCTCACTGGGAGTATGTGAGATTATACTTTCCTTGAGCTTGCCCTGACCGTGCTCTCAAGTTTTGAGAGCCAATGAAGGTCAGCGAGCTTGGGGAATTTGGGAGCAAAGCTTTTATTGGGAGTATGCGGTGAATCACCATGCCAGGTGTAACTCAGAGATGCCCGGGGGACTAGGGCCTTTGACACACTTATTGATACCATCAATGCATATTAAAACACTTAAACATGGCCACATCCTTAACACATATCCATCATCACTTTGCATAAAACATAAAAGCTAAACAAAAAATCCACAAATGCTAAAAATGGAGCTTGCACATGTGACACCACATAGAGGCCGGAATGGGCCGACCCCCCCCTTGGAGTATTTTATTACCCAAGGAGAATAATATCATGTACAAGCTTTGAGGGCCTTACTCTCCCCACGGGAGATGCCAGCTTATCCATATATAAATGCCATAACACAGCCCAACACGAGGCTACCAAGCCGGAACACAGGCTGTAGAAATGCCACGCCAACAATATAATCCATATACCTTCGTGTGGGTACTAATTCTTCCCCAAAAACCACGGGACTTCATGCAATAGAGCTGGTACAACAGGTTCAGCTCTCCATTCAGCCGGTATAGTAGGTCCAGTGGTTGGTACAGTAGGTACAGTGGCTGGTACAGCCGGTACAAGGACTGGTACAATGGTTGGTACAGCAAGTACAAGGGCTGGTACAACCAATACAATGGCTGGTACAACAGGTACAAGGGCTTGTACAACAAGTACAGTGGCTGATACAACAAGTACAAACAAGGGCTGGTACAACAAGTACAATGGCTAGAAATCATAATAAATGATTAAATACCCTTGCCTTAAGTATTTCTTCGCGATGGAAGCCTCTTCATGGGCAGCCTTCAAGAGAGAGAGAAAAAGAGTAGCCATCATTAGGTGGTAGAGGCTAGTGTGCAGCAAGAGAGCCTCCATTAATAATGCAATGAGTATATATATATGATAAAGTCCAGTACAGAAGCTCAGTGTGAGACTTCGAAGGAATAGAGAGAGCTGCTGTCCCATGATAATGCAAAGGGTGGAGAAGGCCACAATCCGAGGCAGATGGTAGGCTGCCGTCCTGAAGAGGTGAGCAAAGAGGGCTGCCGTCCTGATGTCGAGGTCAAGGAGTAGAGAGGGTTGCTATCCCGGTGGTGAAGACAAAGTAAACCTGCTGAAAATGATCTACTGTAGAAGAGAGGGCTGCTGTCCCATATGCTGTACATAAAATGCAGAAGTGCTGATGTAAGCACTGATGGTCTGCTGATGATAAAACGCAGATGAAGTGCTGAAGTAGGCACTGAGGTATACTGATGTAAAACGCAGATGACAGCAGAAGAAAAACGCTGAAGTGAACCCTGCTGTAGGCGGCCTAACTGCTGTACGACTGCCATGTGGCTGTCCAAACAGAGTACGGCCTACTCCACTGAACACTATGGCACGCACTCGTTTGCCCCTGCACTAAATCAGCTGCAACCTCTTGTGTGTGTGTGCCTATCACCTATCAAATGCATGTTTAGACCTTTGCATGCTCGCCTAACACAATTGCAGCCCATAGGCATGTTTCCACACACCTTCTACAACATGCAGTTTCACTAATGGATGTCCTAAGCCATATTAATTCTCCCTCGCCCTTAAATTTCAACTTCCAAGGTGGCAGTTGTGGTGACTAAAAAAGACTTACAGCCTCAAAGACGTATTGTGAAGGAGAACTGACATAAATGTTTTGTAGCAGTCAAAGCTACATGGCTATCGCAAAAATGTAACAAGCACATTGAAGTGTGATACCATCATCATAAAACTATCAAGGGAGATGCAGAGCTTGTGTACATCCGAATTTAAGAGAATGCATCTGTTATCTGTACAAAAAGATTTTCAGAAGTGGCTTCGAATAGCTGAATACACAACCAGGCGTATCAATACAGAATTTGGCATGTTTGACTATGATTTATCTATGAGCGCTAGGATTTAGGGGCATGTGTGAAGATACTATCGCATGTTGATACTAATATCTTCATTTTTATGTAACCAATCATGGTGGAATCTCTACGAGGAGGTATATGAACTCTACGCACTCCCTTGGTCTCCTCCACTAGAGAAGCACTCCAAAGAGACTCGGGTTCAAAGACTTCAACACGTGTGGACGCCATTGACGTTGATAATTAGGATTAATAATTCGAAAGGAATTCATCACATTTTTCCATACCTCTTGAGGCGGGAGATGGGACGAAGCTGCCACCAGTGCCTTGGTGTGGAGGAGGAGATCTTCCAGCGCCGATGAAGCAGGTGGAGTAGCTTCCCGTAGAGCCACGAACGCAACGCGCCATGATCGCCCACGAGCCTCGCTCATTTTCTGTCGAAGCGTCACAGCGATCCAGCTTCTTGAAGCTTTTCCATGGAGTAACACTTCGAACCTGCCCTACAGTATTGAAGATGAAAAGGATTTACAAGTTTTGACATTATCGTGTGTGTGTGTGAATGTAACCTCTTAATACCAACTGCCCAAATCTTGTAAAGTTACTAGTGCGTGACCCGTCTCGGACGGGTAGGAGCTACGCACCTTGTTTAAAAAGACAACTTTGCGAAGGAAAAGGCACATAAACATCTGTCACACATGGATACTCACATTGGAATCAGCGAATTGCATGAGACATGTAAGGAGTAGCACACTCGGCATGCATACACATCGAGTATAGTTTGTGTTCTTTTGCAACTGCACCGCACTTGGCATACATACACACCAGTGCATTGCCAAGAAAAAATTTATTTCCTACATCATTCATTGTTTAGCAATCACATCATGAATCTGTTTCCCCTTGTCATTTGCTCCTTTACTCCCATATGATTTTAGATGCAAGCAAAGTTCATTGCATTTGAAGAGGCCCTTCCACTCCATTTGTTCAAAATAGTCCACTGCTTCCTCTACTTGGCCTTGTTGAATGCATGCAGCAAATAGTGCATCCCAAGAGATAACATTATCAAGAAAGGAGCTCTCCAAGCACTTGTCATGCTTTTTTGTTGCGAGTGCACCACAATTGGCATTCCTATCCACCAAAGCAACACTATTTGCCAAAAACATTGTCTAGTAATCTTGTCATCATGAGTTTCTTCCCCCTTGTCCCTATTCTTATGCTACCATGGGCATGCATGATGCAGGCAACAGTCTTTGCATCTAAAAGGAGAGCCTACATCTGGAAAGGAGCTCTCGTGCTACATTTTGTTCAAAACACTCTAATGATTGCTCACCTTGGCCCTATTATAGATAACATCCAGGTGAGAAGTAAGAAGCAAGCACTTGTCATGCTTCTATGAACACACCACACATGACATTCATTTGATGGATAGGTTCCAAAATAGTTCAAAGCTTCCATTAGGCTATCCCACTCATATATATTAATTAGTGCATTCCAAGAGACCTCAATGCAATCTGCATATTCATTAAAGCATCAACAAATCTCATTTACCAGAAGCCCGTATCACATATGGATGTGCAATCCAAGAGAATTCATTCCTGCTCATACATGTCAAGCAAGAGTTCACAACATCTAGACCTTGCCCTTGTTGAGCATATGCTTTGATTAGTGCAATCCAAAAGATTCCAACCCTGCTCTTGTGCACATTAAGAAAATTGTTTGCTATTGCAAATGCTACCAGAATGTAGGCAAAGGTCAGTGCATTAGAAAAAAAAGCCATCATGTGGCATTTGTTCAAACCCTGCCTCTATCCCTAATCTGCATATCGTGCCATATCGTGTAGTCAAAGAAAAATAATTCAAAGCATTTGGACATTACCCTTGCAAGGCATCTTCTCCAATGAGTGTGGTCCAAGTGAGTAAATCCCTACGATGAGCGCAAACAAACATGTGTGCACACACACAAAACACACTCGCACCACATAACTCCACCACCGCAATACACATGGATCTAGCATCGACAAAATTCATATGGATATAGCATTAACAAAATTGCTTGTCACACGAGCAATCTCAACATGAATTTTTACTCCATGTCAGCTGCACAATCTATCAAGATGCAAGCAAGGTAATGCGTCTAAGGGAAAGCCTCGTACTACATAAATTCAAAGCAAATTTAGTGCTTGCTCGTTGTGGTCCTATTGGGAATATCCTGAAATTACAACATCTAAAACATGATGCTCGATCCATTTTAAAAAGGTCAATGCTTACTCTTCATAAGGAGAGGCCTCGTGCTTCATACAGTCCAAGCAGTTCAGTCACACATGGATACTCACATTGGAATCATTGAATTGAATGAGACATGCATACAGTCCAAGCAGTTCAGTCACACATGGATACTCACATTGGAATCATTGAATTGAATGAGACATGTAAGGAGTAGCACACTTGGCATGCATACACATCGAGTATAGTCTTAAGCACATCCTGTTATTAGTGAACTCCAAGGGATAGCATCTCAAGAAAGGAGCTCCTGAAGTACTTGGTGTTCTTTTGCAACTGCACCGCACTTGGCATACATACACACCAGCGCATTGCCAAGAATAAATTTATTTCCTATATCATTCATTTTTTAGCAATCGCATTATGAATCTGTTCCCCCTTGTCATTTGCTCATTTCCTCCCATATGCTTTTAAATGCAAGTAAAGGTCATTACATTTAAAGAGGCCCTTCTGCTCCATCTGTTTAAAATAGTCCAGTGCTTCCTCTACTTGGCCTTCTTGGATGTATCCAACAAATAGTGCATCCCAAGAGATAACATATCAAGAAGGGAGCTCTCCAAGCACTTGTTGTGCTTTTGCGAGTGCACCACAATTGGCATACATATCCACCAAAGCAATACTATTTGCCAAAAACCTTCGTCTAGCAATCTTGTCATGAGTTTCTTCCCCTTTGTCCCTATTCTTATGCTACGATGGGCATGCATGATGCAGGCAAATGTCTTTGAATCTAAAAGGAGAGCCTACATCTAAAAGGAGCTTTCATGCTCCATTTGTTCAAAACACTCTAATGCTTGCTCACCTTGGCTCTATTGGAGATAACATCCATGTGAGAAGCAAGAAGCAAGCTCCTTAAGCACTTGTCATGCTTCAATGAACACACCACACATGATATTCATTTGATGGATAGGTTCCAAAATAGTTCAAAGCTTCCATTAGGCTATCCAACTCATATATATTGATTAGTGCATTCCAAGAGACATCAATGCAATCTGCATATTCATTAAAGCATTAACAAATCTCATTCACCAGAAGCCTGTATCACATATGGACGTGCAATCCAAAAGATTCCAACCCTGCTCTTGTGCACGTTAAGAAAATTGTTTGATGTTGCAAATGCTACCAGAATGTAGGCAAAGGTCAGTGCATTAGAAAAAAAGCCATCATGTGGCATTTGTTCAAACCCTATCTCTGTCCCTAATCCGCATTTCTCATGAGAGTCACATTGAGATGATCATTATGGGACATGTAGGAGGAGTTTACATGGTGGACTGTGGGGTAATCTTAGTGGATGAAGGGCGTGCCCTCGAAGGGGACAACATAGTTGAGCTTGGTGGTGGGGTTGAAGACATCGGAGGAGCTAACGGGCTTGCCCACATTCAGTGGGAGGATGAAGGATTTGAGGGGGTTGGGGATTTTGGCCCTGTAGAAAGACTTCCGTGCATAAGCGAAGATGATCTCTGCGGAGGTAAAGATGTCGAGGAGTATGAGGATTCTAGTGCTGTGAGTTCAGAAAATATATTATTTCAAGGGAAATGCCAGAGAGGTACCTTTGCCAACTATTGGCAACATGATACACACTCTTGCACATTACATAGTATTGGGTGAACTTTGTCACAGCCACAATCGGAATCAATTGATGCACCCTTCCTAATCCTAGACACGCAAAGTATGTGTATCACATAGCGCGGCACTATGAGAATCGAACTCAAGGTGGTTGTGTGGATAAGCCACAGTCTCTTATCGCAGATGTACAACTGATTTCCACATTTCATTCGGTAGCGTTGATAGGTACAAAACAAAACCACTACTTTGTCTATTACTTTTCTTGCAACAAACCTATCACATGCCCTGAGATTTGATAAACATGTAGCCCTGTTGCACTTTGTTTCTTGCTTTTGATATGGTACACGGCGGCCCAGTCCCAAATAAGGGAAGCAAAGCTAGTCCACTACGTCTAGAACTGCTTCCTTCTTTTGTGCTTGAGATAGCGTGTGCTAGCTCCTACAACAACAATTTTATGGGCCGCTTCCTTTACAAATCAGCAAGCTCGCCTACATGTGCCATCTCCACTTGGGAGGTAACTACTTCGATGGCTCCATTCTGCCTTAGTATGGTGCTCGTGCAGAGCCTCACCTACTTGTCCCTCTCAGGTAACTCTGTGACGGGAAGAATTCCCGTGAAGCTAGGCAACCTCGCCCTCTTGCAAGAGCTTTACCTGGGCTACTTCAACATATCCGCCATCTCACTGAGCTGGCCAATTGTGGTCTTTTATTCGATTGTACTGCCACGGTGTTACTCAAGGGAGGTCTCCATCCTCCGCTTCACTACATGCACACTTGCCTCCTACCTCTGCTTCACTGCATGCGCACTTGCCTCCTACCTCTGCTGTGTTACTTAACTCCTTTGCTTCAAGGCAAATGGTGTGGCAGATACCTCAAACAGAACTCGAATTGATGAGACCGATCTGCATAAGAGAGACCGGCGAAGATGATGTTGCGATGTCTAATGCCCAGAATTGTGCTGCCAGGAATGATGAAAAACCCGCACCCCAACATAATCCAAACCATCCGTAGAAGCAGAAACGCTTGTGATGGAAACCCCCACCTTCGCCTCCCGCCCCCGCCCTTATGACTAATATCTCCGTGGTACCCATTCTCCTCGTGTGTGAACCTGCCAGCCTACTTACCGAAGTCGATTGTTTATGGGGGGCTTAAACCTCATAATCCTGAGAGGATGACCTAAATGTCTCGGAAGAGAGAGAGGACAATCGAAACGTCTAGTATTTCAACGTCTCTTTTTTTTCTAGACAATGTCTCTTTGTATGTCTATATTTAATGTTTTACTGTTCGTTTTTTACTGCCACCTAGCTCACCTAGCTGACATTGAATTCAAATTTTGAATTCCCAAGGCTACTCTAGAAGGAGAATCGCGAGAGGCCTAAAAAGTTTGCCACGTGGACTTGAGGCTAAGGGCTGTAATATATAGAAAGATTCTTGTACACACTTTGAGTTTTGCTTTTTCACTCGAGATGCTCTATGCATCTTGTCCACAGCCATAGCCTAGAGGTAAATCATGTACTAATTATATATATCCTCACTAAATTCAAAAACTAAGAGCTTAAATTGACATTAAAACATTCACAAACACAATTTCACAGAGAGAAAGATACACTACCTGAGCATATCATTAAGCAATTGCAAAAGAAAAAGCAAGAAAATAGTCCAAATCTTAAAATAAAATGTATATACAATCTCTTGGAAAGTTGCTAGTTCATAACCTCTGTGGTCAAGTGGGGATGCCTATGTGATCATTACTTACACATAGTGTATGTGTCGAGGATATTTTATGTGTGGGATGCGCCTTTTATTGATATCATTTTCCAAGATTAATGTGCTTAATATATTGTGTGTGCTAGCATGATATAGTCAAGATCAATGTGTTTAATCGATTTTGTGTACTAAGTAATATTACTTTAATGTAGACGATGATTGAGTGGTGCAGGTGGAACATTTATTGGACCACAATGAGATGGCTTCGACCAATGGCTTCGACCAACTTGGCACTATTCCCTAGCACTAATCATGGAAACCAAGAGCATAACTGCTCTTAGCTCTCATTATATCTCGGAACACATGTGAACACCTATTATGATTATATATTTTGGCATTTATATATTTTTGCATTTATATTTTTTGAAGGTTAAGGCCTCAAAACTTTGTACATACCGATTAGTATTTATATTTTTGGTAGGCCCAAGACTTGATATTTTTAGCTGGCAATATTTTTGGAAGAGCTTGTACGCTCAAAAACTCAAAAAGCTCTTAAGCTTTATTTTTGGAAAAAACAAGCTTTAATACATATAATATGGGTGAGTGGTACGACATGCCACACTTATCAAGGGGAGATTGAACCCAATCTTGTGTCGACGGTGATCTCTCTCTTATTTTCAAGTTTTTCTGTTTATTTGTTTTGGTATAAATTTGTTTCCATACTACTAATTTGTTTCGAGTCTGTTGTTTACTCTATTTTTTGTGTGTGAGAAATAAAATTCTTCTCCAAGTGTCATAAAGGTCCTGAAGTGGTATCAAATTCAAAGCAAGGCTATAAGTAATATTTGACACATATTATTTTCTTGCATGTCATAATTACTATCATATTTAAACAATTTTATTTTTCCTTCTCCATTCCTCACAACTACCTTCTATTTCAAAGTAACTCCAATCTCTTCAAGCTCAATTAAATGAGAAACAAGCTAAGAGAATAGAATTGGAAGAACTAATCTCTAGCGAGAAACGAGCTCGGAGTGCTGAACTTGAACTTGGTATCATTTGACGTGCCATCAAGGAGACTTTCCAAGAGCAAGAACAACAAAAAGGAAAGAAAATCAGTCATGTAAAGCTTTTACATTCCAGAATTTTGATAGTAAGAAAGATGCAAAAATGATGTTGTCATGGATTAGCTAGCTTGATTATTTTTTTGGGATTTTTTTTAAAAAGAAGGATAAGGTTAAGTGTGCTACAAATTATTTGGTCGAAAGTGCATCATTATGGTGGAATGCAATCTAGCAAGGACGAGAAAGGCCAAAAACTTTCAAGGAGTTCCAAAATCTTATTAGAAGGAATTTCTTGCCACCTTAGTACAACGCTAGAGCACATTAACAATGGGACGCTTGGCCAACTTGACAAAGAGACTATGTAGGTATCTACGAACAAGTTTTGGCAAATTCTCATCCAACTACTACAAGCCAAAGTGAGATTGAAGAACCAAAAGCAGAAATTTATTGTCAAATTGAAGCCTACTCTTAGAGCGGATATCAATATGTTTCAACCTCATTCTCTATCCACAACAATCCCTTTGGCTTACAATTGTGAGCAGAGATCAATATGTTTCAACCTCATTCTCTATCCATGACAATCTCTTTGGCTTACAATTGAGCGCAAGAATGGAGTTCCACGGGAGAACAAACCACCTCAAGATTCTCATGCTAACAAATTTAAAAGTTTGTTCCTTTTTGTAAGTTTGACAGACACACCAATGATACTAAAGTGTTTTTCTAACAACGATAATCATGGTGCTAACAAACAACAATAACTTGATGGTGAGAAAGATGCAAAGGATATGACTTTCCTCTCACGCAACAGGGTGATTCCAAACATGAGGATATTTTTTATGATTCATATATATCTAAACCTATTGTAAAGAAAGTCACCTCATATGCTTCTAAAAATGAAAAGAAAAATTAAGAACAATGAAGTAAATATATTGCATGATGATAGAAGTATGCATGATTTCATTTCCAAAAAGCATGTGCATGCTCTTAAGTTGAATTCTATTTCTTCAAAGTACAAGATCAAGATTTCTTTTCAAGAAACGAAGTACAACTGTACTGAGGAAGTGAAAAATGTGGTTTTTATCAATTGCACCATATAGGCAACCTCGCACTGTTCTTGTTGCACCTTTGCACTCATATGATGTTATTCTCTATATGCTCACATTGATTATGATTCTCATGACTTATCTTTTGCATTCAATGGTGATAATGTATATTTGAAGTAATTACGGGAATCTAGTGGTTGTGCACTCCTTAGCCATACCCAAGCCAAGCGAGCCATGAGGAAAAAGGAAAAGACTTATCTAGTCATGGTTAATGAGATTACCGCTTCTAAACCAATTTCCAAGGACACATCACATGAACCATTCATTTCACAATTTTTAGATTGTTTTATAAATAAGTTACCTCTTGGATTGCCTAATCCTAGACTAGAGAACCATAGGATAGGCATTATTATTGGTAGTATTCCGCCTTGTAAAGCTCCTTGTAGAGTAAATTTTTTTAGAGTTAAAAGAGATCAAGAATTAGATTGAGGACCTATTTGATAGGAAACTTATAAGGCCTAGTAGTTCACCATATGGAGCACTTGTTCTTCTCGTTAAAAAGAAGAATGGAACGTTTCACATGTGCATAGACTACTGAGCTTTAAATAAGAATACTGTCAAGAATAAATATCATATCCCATGTGTGGATGATCTCTTAGATTAAGTAAGAGGAGCCAAGGTGTTGTCCAAAATTGACCTTCAATTAGGTTAGAATGGCCGAAGAAGATGTCTACAAGGCTTCTTTTCGCATGTAAATAGGTCATTATGAGTTTTTTGTAATGCTTTTTTAACTTACTAATGCTCCGGCTATAGTTAGTTGTATGATGAACCGTATATTTCTAAAGCACTAGAATTTCGTGATTATTTTCTTTGATGGTATCTTGGTATTTAGCAAAGATGAAGACAAGCATGAAAAACACCTAGAGATAGTATTCAATCTTTTGAAGGAGAATCAACTTTATGCCAATCCGAATAAGAGTGATTTTTTTCAAAAAGAAATTGAATACCTTGGGCATATTGTGCTTGCTCTGCTAATGGAATTGGTAAAGATCCTAAAAAGATAAAGACCATTAAATTTGGCCTAGACCAAAGGACATTTATAAGTTGAGATCTTTTCTTTGTCTATGTTCTTATTATAGAAGATTTGTGAGAAAGTTTGCTTACAAAGTGCATTACTTAACTGAATTGTTGAAAAAGGCTAAATTTTTCCATTGGATTGACATGCATGAAAAGTCTTTCAATGCTCTTAAGTATGCACTAACCCATGTACTTGTTTTAACATTACCTGATTTCCTTATACCATTCTTTGTGGATGCTAGTGGACATGGTATTGGTGTTGTGCTTATGCAAGATAATCATTAAATTGCTTTTGAAAGTAAAAAATTGAAACTATCTAAGGTTAAGTATAGTACTTATGATAAAGAGTTGATTGTTGTTATTCATGCATCAAAAATTTAGAAGCATTATCTTGTGTGTTCTAAGTTTATCATTAAAATTGATCATGAGAATGTTGTTGCTAATGCTTTGAGTAGGAGACTTAGCATTAATCCATTATTGAGGGGATTTCTTTTAATAACATGAAAGAGACTTGATTATGATGTTTTCGATGCATACAATAAGATGAAAGATAATGATTGGTTACCTCATCTTGTGATGATGGTTTTCTTTTCTTTTAAAAGAAGTTGTGCATTACTAGACCATTCAAGCAAGCTATTATTGAAGAATCTCATCAACCACCTTTTGTTAATCATAGAGGAGTTTCATCTACTTTGCAAATTACTGTCATAGATTTCTTTTGGCCTAATATGCATCAAGATGTTGCAAAGTTTATGTCTGAATGTGTTACTTATCAAAAGATTAAGAGTCATAAAGGAAAGAAATTTGGTTTCCTTATGCCATTACCTATTCTTAATGAACCATGGGAACAAATAAATATGGATTTCGTTATTGGTTTTCCTTTGATTGCCAATAAGAATGATATGATTTGGACTATTGAAAATAGATTTAACAAATAGGCTTATTATTGGATTAGGGTTAAGGAGAGAAGATTAGGGTTACATAGGGATAGGGTTTATGGGACAGCAAGAGAAGATCAACACATAAGCAAGATTAAAATAAACTCTAAGCTAAACAAGAGATCTACAAGGGCTACATTTTGCTCAAACTTATGTTCATATACACATAGGGGTGGCTATTATATAGCCCAAACTACATGATAAGATAAGGATGCCAATTCATACTTAGTGACATTCCTACTTACATAATCCTCATACAAGGGGTGGTTCACATGCCCCTACTCACACACACTCTTTTACATTGAATTTTCTCAACACTTATTTCATTGCATGTAAAAAGACATTGGCTGCTTATGAAGCTACACGTGTTTTCATCAAACAAGTATATGTGCATCATGGATTACCAAAGATCATTGTCTCTGATAGAGATATAAAGTTTTGTAGTGATTTTTGGACTACTTTATTTGATAATCTTGGAATAAAAGTTGATTTTTCTACTTCTTTTCATCCTGAATCAAATAGACAAGTTGAAGTAACAAATAGTATAATTTTTGATTTGCATAGATTTTATGTTTCATCTCAATCTAAGTTGTGGGATAAGTATTCACACATTTTGTAATTTGCATATAATAATTGTCCTCCACAGTGCTACTAAGAAAGCACCATTTAAGATAGTCTATGGTAAGGCTTTGCTAACTCCTACGACTTGTCTTTAACATTCTATTCAGGCTGTAGATTCTTTTGTTAGAGACATTAACCAAATTTATGAGTTAGTGAAATTAAACATTCAAAAAGCTCAAGAGAAGTGCACGAAGTACGTAAATCGTAAACATGTCATCTTCAATGAAGGTGAGACTATGTACTTCTTCACATTGAGAAAATGAGACTTAAATCCATAGAGACCAACCCTATGGTAAAGTTAGCTTCTAGATTTTATGGACCTTTCAATATTATTGCAAAGATAAATGACAATGCATTTAAGTTGGAGCTACCCTCTAATTGACATATCCATATTTCGTTTCACATTTGTCTTTTACGACCTTTTAGGGGACCTTTACCTTCTCATTCTATATGAGAAGAATCTCCTAGCTTAGTAGATAAAGAAGAACATCTTGTCCCTGAGTCTATCATTGACGATGAGACCACCGTTACATGCACATGTAACACTTATGTTAAGTATCTTGTGACTTTCAAGAATCACCCTATTGAATATGCTAAATGGATATGCCAAAAAGGTTTTTCATTCTTACCAAAATCTCATCCACTTAGACCACCCACGTAATTGAGGTCAATTACAACCTGAGTAAGAGGGAATGCTAGTCATAACCTTTATTGTCAAGTGAGATTACCTGTGCAATCATTACTTACACTCATTACTTACACTGGTATATGTGTCGAGGATATTTTATGTGTGGGATGTGCCTTTTATTTATATCATTTTCTTGCATTAATGTATTTTATCAATTGTGTGTGCTGGTATAATATAGTCAAGATTAATGGGTTTAATCAACTTTGTGCACTAACTAATATTTTTTTGATGTAGGCAATGAATACACACACACACACACACACAGAGTGGAGAAGCTCAAGGGAGCACACAATGAGAAGATAGATAGAAATGAATGTGTGCCAAAAAAAAGAAGATAAGTATATCCCAAGATGGGTATATATTAGCACAAGGGAAAAAACCTCCTAAAGAGGGAAAAAGTTCTACAGTTGGTCCTAATGTGTTCACACACATCACTACCAAATATGGCTACAAATCCCTCTTGGGAGTGATGATGTGAACAAGGGGTGAGCTGGCACTAGAAGTACAGAGACGTGCCACGCTCTTTGGATTATGATAGGGAGCCTATACTAGTTCCCACAAAGGGAAGCAAGTTTAAAGCTTTGCAAAAAGCTTCAAACGTCTCTAGTGGGACTTTCTACCATTCCAAAAGTCAAAAGGCATAATTGTATGCAAAGCCTTTATAGGACATCTATTCAAAACATATGTTGCACACATAACTGATTCTAACCGAAAAACACGAGGTAACTCCTGATTTTGAGCATGCAACATGCCATCTCCATGAGAGACCTATTTTTACATTTAGCTACACCATTTTGCTGAGGTGTATAGGACACAGTACATTGGCATTTTATCCCATGATCAGCCATGTATGCATGAAACTCCTTCGACATATACTCTCCCCCTCGATCAGTACTACGTAGGGTACTAATCTTACATGTAGAAGAATTTTGAACCATAGTAGCAAAGCTCCTAAATCACATAAAAACCTTTTTATTTTTGTTTCAATGAATATACCTAGGTATGTCTAGAATAATCATCACATCACGAATGTGACAAAATAGAGGTATCCCCCAATATATGGTGTCCTCATAGGACCACATACATCATTGTGTAAAAGCTGCAATTTTTGGATAGGTCTAACTGAACCATCTTTGTGAAATGATGCTCGCTACATTTTTCCAAGAATACAGCCCTCATAAACATGTTTGATATGGACTTCAAGATGTGGTAGCTCAGACACCATGTCATGTTTATGTAAATGTAGCAAACTACCAAAGTTCAAGTGACCAAAGCGTGCATGCCACAACTTAGCATCACCCACTACCTTTTGTGGCAGAAACTGTACATATGGCATGCCTTTGTCTTTCATATGCATCTAGCCTATAAAGGCCATGAGACAAAGTACCAGAAGCAATAATTGTCTTACCGTTCACTATGATCAGGAACAATACATCTGTCATCCTCAAACTAAACCAGTAAGCCAGCCTTTGTAATGGTAGAGACAAATAACAAGTTCTTATTGATATAATATATCTAAAAGCATGATTGTTCCACCATTTGCAATAGTGAGAACAATTTTACCAACTCCTTTTACAAGGTATGAGGAGTTATTTACACATGTTACAATGTTTCCATGTGGAGCATGTTCAAGTGATAAGAACAAACTATGATGAAAAGTAATGTGCTTACCAGCACCACTGTCAAACTACCAGACATGTACTTATGTAACAGCCATGCATACATCCTTATGCAAAGAATCATAACGTATTGCATAATAAAAGCCCAATCATCCATGTGCATAGTTTGCAGATTCTTTGTTTTCTACATTGGATGCTAATGCATAAGTACAACCATGCTTGAGTCTTTCTTTTTCTCCTTCTCCAGTTGTTTCCTACACTTATTAATGTAGTGGACCAAGTTTCCTAGAATAGTTGCATTTGCCCTTTTTCTTTGGCTTGTCACCTTCCTTGTATGCAAGCTTGTCCGATAACTCTGATTTTGGCTTGTAACTACCCTAAGGAAAGGATTTACCTTTGCCTCTTTGTTTGACTGGTAGCAAAAGCCTCATCTTCTGTACGCATGATAGATCTGTTTTGCTTAGATTGCTCTTGTAAGAGCATAGAAACCAACTTCTCAAACTTCAAGGCATTTGGATTGCCTTTCATCTCATGAGTTTGATGGTAGAAGTAAAACCTTAATATACGAGTCCGACAATGCATTCAAGACAGTAGGCACCAATGAACTGTGAGGATATATTTCATCAATTCTAGCCAACTTCTCCTTAAAGTCCTTGATTTTTGTAAGGAAATTGTCCAATGGAGTCTCTCTCATCCATATGCTCTAACTCTAATTGCTTGCATATATAGGCAACATGTGCTTCATTACGTACCTGGTACACTGATGCAAGTGCATCCCAAGCATGTTTAGTAGTCCTGAATGACCAAATGTGAGGAATGATACTCCTCTTAACTGACAAAGCAAGCAATGCAGGCATGTGCTTGCACATCTCTCTTCCATTC
>NC_141063.1:2713629-2861129 GCF_041138505.1 Cibotium barometz
TCTTCCTATCAAAAAAGTGTCAGTTAAGGCCACTCAGTAAGCACTCACTTGAGTGTCTTAAAAGGGATTTGACCACCGTTGAAACTAGTAGTGAAGAATCCATGGAGGGTTGAGGTACTTTGGGTTTGGGAAAGAGGAGAAGCCACCCTCCCCAACTAGATCCAGTGGTATCATTGATATCGCCCGGGGATTTTTTGGTCTCCAAACCAGTCATGTGACAAAGAAGCGTAATCTGCGGGCATGGGTCTGCTAATCAGCGCTAGACTTGGTCCAAAAGGCAAGAAGTGCCCATCCCAACGTCAAATTCAAGGTTGTCGAACACCGGCACCCCCCGAATGAGAAGGGACACGGAAAGTGCGGCAAGGACGGGTCAAGTATTCTTCCCAACCTCGGAGGAAGTAGAGTTAGATCTAAAAAGGATCGAGGTGGAATGACAGCTACGAGAGTTGAGCTTAAGGAAACAAGAGCTCTATATTCGAAGGGCGAGAGCTGAACAAAAGGAGATGGGAAGTTTAAACGTACTCCAATCATAGGGTAAGGAGCTAGAAATAGTCATGGGAAGAAGTGAGAGAAATTCCAAACTTAGAACCCATAAATGAAGAACTGAGAGAGTTGAGGAAGGGTTTGTAACCCTAGAAGAAGAGGATAATCTAGCAAGAGCGACATGTGAAGTAGAGGACCGTCTGTACACCAAAAAAACATTGAGCAAATGATTAATCATCCTACGTTCCTACAGGACATGGAACTTTTAATTCTGCAAAGGCGTACAGAAGCAACTAATGATGAGCACCCAACCAAGGTGCAGTGGTGGCAGGACCATCCCATGGACTGGAGATACCTAGAAGAGCCAACACAGGAAGAGGACAAGGTCTAGGTAGGGGGCAGCAATTCCTCAAAGACCAAGGGTGGATCCAACCATTGATCTTAATGTAGCCACAAGGACAGATCTATTGAATATGGCTGCAGAAATGGGCCGAGGAATGGTCAGGGAACTAGGCACTGCTCTAGAATCCCGACCCTCCTAGATGAAGCCACACATCATTTCTAAGCTCATCCAAAACTTCTATGAGGACGGGGATCCTATTCAACATGTAGAGATTTTTGAATCCACATGCGAAACCTGCAGGCCTGTCAATGATGTGACAATGATTCATGCTTTCTCACTGACCCTAGAAGGGAAAGCGCATTAGTTGTTCCAAACCCTCAAACCCGAGGATAAGGTTAACTTCACACGACTTAAAATGTGTTTATGCCCAGCTTTGCCACTAGAAGTGGTGACATATGGAGCCCTGTGGCACAGCTGCATAATATCAAACAAAAGGAAGTGGAGTCGATGAGAGATTATGTGTCTCGATTAAAGCACTTAAATTCAAGGTGCAAACTATAGGAGCACTTAAATTCAAGGTGCAAACTACAGGAGAGGTTAACTGATGATCAGTTATTGCCTTGCTTCCAGAGAAGAGTTAGAGACCACAAGATGCATGATTATCTGGTACTAGCTCGACCAGCCACTCTAGATGCATGTTGCAAACTGGCAATTGAATATGAAGATAATATGCTAGAATTGCTACAACCGGAAGATGACAGAATATCTTTAGCAATTGAATATGAAGATAATATGCTAGAATTTCTACAACCGGAAGATGTCAGAATATCTTTAGCAATAACGACTTCGCGTGTTTCAAGCCACCAAGAGATTGGAACTCGGAGCAAGCAAGTCAAAAACATGACTGTGGATGAGCTCAGTAATGCAATACTAGAGAAATTGAAGTTAAAGGAGGGAAGAGAAACATCTGGGCATGGGCATGGGCATGGCAATCTCTATCCCCGTAGGGAATTGGTGTGGTGCTCAATGTGCAGATTGAATCACACTACCATCGAATGTCCATAGTTAATTGCAAGACCACTACTCTATTATGCACACTGTGTAAAATTAGGAAATCATGATACATCAATGCGTAGATATCTAAGGTTCCAAACAGTTGCACAGCTGCCAACACCTAGAGCTCCATTGGCCTTACCAGCACCACTTGGACAAATCACTGTGGCTGTAGGACAACCCAACTCTTCCTATTTGCCTAGGGGGATGTTTCGGGCACATGACACTTCACCTCTACCACCACCTGTTCTACCACCACAACCACCACAGGCTAAAATCAACCAAGTATTGATTCAAGAGCCATCACAAGATATTGATATGGTACATGAAGTGGAACTTAGTGAAGAATACTATGAGGAAGCTGCGGAGGTCACACCTGAATTCTATGTCCTATAGAACAACACGCCAGTACTTGTGTTTCAAACCACAGTGCAATGAAGGGTATAGACATGATCTCAAACGCGAGGAGAGGACCACTACAATGTTTTGGCTATGGTGGGCTACATCGAATCGCTGAGTGCCCAAACAAGAATGGGGTTCATATGCACCAACCCCAACAATTGACTGCTTTGTCCAATGACATGCCAGTACTCACTTGTACTAAATTTGGTATTGATCATTTGATCAAGGATTGTCCATACGTGCAAGTGGTTTGACTTCCACTTCTAATTAGGTCACCATCAGAACCATTAGTGTGCAAGCTGAAAATATCACACCACTCAATGTCCTGACATGAGCCCAGGCCCAATTGGGAGACAAGGGGAAGAACTGAGCAGATGCAACCATTTCCAGAATTGGCCGCAGGAGACAAGTGAAAAAAGTGGGCAAGGGTGACACAAGGGTCATAATCCAAGATGGATCCGAAGAAGATACGATTGACACCGGATCCACCCAATCAAGAGAAGAAGGGATCAAGCGATCAACCACAAAGAGCCGGTGTTACAAAGGTATGCTTGACAACACGAGTCTAAATCTTCCATGGTTTCCCTTTGAGAATCTTCTAACAATTGAAAAGCAAAGCATAGTGTTCTTCTAAGTTAATCCAAAACCATCAATCTTATATCGAGGGGATGAGTCACTCTTTCTATAGTACATATCTATTTAAATACAGCTAGATGGTTGTTTGGATCTCCCAATCCATCAAACTTCAAATTCAGCTTAGCTATAAGAGAGGGTCTTATCCTAGGATGACTATATTCTACTTCCTCCCTCAATTAGCATCAATGTTTCTCCTTATTTTGGGGGATATGTGAATTTTAAACCCGTTCTCTTGCTCTATAACTAACTCATGTAGCTATATGCCTAGGTTCCATCTAGGACGTACTTGTGTATAGGACGCCCCCATTCTACGAGATACTTGTGAGTAGGATGGCCACACATATCCATAGGCTATTGGCACCTTAAATAGATGCTTCTCTTGGTTGTTTAAGGGGTATGAAGATTGAACGTGTCATTGTATTATCCATTATCGGTGCTCCATGACTTGTTGTTATGCGTGAGGCCATGTTGTTTTGGCTCTTTGCTCTCATGGTTCCCCATCCTAACTATATTAGAACTACTATTTAAATTGGGGTTATTGACATGGTTCTTTTGAAAGGATCTCACCTAACCATTCTCATCCCTGTGGAAGTTGAATGTTCCTCCCTAAGTGTGTCTAATGTGGAGGGAACCCTCACCTTAGCTTTAGGTCTGTGGTTTGTTTCCCTTGCAGAATAAAAGGAAAATTCTCCCCTTATCTCTACACTTCATGGTCTCAAGATGATTTCTTTTTAAGATACGTGATCACTTCACTTGGTCTTGAAGTCCTATGTTTCATGTCTATGTTAGATAGGAAAACTTCTTTTGGTCCTTCTCACTTCCCTCAGCCACTTGTGGTTTCCCTGCCTATACCTTTTGGTCCTTCTCACTTCCTCGGCCACCACTTGTGCTTTCCCTCTAAATCCCTTTGTGTGGTTCTGAATGAACACGTTGCATTGGGCATCCTCATACTAGCCTATATCACCTTAACTCTAACCCTCCTCAGGAAGATTTTGTCTATCACATTTGGAGGTGGATCCATGTGAGCTCTTGAACTCTAGAGGACTCTATGCAGTCCTTGTGCCCCTATCGGCACATCAAAATGATTGAATAATCGAGTCATCTCACGTAGAGATGTACATATTTTCCTCTGGATCTACATAAAACTTGTGTCCATTGCACAAAGCAATGCACAAGGCAATGACAACTTTTGGGTTATCTAAGATTTGTGGTTCACACCTTGGCATAGCCTGAAGTGACCATTGCCGCTCCAAGAGCACCGATCAATGATGTAGATAGGAACCTTTACAATTTCATGATAATTTTAGTAGCGCAGTAGCACATAGGTTTCATTTGTAGTTTAAATGTAAACTTGTTTCCTAATATTCACACTGATGGCTCCTCTCTCATAGTAGGATGAGCTTCTTGAGCTCTCTCATCCCTTCTTGATGATTCACCCATGAATAGACTCTCATCTTGTCTCCATTGTCACTTACAAAAGCTTTTGAGGATTTATACCCCACAACAGTGATTTAATCTCTTTCGTTATTGTGAAGGACTCTCGGTATACTTCCGAACTAGTGTCTGGTGTGCAATAATGGAGGTCAGTTTCTACTTGTGGTCTAGTACCACTCCCTAACGTCAGCATGTGAGACGAAGCCTCGTTTAAAAGGTCGGGTTTGAATAAGACTAGGTAATGATTCGGCCTGATCACAAATGCATCAGCACTTAATCGAGCGCTAGAATCGCTTGCAAAAATTGTTTTTATAATGATTTTATGGTTTTTTGGGATCTTTTTGTTTTTTGGGTTCCTTCGTAATGTTTTTTTAAAAATCTTCATTAAGATTTTAAGTTTTTATAACGATTTTATGGTTTTTTGGGTCTTTATGGATTTTTCGGTTCCTTCGTAATGTTTTTTTGGTTTTATTAAGATTTCTGATAAGAAAGCAACAACTTAATAAGAAAAGCAAAAGATTTTTGACAAGAAAGTAACAACTTAATAAAGAAAGGAAAAACATGCAAGATGCCTATGCACAATGCAATTATGATTTTTTTCCAC
Organism: Cibotium barometz; assembly: GCF_041138505.1. Classification (NCBI taxonomy): domain Eukaryota; kingdom Viridiplantae; phylum Streptophyta; class Polypodiopsida; order Cyatheales; family Cibotiaceae; genus Cibotium; species Cibotium barometz. The sequence continues at coordinate 2,718,585 of NC_141063.1, forward strand.
TATGTGGAATCTAATTAGATCATTGATCCAAATGAGAGATTGATAATTTGGAAGTCAAATGATCTAAACACGCACGATCTAAACCAACACGACTTTAATATTTTGACAATCGCAAGATTGGGTCGAGGATCACAAGATTGGGTCAACGATCGCACGATTGGGTTGACGATCTGAATGTGGTGGTCTCAATGACCACGATCAGATATGGGAATCGCTCCATCGGAATAGATATGATCTGAAATATAAATGATCCCAACTCAAGCGAGTTGGATTGCAAGTAATCTGAATGTTAGATCGACGATCGTAAATAGACGATCTTGATGTTAATGATTTGGAAATCAGACAATGGACAAACTTGGAAATATAAGATATTGAATGTGGTTTGGGTCAATTATCTTGATTTGAGATTGGGTGATCCAAAAAAGTACAGTTATAAAGGGGCTCGCTCAAGGATTAGGCGCATTTCATCCGTAGGCTCTTGTCTTTGACTACCATCTTGTATGGCCAATTGGCATTCTAACTCTTATAGACGGGAGTCATTGGTGCTAAGGAGGTTTGATATGGCTATTTCGCGAACCATCCGTGCAGCATCCAACTCCTCAAAGCGCCTCGTAGCGTCCTCTTGGGCACGTCTCACAGTAGCCTCTCTTTATTAAGCCTCTGTGATTCTCTGAAGTCTTTCAGCAGCTAGTCTTTGGTTGTCTTCTTGTAACTGTTGGGTGACTTGTGCCATTGCATTAAGGGCTCTCACCTTCTCTGCATGTGCCTTGTTTGTTTGTTCCCTTTCTTGTTGTAAGTGAGTAGCCCTGCTTTCTGCTTCCTTCAGACTTGAGGATATTGAGCATGGGCTTATTCTTGATGATATTGAATGATTTGTGGGCATTTTCAATAATTTGTAGCTTGCTGGAATTTTTGATTACTTTACTTTTGATGGTCTTCACACCTACATTTGGGGAGTCTTCAATGATTGGATCGTTTGGCATGATGCTCAGTTGGTACACAGCATTTTTAGCCCATTACATGCTCGTATGGCTTAATTTTAGATGATGTATAGGGATTAGTACATATTGAGGACATGAGTATGTCTATGGCTTCTACTTGGAGGTTATTTTGGAGTATGTGTAGGAAATTGTAGCCAAGAGGCCAAAGGTGATAGCATATGAAGCTTTGAAGATCTACTCATCATGGAGATTGAAGCTAAGGAGATGGACTACTTTATTTTTGGGAGATTAAGTGTGTTAGGAGGTTCATTAATTATCGGCATTTTGACTGACCTCGTAGGAATAATTCTTGGTGGGGAGACGATTAAGGATTATTATGTCCCTAGATATTCGATGCTAAACACATTAGTTAATGCAAATAGCATTGAACATTTGATTCTAGACATGCATTAGTTGATATAAATAACATCGGGAGCTTATAGACCAAGGGTATCAATGCACCAAGTTGAGGTATGCTAGTGTGCTTTAGATGCCAAGGCTCTTATAGAGTGGCCAACAATGACCAAGACAAAATCATTCGCTGGTAATACCACACCCAATGCGAGCGATGAGCATCTCTAGAGTGCCAGCATTACTCGCACCCCCACAATCATTAGCTTTGCCAGCATTGTGGGGGTGCTAGCATTGCCGACACCACCTACAACCATTAGATTTGCTAGCGTCGCCTCCTAGTGGTGTCGATTGCTTACCCGACCAGACATGGCGATGCCACCTCCAAAGTTGCCTCCTTAGTTAGCCCTACCAGGAACTACTCCTAAGAGGTTAGTCAAAACTGAGTGGCTAATTAATGAACCTCCTAACACACTTGAGTTCTATGTCGAGTACCTAGACTCAGTGCGCTTGGAAGCCCACCAAGGGGTGAACACCATGTGGACCAACCCAAATATTTGATGCCTAGACACACGGCAGTTAACCACCTAATGCAACAAAACAAGGGTATCAATGCACCAAGTCGAGGTCTACTAGCCTGCTTTAGGTGCCAAGGCTCTCATAGAGTGGCCGATTGCCTAATGAGATCTAACCCAAAAGTAGCTACTATTGCTGCTAGCCCACCACCTCTAGATAGATGGTGTACAAAGGGTGGCATCAATGATTGTCCTCTCAATCCAACAACTCAAAGTCCCTCAATGAGTATGTCATTGCTAGCATAGGGTTTAGGATAGTTAGTGTGTCATGTCTAACATTGTCTTCAAATGATGAAAAAGTAATTGAACGTCATGACAAGGGCCCAAGCCAAGCAATCGCAAGATTAGGCAGCCTTATCCAACACAACTTCATATGCATTAGAAAACCTTAAATGCAAAAAAAGGGAAAAGAAAGAGTAGGGATTGTAATAAAGGGAAAGCACATACAGTGGCCTATAAGCCTACAAAATAGAACGATTCGAGCTAAGAACTCCCCAAAGTTCTAGGTTGGCTAAGGAAATAAAGGAGAAAGACCCTATAGGGACCAAGTTACTTTGAGATGGAGGAAGTTCCAAATTCTCTACTCAAAGACATTAAAAAAAGAGTAGGGAGTGGGAAACCCCAACGAGCCAATTTTCACAGATATAGAACAGAAGAATTTATAAGGAAGAACTCCCCACAGTTTTAGATTGGCTAAGGAAATAAAGGAGAAAGACCCCATTACTTTTGCTTAGTCAACTCCCAAAATGCTTTTAAGTCTGAACGAATCAAGGAGGAGTCTTAAGAAGTGAGTTCTATAGCCAGTGACAATAGTGACCAAGAAGATGACTAGAGACAAGTCCCCTCATATCACAAGAACTACAAGATTGAGAACATAAAGGTGTGTGCACCAAGATTGAAAATGATTTTTTTTAAAAAAACGAGGGTATCTTATGATGGTCCTAGTAGAAAAAGAAGCTTATAGCTTTTTGGATGGATTTTCTAGGTATAACCAAGTATCCCATAGATCCCAAAAATTCACAAAAGATTTCCTTCACAAAAGATGTTGTTTGGACTCACAAACGTGCCAGCTACATTTCAACAATCGATTTTCCCACCGCATATAAGGATTTCTTATAGAAATTCTTAGAGGTCTTCATGAATGACCTATGTGTGAAATCAAAGTTGAGAAGAGAGCATATCCCACACCTGCAATAATGTAGGCGCTATAGGCTATGACTAAACAAAAAAAAACAAATTCATGGTTGAGCATGGGAGAATCCTAGGACATGTAATGTTCAAAAATAGGATCATGGCCGATGAAGGGAAGATCCGAGTTATTCACTTGCAAAGTTTGGTCACCATCGAGGATGACATTGTTCGGGCAAGATATGGTGCTCCATCTCACGTTTTCTATGTGAGTTTCTCCAAGAGGGCCCAAACACACAAAATTTGGTTTTTCTCGATCCCATCACACTTGAATGATGTCTGATGGTGACCTAAATTTACAAGTGTGTGTGGGATATCCCTCCCTACACACTTACAAAGTTTGGTCTCACCCTATAAAATATTTGGGTCCAAGATATGGTACTCCATCACATTTTCTATGCGGATTTTAGGGCCCAAATGTAAGGTGAACATTATAGCTGAAGTGTAATTTAAAAAATCCATAAAGTATGAACATTAACTAAAATTCAATGATCCTTAATGAAGACATAACTTATAAAATATAAACATCAACTAAGTATATCAAAATGTGAGCTAATCGAGCTAGTTTGGGTTTAGTCACTATCTTAGTATAATATATTTAATCTAATCCAACTAATCTAAGTTTAATAAATCTAATCAAGCTAGTTTGGGTTTAGTCACTATCTCAATATAATATATTTGAGCTAACCCAACTAGTCCAAGTTTAATCATTATCAATAAATCTAAGTACAATGTAAGTGAACTAACCCAAGTAGTATAACTTTAGTCACTATTAATAGGCACCCAATTAATATTATCATCCCTCACTAGTGGTCGATAAGGCTGCAAGGGTTCGCAAATCTCCACGAGTAGGTCTACCTCAAAGGTAGGATCATGGGCTAGTGGTGGTGTAGTCAAAAGCTCACCAGTCCCATTTACAAGGTCTTTTTCAATCAAGTTGCTGGTGCTAAAGAGACAAGCATTAGGATCAAGTTAAGTTGCCTACATGGAATACAATAAGCATAAGGGTCAAAGTCCAAATCTAGATAGACAAAGTTAAGGAGTAAGTATCACGCTCACGCACTAATACATATTACAATTCAGAGTGTAACCTTGACTTCGAAAGCCATTCAAGTACATCTCTAGAAGGGGGACCCTAGCTAGTCTCACTAAGGAGGAAACCTCAAAGTGTCTTAGTTTAGTGTATGAATCATCGCCTAAGGACCCATAACAATGTCCCTTTTCGCACTGCATATATGTTCTAATCGAACATGTGATGCATTCAGAGTGTAACCTTGACTTCAAAAGCCATTCAAGTACATCTCTAGAAGGGGGACCCTAGCTAGTCTCACTAAGGAGGAAACCTCAAAGTGTCTTAGTTTAGTGTATGAATCATCGCCTAAGGACCCATAACAATGTCCCTTTTCGCATTGTGCATATATGTTCTAATCGAACATGTGATGCATCTCAAGGTGTCACATGACAAGGCACATGCTTTAACTGATTTACTAATGCACTTACATGATTGAATTAGTAAATAATTTAAAGCAATAGGCATGCTTTGACTGATTTATTAATGCACTTACATGATTGCACATCATTCACGCATCCCTCCATTTGGCTCTCTTATATAGCATAAATGCATTTAGCATATCTAGGGCACTACATTGCCACGTGCATTATTAGGCATAAGAAGTTGTTGTTGAGGCCCAAGCATTGAAAAAGTACTTAAAAATCCATACTCAATTTCTTAGATTGTGGTGGACCCCACTTTTTTTTGATAATTCAATATATTCAATCATCAATCTTAACTTTATAATCAATAATCCATGTGCCACTTCATCACAAATCGATGATCCACGTCAATGTGAAATCGATAATCCAGGCAGGTGTCACAACATCACAAATCAACATCTCCCTTCTATAATCGGTGATCCACCAAGAGCCACATCATTCGGGGGTGATCCAAGAGCCACGTCGTTCGGGGTGTGCCACATCATCACAAGTTGTGATTCAAGTCAAAGCCAAATTGTGATTCACATCAAAAACCAATCACTATCAAAGTCGAGGCCCAATTGCAATTCAAGTCAAAGCCACTCGCATGATTGAACTCAAATTCCATCCCAACTCAAGTCTCAGACTACAACTTTATGTTCACCCACAAACAATGGTAAACCTCTCCAATGACTAAAAGCGATGTAACACTTCCACCAACGGACGCGATCGTCTCATAAAGATGAAGCAAAGATTCTCACATCGCTGCACTCATTATGTTTAGTCTATGGGCCATTGTTGCATTGAAGCCTACCACATCCATAAACCTTGTATATATGGATGGAGATAGGAATTGGGCACCCACTTAAGTTGGGGGTTGGGTAAAGTCCTCTTGTATATATACAACTTTTGATAAGTAAATAGCAAGTACAAAGCTTTCTTCTTCTCTTGGGCTCTTGCCTTCTTGCTTGCTTAATTATCGTGTGCATGCTTGTGTGTGTTGATGGTGTGTATGGAGTATGTGTATGGAGTATATATGCTTGCTTGTATGGAGTATATACATGCATGCTTGTGAGTGTTGATGGTGTGTATGGAGTATATGCATGCATGCTTGTGCGTGTTGATGGTGTGTATGGAGTATATGCATGTTTGCTTGCTTGAGTGAGAGAGTTATCGAGCATGATTATAGAGGGTGGTTCAAATGTTATGGCTTAACCATTGATTTAGGAAGGATTGTTTGGTTGATTAGTGAGTAGAGACAGGACTTAAGCAAGAGGGATTGACACACCTCTTAGCTTTTTGAGCCTCTCCAAAGGGACTTCCATGAACCAAGACAAGTGGTCTGACCAATAGTACTATGACTCCGTGCTAGAGAGCAACAAGGTTCTTGGCATGAACAGATGGTGAAGACGAGGACATAGAATATGAGTCCCTCCCAAAGATGAACAACTTTGAGAGGATTACATTCACATTCTAGCAGCCATGGACACTCTTCCATAGAAGCTTTAGGTAGTACCAAAATCACATCCTTGTTTATACACAAGATACATTCGAAATAGAACCAATAGTGGAACCTACTGGCCTTGAGCTAGAGTTTTCCCCTAAATACCACCTAGTCCACCGAGACTAGCCACAACATTTTATTTTAGGAGACAATGAACTCATTAGGTCACCACCTACACTTCACACTATCTGCATAACTACCATTAGTTGCAGTAACAAATTGACTATCATATTGATTGACTTCATGAAGCTAACTTTTACTATCATATTGATTGACTTTGTGAAGCTGAATATCTTACATTGAAACTAAATCTATATCTTTATAAATTTTGGGTAACTCCCATAGGTACAATGAAAGAGAGCATCATCCTCGTCGTCGTGAGGGGATGTATTGCTGTCATCACTGATTGTGTAGGTAGTTGGCATAAAATAACTATAATGCTCAAGCTTCCCTATGGGATGATTATTGTACCCTTGGTTTGGACAAGGACACCCAAAACCTTTCAACATCCCAAGCTCGTCATCCAATTTCAGGCCATCACCTCATGTAACCCCTAATAGTCAACACTTATCTTACCTCACACCCCATTGATTACCCCCTTAAACCATTATGGAGATCCAAGACCTCAATGGCAAAGATGATAACACCCCCTAAACGACAACCCCAAGTACCTTTCAAGGAGGCTCGCCAATGGGTACCCAATAGTACCCTAGCTAGCCATGGGTGGGTATGATGCCAAAGTATAGACCTGGTAACCACCCACCATTTGGCTATAAGTCTACCTCTATGAGCACAAATTTTCCAAGTGGAAACCTCAAGCAAAGGGTGTTGTACCCTCAACTTGAACCATCCCTAGTGGATTTGCTTCTATGACGAAAACCTCCATTTGGGTCCCAAAAACCTCAAGCGGTTGCACCCAATCTCCAAATCCAAAGAGAGTGTGGAGGCCTTAAACACTAGTTTAAACCTAGCATCTAACATTATGTTGGTTTCCAACTACCACAAGACTTCTACAGAGGGAACCCCTATATTTGGGTCCTGAAGTCAAAAAACCCTACGCCAACAAGCCTCTATAATCATACCACACTAAACCAAAGATGGAGTGGAGACCTACAGTGATGTTTGTAACCCCAAAACTTAAGCAAGAAAGGAGAGCAGTGGCTTCCAAAGATGGAAGTGGAGACCTACAATGATGTTTGTGACCCCAAACCCTACACCACAAGCCTCTACAATCATGCCACACTAAACCAAAGATGGAGTGGAGACCTACAATGATGTTTGTGACTCCAAAGCTTAAGCAAGACAGGAGAGCAGTGGCTTCCACCTTAACTCATGTGTTGACACTGCCTTTAAGAATTCAAAAGTGGCTATGTGGGCAAGAGAGGCAATGCCTAGCACGTGCAGTGGAACTACTAACCATTTTCCCATCCCATAGTGCAAAATTTTAAAGATAGATGTGCACACATTCCCTTGGCATCACCAAGCATTCCCAAGGCTCAAAGGGTTACGACCCCACGACACCAACGTGTGGCCATGCCACCAACACCAACTTGCCAATTGGAACTAGAGGGATAAAGCTTTATCAAGCATGCCAACAAACGCGGTGGGCAGTTCTATCAATACTTTCATCATGGTGGGAAAACAACTCTTTGCCTTTATGCTCACAGTAGTGAGTTGACACACAATGATAAGCCATAACCTTATACCTCCATTATTGTACATATGTAATGTAATACCCCATACCAATTGTACAGACACATCTATGGGGAATGATTAAATAACCTAAAAACCAAAACAAGAAAACAAGAAAAACTTAAATAATCACATGTGCACGCACATGTTTACATACACCACACGTGTACACACACACTCTCAGATACACTCATACATATACACACAGGTACACATGATACACCTATACACACAGGTACACATGATACACCTATAGACACTGGCACATGTACACATTTACAGACATGTATATGTATATGCGTGTGCAAGTGTGTACATATACACCGTGTACACACTCGGACACATGTACACACATGTGCACCTGTACAAACATACACATGCCCACCCACTTTATCCACACACATAATTGCACTCTCTCTCTCTCTCTCTTTAAAAAAACCCACCATTGTGTTGATCCCACTACCCATGTGATGGCCATAGAATTCCACCATTGTGCTGATCCCATAACCCAAATTGGCCCTCCTAACCTCATTATGCACCCTCACCATAGCAAATCAACATTAACTTCACATGAAGTAGCAAGAATAAGAGCAAGAAGAAGGAGTGCACGACGTAAGAAGAAGTGCAAGCAAGAAGAAGAGAAAGAGCTTGAGAAAGGGCAAAGCAGGAGTGAGAGAGTGAGCATAAAAAGAGCGAGCATACAAGAAGTGGTGCGAGAAAGAATAAGAGAAAAATGGAGAAAGAGTGAAGCATGAGAGAGAGAGAGAGTGACGGGGGCAAGAAGAAGTGCCAATGCAAGATGAAGTGCAGGTGAGAAGAAGAGAAAAAGCAAGAAATGGCAAGGTAGGAGAAAAAGCAAGAGCATGAGCAAGCATAAGAAGAAGTGTGGGTAAGGAAGAAGAAAAATATTGAGAAAGATTTTACTAGAAAGAGCAAAGTAGTGTCACTATCTAGTCAAGACAGCCCAACACTTATTAGTGTCTAGGTGATTATAGACCACCTAGCTAGCTCTCTTGAGCTGAATGCAAATATGGTCGAGAGTGTAGCTAAGGCTTCTTTGCGGGTTGCTGAGATGCTAAAGGCAAAGTGCATGGAGGATAAGGGTGCTGAACCAGCTGAGTGGTATGGTTGTGAAGAGGAGCCTGTTTTACAAGAGCTGGAAGTGCTTGTGGACACGGCTGATGGAGAGGATGTGGATTTTGGTGTGCAGAAAGGTCAAGATGCTGGAACCTGGCCTTCACTGGTGTTGATGGATGGGATGCTAAATGCTGTAATGCCACAAGTTTTGAAGACGGGGAGGTTGGTTGTGGGTGAAGAGCAAAGGCTTGAAGATGATGCTGCGTGGTCAGAGTCGGTGAATGCTGATCAGATGATGAGTGGAAATGGTTTTATGGCTATGGTTGATGTTTGGTATGCAGTGATGCAGCCATGGTGTTTCAAGGATGTTGGGGAATGGGATGGTGAGTTGCTGTTTCCTTTTGATCTTGGGGGATAGCCACTGGACTTTGTTTTTTGCTGCTGAGCATAAATGCTCTAGTAGATGGGGGGGTTGGCAAAGTATGTCAAGCATTTTTTTGAGAGGTCTTTTTGGTCAGTGTACATATGGATGCGTGGTGTGTGTGAAGGTTTTGCTTTTGAGGGCGTTGCCAGGTGTTCAGTGTGGATGGATTTGTTTTGAGAATGTGCAGGCCTGTCTGGAACGAGGTTTACTGGAGGTCGGCTGGGATGACATCAGTTGCTCGGTTGCCTTGAAATGTGTATGCATCCAAAAGTATAAGAGGGCACTGGAAGCTGTATTTGAAGGGTGTGGAAGCATGAAGGGCAATTAATAGGTGAAGGGGGCCAAGGTTGCCTTAAATCTAAAAGCATTGGTATGAAGGCGTGAGGGTGGCCATCTTTAGGCCTTAGGGAAAATAAAAATAATGAAATGATGAATAAACGTGGCCAATATGTGAAAAGCCACTTGGAGGCTTGAGCTGCCGCCAGGGAAGACATTCGGAAGGTTGGCGAAGGAGCTGGTGGTGAGAAGAAAAAGAAAGGTCGCCTTGTTTGGTCTGCTCTCTGGTGCGGCTGCAAGACAGAGCAAAAGAGGCACTGGGGCGCAGAGCATGGCTGCTGCTCGTGTAGCTGACTGGAGCAGCCGACGTGATTGAGAGGGGCGGTGACTGGAGACGCCGATGGGCTGGCGTGTGGTGGTGCGAGTACAGTGGTTTGCAGAGGACTGGTGACAGTGAGTAGCAAGTGGCTGGCCGCATGTGGGAGCCAGTGGGACAGGCCGTCTTTGGGTTGGTGACTGTAGCGAGTGTGCAGGCAGAAAAGCTGCTCAAGGTGCTGCAGTTTGTAGGTCGGGCTGACGTGAGAAGGCAAAGGGAGCCGCCTTGGGGTGGTTAGCTGAGAGGGTAGCGCAGAGACAAAGGAAAGAGAGAAGGTGCTGCAGTGGCTTTGAAGGCAAAGGGAGGTGAGGAGAGGTGTGTGGCCGCCTCAGAATTGAACGCAAGTAGGCTTGGGTGCAGCTATTGGTGGACAAGGCCGACAGGCTGGCGAAGAAGATGAGTGGATGATGATTGTCTGCGGCTGAGGACAGCCGATGGACTGGTGATAGCGACTAGTGGAGGATCGCCGTGAAGTAAAGAGCAGTGAAGACTGGAGTGTGGATGGACTGAGGTGGTGTGGCCTTGGTTCGGTTAGTCAGAGTGGACACAGAGCAGGGTGCCGAGTGAAGCAGAGAGAGATGAGGTGTTGCTACTGAGCTGGTGGGGCCGGTAGCATTGCAAAGACAAAGGGCAGATAAGCTGCAAGTGGGTTTGGACTGGCTGGCAGAGGATCAACACACACAGAGAGAGAGAGAGAGAGAGAGAGCATGGAGTGAAGCTGCTGCTGACGACACATGCAGAAGTGATGGGTCGCAAAGAGTTGAGGGTTAGCTGGTGGGTGGGGCGCCTTCTGAAGTGTGAGTGGCCGGGTTCATTTTGGTGTGGTTGGTACAACATGCAGGCGAGAGGTTCGTGGTGATTGGGGATGTGGTGTATCCTCGGCAGTGGCAGGCCTGAGTGAGTGTTTTGTTTACGGTTGTGTGAGTAAGGCTTCTGTGTCGGAGAAGCTTGTATACATGTGTTTACTGGAAATATAAATTGCTAGGTGTTTGCTTTGTTTATGGTGCCCCTGTGTTGTGCTGTCTGTCTGGCGTGGGTTGGGTGGTGAAGTGCGAGAAGTGTTCCAGCCGGTGGCTGGTGGTGCCCCCGTTCGTGTGTGTGATTCCAAGTTTGGGAGGTGGAAGGGCTATAGAGGCAGGGTTTTCTTTCTTTTTTTCACCTCACACCTGTGTGTCTAGAAAAAACCAACCTGTAAGCTGCAGCCTGACTCTTGTGCAAAAGAGCATGAGTTTCAGCCCTCTGCGCCTGCAGTCCAGCCCACCTTCTGTTCTGCAACCCAACAGTCGCCAGATAGAGAGGGCACGTGTACTACCTGCAGCTGTACTTGCTCGCCTGTTTTACCACCAGAGAGAGAAGCACATGTCTGCTGCCCGACTAGCCTGTCAGCCTTTCCACACATCCAATTGCAGCCGACTCTCACAGGAGAACAATCCCCACACGTTGTTTAGCCCTTGCCCTACTGCCTTCTCACACAAAAGCAAGAGAGAGAGAAACTGTCCTGTCATCCAATAGTCCTGACCACGTGCACTCCAGCCAGCCACCTATTCACAGGAGAGAGAGAAAGCGTAAGAACTGCTGCTGCAGCCACCTGAAACAGCGCCGCCTGCACCTGCAGCCACCGTACCTTTGTACCTGCTGTCCGTACAGAGCTGTACGGCATGTTCTTCAAAAACTCACAGCAGCCACACCTTCTCCATCAGTCGACTATGCTTCCCTTTGCATCCACACCAGAGAACTAGCACGCTTCCCAAAAAGCTAGAGAGAGGGAGAAGAGAGACGTGGGCCTCCAAAAGTGGAGTAGCCTCTATAAATTTCCTAGGGGCCTCCCAAGGTTTTTAAAACCTTTATAACATTAATTTTTGACCACCAAAGGTTATAAAACCTTTTTAAATCAAAATGTCTTTGCCCCCTTCATACTTGGGGTTGTCCACACATGGGTTTACTTTTTGACTCCAACCTGATGCCATTCACACTGTCCACCATGTCCCCGTGCACACATGCATACTGTCCAAAGAAAAACACAGGGTTGTGACATACCCCCCTCTTGAAAAATAGCAAGCGTCCTCGATTGCACTCAATGGCACAGTAATGCATCTTATGAGCAAAGACTCCCCATACAACAAAAGCAATGGCCCTCCAATGCATCTGGGTGATAGTGTCATTAGATGCTAGAAATGTGCTCTTAAGCACTAATCATGTTTCTAAACATTAATAACGATCTTAATCACCAAACAAAGTGTTCCTTAACACTAATGAATCTCTCCCCATAAAAATTAGTGGTTGGGCACAAACCCTAAGTGCTAAACCATAAGCTTCACCATCTTAATCTCCTTTTTTATGCAACATCCTTGGCTTGATTAAGGGTTGTTGCACTCTCATAAGCCTTTCTCTTTCTACTTAAGCCAAAACATCACAAATTTTTGGTTTTTTCTTCTTCATAAATCAGCCCATTACTCTCTAGTAATCTCCTTCAATACCCAATGTTAAAGGACAACACCCAAATTAAGAAGTTCTCAGAAGAGGGCTTCCACACTTGGCAAGTCCTTGTCAAGTACAAGATGATGTCCAAAGGTTTTTGGCCATTCATCTCCGGCACTAAGGTTATTGATCGAACTAAGACTGAAGATATTGAAGATGATGAGAGGGCACAAGCCATCATCATGCTTCATCTTGAGTGATGAGGCTCTCATTCACCATGTGGACCAGCTTCCGACTGCAAAGGAGAAATGAGATGAGCTTGATAAGCTCTATGGAGCTCGTGGTAAGAATTCCAAGATCTCACTAAAAATTGAATTTTTCATCTTGGAACTCAAAGAGGGAGACAGCATTGGAGCCTTCATCTCTCACTTGAAGGGCCTTATGGCTCAACTTGCATCAGTGATGCGAGAATGGATGAAGATGATACAGTGGCTGTTTTGCTAAAAGCAGTCAAGAAGGTGTACCTCACCTTAGTCACCACCCTGAAGAACATACCTAATCCCACCCTTGAAGGAGTCATTCAATCTTGTCTTGATGAAGAAAAGAGGCCAAAGGGAGGAACTGAATCTTCAAATGCAACAATTTCATCAAATATCGAACAAGCTTTGTCACATCAAGTGATCAAAGTAAGATGTGTCCACTGCAAAAAGGTGGGTCATCTAGCAAATAATTGTTGGATCAAATATCCCAACAAAATGAAATGTAACAAGTGTAAACAAACGGGACATATCACTTCTAAATGTCCAGTAAATGGATTGTTATCTTGGTTAAATTAAGGTGCATGTACAACTTCTCCCTGCCTTGACGTTGCCCCATTCTTATGCTTGTGTAGTCGAACGGCAGAGATGTTAGTAAGGCCCGGAGTCAGGCCCATGGTATCCCTCATACCATTGGGAGAATGAGGTTCGCCGATTAAGGCAAGTAATTCCTAATAATCTTTGGATGTGTCAATCCCAAGGCAAGTATTTGATAGTTTTGAACTTCTCATGGATACAATGAAAGAAGCAAGTTCATCCTTGCTCGTCTAAAAATCATAAGAAATGCCAAATTAGTTGGAAGCACTGCTCTCAATCTAACCATTGGAACCAGAATCAGTTATGGGATGCCATGAAAGTACACCTTCGTGAAAGGTTTTGTCCTCCAGGATTTCGAGAGGATAAAATGAATGAATTTTTGGAATACCACCAAAATCTTGCTAAACTTCTTCAATTAGCTCTAGAGTTGGATGAGGTAACTCTTCTCCATCGATTCATTTGGAAGCTTAATCTACCATTGAATAACCTCGTCAAGAATGCAAAACCATCCTCTATTTCAAAAGCCATAACTATAGCCAGAGACTATGATAAAGTTTTTTTATATATAGAAAGTATCGAGAAGAACATGAGTCCTTCCATGTTAATCAAGAAGAGGTCCCCTAATTCAAGAGGAATGTCAAGCTCACCCTTGGCTACAAGGAATCATGAGCTAGAGCAAAATTAGGTCAAGAAATAAGAATAGGAAGGTTAAAGATAATCGAATTCAACAAGTATTTCTATGAGTAAATAGAAGAGGATTGGTGCAAGATTCATGTGAAGTAATGTACATGATGAATAGAGGTATTCTAGAAGACTATACTAAGATTATGAAATTGCTATCATAGGTTAAATTGCGTAAAGGATTGATTCCCTTACGTTTTCCATGACAATTTGTTAAGTATGAGTGGTATATGGATGCATGAACTTAGGATAATAAGGCCAATCAACTTTAGAATAATAAACATCGTTTAGGGGCACAACAAAACGAGCCAAACACATGAAATAAGGGACTCTTTAGGAACAATGTTTAGATAAATGAAGATTTCTACCTAGTGGGGACACCATTTTGGAAGAGACATGAGGATTTACTTAGATACTATCCCAGCTCGCGAGATGAGGACATATCGAATCTTTTAAGTGGGGGAGATTGTAAGATCCCTCCCAAGCCATGTATGTGTCTCTTTTAATATAGATTTCAAGAAGGAAAGAGAGTGCACTTATAGAAGAGTGAGACAATAAGGCTAGAAACATTAGGAAAGTGATAGAGTAAAAATATTAGCTCCAAAAATCCTAAAAGAAATAAGAAGACAAGAATAGTTCTATTAATAAGAGATAAGTATCTCCAAAAATAAAAATTTGAATTTAGGTAATAGGAGGTCGTATTTAGAGTACTTTTACATATTTAGAGTCCATGCACACTAAAAATGTGGAAAAACATTATGTTTCTAAAGATGGCACGTTTGCGGCTATATACACACGTTTTTGCTTGTAGACCAGATGCCTTCCGCTTCTTTTGACTGGTTATATGACCATATTCTGAGTTTTTATCAGAGAGTTATGGCTGAAACAATTTACTGATTTTGTCAAGGTCTCTACAGAGGAAAAACTGTAAGAAGGCAACAAGTAGCCTCAAGGTAATCCTAGAGCTTGAGATGTATATATCCCTTCATTCTTATCTAATCTCTTAGAAGAGAAGGTTATATTGCTATGGTCTTCCAGAGGAAGAGACCAAAACTCCATAGCTTTTCTTTTAAAGAAAGAATAGTATGCCGTAGCCCTGCAAGAGAAGGCTATTTTGCCATAGACATTCGAAAGAGAGAAAAGTCAGAGTACGAGTAAGAGGAACAAGGTTAAAGTGGATACCCACTGGGAAGTTAGCTACAGTTACAATAGCTAACTTCCCAGTGGGTATCCACTTTAACCTTGTTCCCCAATAGCTCTTGATAGTATTATTGACATGTATATTTTTAGTATAACGATGAGTAGAGTTACTTTGCTGCCCCTTTTGAGTTCTTTGAGGTTTCAATACTAGAGGGCTCCATTCATCCTTTGCTGACAAGAGATGTACTTACTTTTTGGGAACCCAAAAGCAAGTTTTATGCTTAGGCAAAGCTAGATTCATTAAATGTTTTTGTGCCACCCATTGGTATCCATTTACCTGCATTTAGAAGAATTGAGACTTCAAGAGATTCTTTAGCAAGAACTTGGGTATGTCTTCATTTAGAAGAATTGAGACTTCAAGAGATTCTTTAGCAAGAACTTGGTTAAATTTCGAAAAGGTTTCAGCTTTAGGGGGCAATAATGTCTTCAAACTTAGCTTGGCTTTTGCTAAACTTATTATAATCTTCCCTTCTGTATGTAACATGTAGTGATTTGGTTCCCTTACTGAGATGGACTATATTGTTGGCATATCATTATTCAAATATATAGGGTTTACTGTTTACTCCAGGGGAAGCATCATGCTCATGGTATGTATACTCTTTACTGACGCTCTTCCAAGGGCTTATGCAAAATCAACTGGGTCTATGGGTAGAGCTGATGCTGGCATAACAAGAGAAATGATAGGAGTAGGTGTACATGCAACATGTGGCATTGCATGAGGATGCATTAGTCTAAATCCAGGTGGGGGTGGGGGTGGATATGTAACATAAGACGTGTCCTATTGGTGCCCCAATAGGTGCTTTAGTCATGTGGTTATTAAGTGTAGTCGGTCTCGCACCAAGACTTGGTAGCACACTCACTCTAGGGAAGGGATATATGATGGGGGTGCACTAGAATGAGATGTGACCCCTCTTGGAATAGCAATACTAGATATGTCAAGCATAGGGGGGTATGTGTGTAAAATAGTGGTGCTACCATGGACCATGGGCATGTAGCTCAAAGGTAATAATGATGCATCAGTCTAGTTGGTGGTGTGGTGCTTATACCACTAGATGAGGCAGTGTACTAGTAGTATCTTGGGTGGGAATAGCTCTAGGATCTAAGAATGTGAACCTCGTGCTAGTATGCTCTTGAGTCCTTGTATGGGCTAGAAGATGTGGGTTGGTCCATGGTATAGTCGAGTGATACTACAAAAGTAGGATCCACTAGGTTCACAGGAGGCGTTACCATTTCTCTCATTGTGGCATTCGTGCTTGGATGTCTCGACTTGTGCCATAGATCTGTGGATTCTTTCATGTTCAATGATCCTATGTATGCAATCATCTCGCAGATGCCCTACAATCTTTCTTCCTCTATTATGGCCCCATATATTGACTGGACAACCCCTTTTCAACTAACGCCATAAGCTTAGCCTGTAGTGAAATCCACAAGTATCTTTTGATGCATCATACTCCTAATCATCTATGAGAAGACATTAATCAAAGATTTATAAGCCTAGCTCTTTCCTTGAGATAGCCGCAGTGTTATTGCATGTGTCGAGATTGTTAGGCACCACTTATGCAATCCTGGTTTGGGACTTGTTTTGCCTGTGTCGAGATTGTCGGGCACTACTTATGCAATCCTGGCTTGGGACTCATTTTGGGCATACTGAGTTGTTTGGTCTACTAATCGTTGATGTGCCGATTGCAAAGTCTCTTCTTCCTTTTCTCTAGCAACCTAGATTAGTGCTTCTACTTCCTACACTTATTCTAATGTTCTACCATAGTACTTGTGCAGGGGATAAGTCACAATTGTAGAACGTGAAGCAGGAGCGGTATGGATGAGGATATCAACGTGAACGCTCTCTACTTGTAAAACGATGAGACTACACCAAGTGTCTCTTCGAAGTTTACCTCAGCTCCTCCATCATGTGGTCAGTATGTAGTAAGATTTGGTTCAAAGGTAGTAGTTGAGGCCAAACCTCTGAGGTAGCTAGCTACGCGGCCAAAAAGACTGCTATAACTAGTTGGATTGGTGATGCCTGGTTAGGGTTCTCATTTCTTGGGACTAGGGATCCTTCTATTAACTCAAAGTCAGATGAAGTATCACCGGTCCCTATTGTAGGTCCTTGTACAATGCTAAACTGGGTTCCAACCAAAGGTCCTGAGCCTAGTGTAGGGTGGTATGCACCTAGCTTGATAAACACACTATTATCTAAATATACACGAGACTTTTTATTTTTTATTTTTTGGGTGTTAAAGAAACTTGTGCAAAGTGGGTTTCAGACAGTCTTAAACACTTCGGGAAGGGTTGTGCATGCACTTTTTTCAGGTCGACAAGAGGGTTTCCTATAGTTGGGTCCCGTAACTATGGGAAATGGTAATTTTTTTGGGTTTTGTATCAAGTGCAGTAAAATGATCACGACAGCCTAAAACCCATAATAGGCAAACTTATGAATGCATTTTTCAAAAAAAATCTATATTCTTTTTGCTTGCGGGCCTTTTACCTTCTCTTTTTTTTTTTAACTTTTTACTTTTACAATTTATGGTTTGCGGTTTTTGATTTTTGGTTTTTGGTTTCACCACAACTATCCGAAAAGGGATGGTCAAGTTTTTTGGAGTTTTCCAAGATTCCCTTTTTGACTTGGGACCTAAAGCCTCCACACATTAAATGCACCCAACCAAAAGACTTACAATTGGCAACCCAAATTATGGGCGGATTAAGTTAGGTTAATCTACATAATTTGCACTGATGCAAAAATGCAAAAAGCCTGCAAAACACATGAATAATTTTGGTTTGTAAATCCTACCCCAAATCGTTGTTTCTAAACCAATTTCTCCAAGTAAGGAGTCTAAATAGGGGTAAAACCTATGTCCCAAAACCAATTTCAAGGTTTGTTTCACCTAATTCCTTAAATTCAAAGCCCAATTTACTATTTTTAATGTGAAAATTTGAAAAATGTAGAAATTGAACAAAAAACTTGAATTATAGGATTCCTAAGATAACATGAAAAACTGAACATAGAATTCCTAAGATAACAAAAGAATGCAACAAAAACAAGAATATGTAGCAAAAATTTGGGGTGTTTTTCAAATTTCCTATCTACTCTTCTCTTGCAAAAACCAAAAATTTATCAATTTAACTATTCAAAAGCTTTTAAAATGCATTGATGCTATGCGGTGGGGCTATTCCAATCGTGACGCCACTTATGGGAAGCCCTTGTATCATAGAAAGAATGCAAGGAACAATCTAATGTCTTGGGGATTTACCTAACCACACTTGGGAGCACAAACAGCTCAACCAAGAAACCAAATTAGCAAGGCCTAGCACACAAATACACAGTTGAGGTATGTCACTCATCTCATGAAAGCTTGTTGCCTGGGATTCTTGTAGGAGACGATGTTGCCATGCAATCGCACCCGAAAGCTCCACTCTGTTCGCCACACTCCAAAGGAAGCTCGACCCTCCTCACAACTTAATCTCTCACACTCACTCTCTCATATGCAAGAAAGCAAGCACACATAAGAGCTCAAACAAGAAAGCAAGTAATAGCATAAGATCGTAGATAGAGAAGAAGAGCACTCTATTGAATTAGCATAAAAGAATGAGTTGTGAGAGTTACGTTTCGCCTCTTATGTGTGGCTACTAGGGTTTACACTCTTGGGCAGCCAAAGTTGAAAATAGTTCCTAGGGCTCATTCGGGTACTCTAGCTTATGTAAACACCTAATCCACAAATAAGACTCTCTACCTAAAATCTCATGGTGCGCCTTTAATAGATAAGCGGTGAGCACATACTTAAAATATACAATACATGGTTTTCAAGTGAATTCTAGCCATTCCTACACCTGTGGTCCAAAGGTGGGGAAAATGATACAGTGACCAGATTGACACCATAGAGGTCTCCAGCAAGGGTTAACAGAATGTATATGATTGAAAAAGAAATTAAGGACATAAGGAACCCCTTGTTGAGAGTACACTTTGAGACTTTTGTCTCAGGGATGGATCCACATTCAATATCTAAGAAGTGGAAACTAAAAAAGGAATTGGTATGATGACTTGTATTCATTTTCTTTAATTAAAAGAACTACCTGTGGGGATGGTCTCCCATCTGAGGGATGGATGCTACTCTCCATGTGCAGATAGTGATCATATATTGCCACTGATGCTGATGCATTCAGTGGTGGAATGATGAGGAGTTGAGGGGTATTAACTAGGTGACTAAGACAATGTCTTGTGATGTAGAACTTACAAAGGCCATGACCCATGACTCCTAAAATTTTCTTAAAGTGGCATAAATTAAAAATCACATGGTGCATTCAAGTATCAAATTGATGGGGGCGTATCTAGTTCTAGCAATTGAGGTATCTAGATATCAGTTTGGTATGGGCAACCTATGAACTTGATGGGCATATTGAGTTCTAGCAACTAATGAACTTACACAACAATGAGGACCTTACTTCAAGTGCAAGAATTGTATCAACATGAGTTTATTTGAAATAGAAGTTGCACATTGTTTGCTTGGTTATGAATGGAATAAACTTAAAGGAAATAAAGTAAACCCATTCCTAGATCCAACGAGGCCATTGTGGTGATCATATATAGATATATGAGAATGACCTCTTTTGTATATGGGTATGTTTATACCTCCTACTAGAAATAATGTTGTTGTTTTTACTTTTTAAGTTGATTAAGACCTTTTAATTAACCTAATAAGAGTGTATCTTAAATTGAAACTACAAGAATCTAAAAGTGTTTTTATTTTATAGAATCATGGCACTTTGACCAAGGTTCCCTCTCTTGACCTAATGTGGTGTAGCCATGGATGATGATCTAAGAGACCTCCTCCATAAATCCTAACTAATCCTTCTTGGTTGATTGGGGGAAACCCTAGAAAGCCTCCATGGAAGAGTATTTTAAACTTGCGAATTATGATGAGACAAACAAACTTGTCATAGCTCGACTCAAACTTGATGGTCCAGTCAAGATTTGGTGGAAATTGGCATGTCAAACTCAAGGCTTGAATGAAGGTGGTGGCCTCTCCTGGACCCTAATTAAAGATATGCTAAAGAGTCATTACCTCCTCCCCCCTTACATCCATACAAAGATGAATGATTTTTTTTTTGTATGCAGAGGAGGAACTGCCCAATGGGAGCTTACCACAAGGAATTCATTCATCTTTCCAAGTATGCTCTTGATATGTCTGAAGAATAGCTTATGAGTAGATTTGTCAATTAGCTTGGAAACTCCCCTATCTAGTGAACTAGAATCTTTGAGGCTCACATCAATTATGGATGATGCTATTAGGGCTAAAGCTAAACTTGAGAACCTCCAACCAAGCCATCCCCATCTACCCCTTTTTAAAGGAAAAAAGGGACCGTTGTGCCCCGAAATTGGAAGCCAAGGCCACAACAATCGCCCTTATGATGCAAGAAGTTTGGATACCTTGAGAACTTTTCAAGTCAAGAAGCCAAAAATATCTGAAGAATCCTACTTGCCTCCTGAGCTTAGAGAAAGAGCTCGAGCTAAAGGTAGGTGTTTTAAGTGTTTTGACAAAGGACACATGACTTTTAAATGTGGAGTAAATGCGCTCTAGTTGCCTCCACCACTACCAATACCAGGCCTAGTCTTTCTTTAAATACCAATCTAGTGAAAGTACCAAGTTAGCTACTAGTGATGCCCATGCATTTGCCCTCCTAGATAATGAATAAGGTGAGCAACTCTAGATACATACTATTATTTGAAGCCAGAGCTCAAAACAAGTAAAGCTCAATGATTGAAGTTGAGGAATCTCATTAAGGTATCCCATTTACCTTCTCGTTGACTTCAAGAGTGCCAAAAACAATAAGCAAAACATGCCCATCACTAGTCTGTGCTGTGAGATGCTGAAATGGATCTAGAGCAAATTATGGAATCAAACACATCAAAGCAAGAATCTAGCATCCATTAATCATGAGATTAGTGATCAAATGGCTCATCACATGAATATACAAAAGAGAGAGAAAATCTATAAGTGCATGTAGCAAGAGAAGATGCACAAATAGCCTAAGTGTGTTTAACCTCTCACCAAGAGGATGACCATGGAAGGCCAAATCTCCATAGATGGAGCCCAAGGGTACAAGATGACCAAATTAGTAAAAGTGTCAAAAGGCCCTACCAAATTACCCCAAGCCCTATTTATAGTCACTATCTCCTTTTGTCCATGGGCCCCTATGTACATGTGGAAATCAAGCTCTATGGTTCATGACAAACCATCCCTTCCCAAAGATTTTGTCCTCAAAATGATACAAGATATTTACAATTGAATCGCAATCTCAATATAAACCCATGGGAAGTAGAGAGGTCTTCAAAAATGCGCCTTGAATACATTTGGAATAGGGAAACCAAATGTAGTGAAGCCGACAAACTCCTTCTCCAAAAATAGCATGTAGGACTGTTATGGCAGCCATGTTGTCGATGAAGCTTCCCTTGAAATTCTTCATAAAACCTCCATAAAAATGAGCTGCAAATGATGCGTAGCCACACCCAAAAAGGTCCCATATATGTGTCATCAAACCAAATGATCTTCCAAGTGTGTTGGAGTAGATAGGTAACCCCAACAATAGATCCAACCAAAGCTGTCCAGAAATTACAGCACACATAAAACCTCGTGATATGCCCATTCTTCACATAATAATCATGCCACTTGATCAAGGAATACTTCCATCAACAAGTAAACCATGTTGTTGAACATACTCCATTGATTGCCAAGTATCCTCATCTATGGGCAAGCGCTTCCATTTCACAAGAAATTCATCAATGTTCCGGTTCCTCAAAACCCTTGTCCTCTTGTCCACAATCCTCTCTGGCTCATAGATAATCTCTCCTTCTTCATCCATCGGTGGTAACTCTTCAATCTCTTGAGGAAGAGAGTCCACAAACCTCTTAAGGTTGGATACATGAAACACATTATGAATCCTTGTAGAAGGAGGTAGGTCAAGCTTATAAGCCAAGTCACCCACTTTCTTGACTACCAAATATGGTCCATAGTATCTATGTGCCAACTTGGAATTGGAAGACCCTTTGAGAATATTGTGACGGCTCTTAGGAAGCTTGAGCAACACATAATCACCTTCCTTGAACTCCATTTTGCGTCTATGCTCATCCGCATTTGCCTTCATGACTTCTTGTGCCTTCTTCATATTATCCTTGCATAATTGAAGAAGCTGTCTCATCCTTTCCAACTCTTCCTTGGCTAAAGGATTAACCATTTTATCCTCATAGAAGGCAATAGATGGCACATGCACTTGATACCCATAAAGAGCCTCGAAGGGTGACATCCCAATACTCAAATGCTTGCTTGAATTATGACAAAATTCAGCAAGGTAAAGCCATTCATCCCATGATGCTTGCATGTCATGACAATAGTGCCTCAAGTACACTTCGTTGTCCTCCAAAAAGTGCCCATGAACTTGGTATCTCTATCACAAACTATGTTGAGTGGCAAACCATGTATCTTGAATACATGCTCCATAAATTGCTTGGCAATGTGAGAGGCCCCATAAGTAGTCTTGGAAGCAATAAAATGAGCTGATTTGGTGAGTCTATCCACCACCACAAATACTTGATCCCATCCATGCTTCGTCTTTGGCAAGCCCGTGATGAAGTCCATGGAAATGTGAGTCCATTTTCCATCCGCCGGAATAGGCAAAGGATGAAGTAAACCACTTGGCAATTGGTGACTATCCTTATTCCTTTGGCATGACACACATTCCAAAACAAACTTCTTGACATCCCTCCACATGCCTTTCCAATAGAAGCTTTTGCTCACTTTGTCAAATGTCTTGAGAACACCAAGATGACCCGAAAGCGGTAAGAATGCATCTCATGAAGCACCTTGGGAATGTAGGATAAGGTTGGAACCAAATACACCTTATCCTTGTGCCATAGTAGACCATTCCGAAGCTTATAATGAGGAAACTCTTCACTATCTCGTTGCTGTAATTTTCTGTAAATATGGGCAGCACTCTCATTGACAAGATACTCCTCTTGTATCCCTTTTATCCATTCACTATACACTTCCATAATTGATGTCAATGTGCAAGCCCACATTCTAGACAATGGGTCCACTACTACATTGTCCTTTCCCGGAGTATAGGATATCTCAAAGTCATATCCTTGAAGCGTAGCCAACCATCTCTTTTGCTTGGGAGAAAGATTGGGTTGAGAGGAAAAATTTCAGCACCCTATGATCACTTCTCACCTTGAAATGAGCACCATAAAGATAGTGATGCCATTTCTTGATTGCATGAAGTATAGCCAACATCTCTTGTTCATACACATGCAATTCCATCTCCTTCTCGGAAAGCTTCCTACTCTCAAATGCAATGATACCATGCTCTTGATACAAAACTGCCCCAAGACCTCTTCCACTTGCATCCGCTCTCACATAGAATGTCTTTGAAAAATCCGGACAAACAAGAATAGGAGCTAATGTAAGTAAAGCCTTGAGCTCATTGAAACTCTTGTCGGCTGGCATCCCAAAAGAAAGCTTCCCTCTTAAGTAGATCGGCAAGAGGTGCCGCAATTGATGCATAGTGCTCCATAAATCTTATATAGAAAGAAGATAGACCCAAAAATCCTCTCAATTGAGTTGTATTAGTAGGGATTGGCCACTCTTTGACACATGCCACCTTCTTTGGATCAGCCCTAATGCAATTTTCTCCCACCAAACCAAGTGTCCAAGGTATTCAACCTCATTCATCATGAAAGTGCACTTGGTCTCCTTTGCAAACAATCTATGCTCCCTCATGACCTCAAAAACTTGCTTCACATGTACCAAATGCTCTTCTTTGCTCTTGCTATAGACCAATATGTCATCAAAGAACACAAGTACAAATTTGAACAAGAAAGGAGCCAACACTCTATTCATGAGTGCTTGGAAGGTGGCCGGGGCATTCGTGAGACCAAAAGGCATAACCATGAAATGAAACAATCCTCTTTCGGTCCTAAATGTCGTCTTCTGTTCATCACCATCCTTATTTGATGGTATCCCAATCTCAAGTCAATCTTGGTGAAGAGCTTTGCTCCTTTTAGCTCATCAAGAAGATCATCGATGCGAGGTATGGGGTATCTATTCTTGATGGTTACCTTATTCAAACCACGGTAATCTATGCACATATGAAAGGAACCATCCTTCTTCTTCACCAATAGAACGGGAGATGCAAACGGAGATTGTGAAGGTTGAATGAGACCCATGGAAAGCAATTCTTGCACTTGCTTTGCCACTTCTTCCCTTTCCACCTTTGACAACCGGTAAGGAGGTTTGTTCACAACCTTTGCATTCGGCTCAAGTACAATGGCATGGTCGATTTCCCTCTTTGGTGGCAAACTCTTTGGCACTTGGAAAATGTCCTCATAATCCTTGAGAAGAGCTGCCATATCCTTGTCTATGTGCTGTCCATTGCTATCCATCTCTTCTTGAGTGACATGCAACACATAGATTGTACCAAGAGTTTTGAGTTCCTTCTTGAGTCTCTTTGGAGTGATCAAAGAAAGCTCTTTTGGTGTATTTCCAGCCAATACCACAAGCTGTCCATCATGTGAAAAGCTCATAACACCTTGTTGAAGGTTCATGTGAAAATCACCAAGAGAAGCCAACTAATCACATCCCATAATCACATCAATGGGCCCCATGTCCAATACTCCCAAGCATATGAAGAGGATAAACTCACTCTTGTTGAAGGGCAAAACAAATTGGCTTTTTCATTCTCTCCATTTGCCACTTGTACTTGGAAGGTTATGGGTAGCTCCATCGGAGATAGTTTGAGAGAGTTGAGGGATTTGGAGTTAACAAAACTATGAGTACTCCCTGAATCCACCAAGATGTGTGCAACTCTCCCATTAATGGTGCCCACCAACCTCAAGGTGTTCGGACTCTTGCAACCTGCCAAAAGCTCTTATGAAATGGAACATACATGGGCTGCATTTCCTGCATCTTTTAGCATATTGTTCCTCAAAATGCATGCATGATCCCTTCCACCACCGGGGTCGAAAGGAAACTCATCCTCTTCTTTGACAAAAGAATGACCCTCCAAGTCTTCTTCATGTGTCTCCTCGCTGTGCAATCTTCAAACTCTTCCACATCATGAGATGACTTGGAATCATCATCTTCATCCATAATGATCATAGTAGCCACCACTTTCTTGGATTTGCAAATGTGCCCGGGTGACCACTTACGTCTCTTTGCATTTAAAATATAGGTCTTTGCTCCTCAATTCCTCAATCTTAGGATCATCCATCCGTTGAGTCTTCTTGAATGGTTGAGGAGGCTTCTTGACAAACCCATTGCTCTTCTTAGCATCATTATGAACTCCACTTGTGGACTGTCCACTTCCAAAAGATGTATGGAATTTGGAAGTGTAAGTGGATGTAGAAGAAGGTAGACTTTTGCCCACATTTGAAGAAGTGTGAAATGGCTTATGAAAAGGTACATTGGGCTGAACCCTCTTATACTTTGGCTCATATAACTCCGCCAACCTCATAGCCTCTTTGATAGTGCTTGGTCTTTGTGCGGAGACATCCGCTTTGATGTATGAATCTAGACCATGCACAAACTTCTTCAATCGCATGCCTTCATTGAGTCCATCCATGAACATAGAGAGCTTCATGAACCTCTTGATGTACTCCCTAACCGACATGCCCTTTTGTGTGAGTTCATACCATTCTTCATGGTATCGGTCAAGAACCAAAGGTGACACAAATGTCATATTCATTTCATGCTTGAGTTCTTCCCAAGTATGTGGCATAACTCCTTCCTTGAGCATATGTCTCCACCATTGATGTGCATAGTCTTCCAAATGCAAGGATGCAAAATGCACTTTGTCTCTTTCACTCTTCGGATAGAGCTGAAAGTATGTATCCAACTTATTTATCCATTCTTCCAACTCATGTGGGGCTGAACCATCACCCTTGAACTTAGAGAGTGAAATCTTGTCCTTTACATCCTTTGACACGGTTGATGATGCATTCTCATGATGGTGTGAGGGCTTGTGCTTTTGCATTTGCACAAAAGATCCAAGGAATTGAGCAAAATCCTTGTACTCCCTCTTGAGGAAATTTGGCATTTCCATCCACTTATCATGAGCTTCTCTTTGTCTCTCAATGAATGACATATGTTTCCAATCAAGCTCAACCACATCATCCATATCATACACCTCCTCTTCAAGCATGGAGAACTGATTTGCTTTGGGTTTCAAAGGTACTCTCCTTGGATCCCCAAAATTTGACTCCTCATGTCTGAATGTAGGTGCATGTTGCTTTCCATCCAATTGAGAAGAACCCGCTTGGAATGTAGTAGGCTTCATCTCCCGCATAGAAGGCTTTCTAGCATCCGCCATGAATCCAAAAGTGACATTCTTGGTATAATGCTCATGTGTTACCTTGGGAGCAACCTCTTGTACCATGGGTAGCTTGCCTTCCCTACGGCCTTCAAAAGCTGTCCCAAATTGCTTGCCTTCATGTAAAGCACCATGACCAATATCATAGGAAGGTTGGCTCATTGGCCGAGCGACCCTTTCTTCCAAAACTTCCATCCTTGTAGCCATAGTGTCAAGCCTACCATTGACTTCCACGCTTGTAGCCATCGTGTCCATCGTAGCATTCATTTCCATCAGCATTTGCATGATCGAATCGATGGGGATGGTTTGTGAAGATTGTGGGGTGTGCTTATGGGCACTTCCGACATTCAACTCCTCATTCCCTTCTCTTGAAGTATGCCCAAAAGTATCCCCTTATCTTGAAGTGTGCCCAAGAGTATCCTTCGGAGCATCCAAAATTCCTTGTTCCATCATTGCGTCTTCATCTTCTACCTCTTCGGAAGCCAAAGTGTTGCGCTTCGGTCGCCCTTTTGGCTTCTTCGGTTTCAAAAATTTGGCTCTAAATTGAGGTAGGAATGTTCGATTGAAGTGATCTAAAGCTTGTTGGAGAGCTAATGAAGTGTACTAGACCACTATGCAAAGACTTGTAAGAGATGAGGTGTGCTACTATTTTCTGTTTTAGGGTTTACAGGGTTATAGGCTGAAACGGTATTTTGGGTATAACTTGAGCTAGAGATATCCAAATGCAAAACTTTTTAGCTCAAATCGAAGCCCTCGATGAGTACTACAAGCCTATGTAATTGGATCTAGAAGATCTTCAAACCCTTCTGACTGAATTAGGGTTTACTATTTCTACAAAACCCTAAATTCTACCCTAAAGAGATATCGAAATGCGGAGGTTAAGGGCTCGTTGGGTAGCTCTAAGGAAGCACTAAGAGCTCATATGGTCCCTTTTAAGTCAGTCCAAAAGGGTTGGGACTGAATTAGGGTTTTGTGAATCTACATATTCTTGCCAAAGTGACCCTTTTTGTGCCCAATTGATCCTTGTTTGCTCCCAAACCAATGTCAACACCTTCCGCACCTCATTGGCATCCCAAGGTCTGCAAATTATGCTCCACAAGCTTCAATTGTCCATGTATGACCAGACATTTGAGAAAATTTTGACATAGTCTCCTTTGTTTTAGGAGCTAAATCTCAATCTTTCTCAAGTAGCAATGCAAAAATCCATAATCCTCTTATCAATTCCCATCCATTACATAGCATGTGCCTCAACTTGCATCACCAAAAGGCATACAAATTCCTTGCAATTCCCATGAGATGTCCATATCAAGGTGCCATTGCCATGTACATAAACCAAGAGGATCGTCGGTGTAGCGCGTTGAAGCTTGCCGATCTCCCGGCCAAGCTCTTCTCACCCCCGTACCTAGTTCGAACCAAGGCACGGGTTGAGGCCAAGTCTTCACCTCCAAACCTAATCCTCCACCGTACCGCTTTACCAAGGCACTCACGACACGGTGGATTCAAGCCATGCTCTTCCCCTGGCCTCTTCTCCAATGCCCGAGGTACCTCACAACATACTAGTTTCTAGAAATTGAAGTGAGTGGAAACAATTGTCAGGTGCATATAGCTTGAATCTGAAAATGAGGTGGATCACTTACAAGGATGTGGCATGACTCATGCCCATTACAATATACTCATAAACCATTATGCATGAACTCATGCTTATCCACATAGCTCCAAATGTCCACCATTCATCCAAAGATCCAACATCAATCAACAAGTGAGGTAATACCATATACCAATGATATCAACATCCAATTTGTATCACTTCCATAAGCATTGCTTATGAGTAATTGGCATCAAATGGCATTCAAGGGCATCAACTTGCATTTGAATGTAGCATTACCAATTGATTCCAATCACACATCAAGCTCTTCCAATGCTCAATAGCATCATATCAATGCATAAAAGCATCATGTCCATAGCAAAAAACCTTCTCATTATTACCCAACATCCACTCCATGCATGTGGCTCAATCAATGCATCCAAGCATATGCATTCCTTCATCCATTTATGCATGGATTCATCAAAGAATCTTACATTTGTCTCCCAAATGGCCACATGACATCCAAATGAGTGTGATTAAATGAAGATGTGAGCAATAAGAGCATGTAATCACTTTCCAATGGATCATGAGTTATGTAGGAATGTTAAAATGCTGTAAATTAGGGTTTTCTTTCATGAATAACCCCAATTTGTCCATAGCATGAAGATTAATCACCAATGCTTGAGAAAATAGCCATAGCAACTCACTAATGGTATTCCGAAAGCTTCAATGGTTGGATTGTTGCTTGATAGAGCTTCCAATGGAACCAAATCTTGAAGATTTTTGCAGTTTCTATGGGCTGCTCATACCTCCTCTTCTCCCTCTCCAATAGCCATGAAAAACTCTCCAAAATCCACCAAAAAGAGGCCAAACACCTTAGCTAACAACCACATGGAAGTAATGAAGTGTAATGGACTCTCCCTTGTGTGATTTTTGGTCGTGAGGATGCGTTGAAAACGGCGCTCAACGCCCTTCCCATGAGTAGAAAAAAACGAAATCATCTCCAAGATAGCCCTCCTTAGCAATAGAATGCATTTGCAGCCATTTAGAGTGAGTAGAGATGGACAATGGTAAGCTATGTGAGAGAGATTAGGGTTTAGAGCAAAGGGAAAGAAGAGGGGGGAAAAATTCAGAAATTTTCAAAAATTTGCATGTAAATTGGTACTCTATGTGTTCCTCTCCTCTCAAGCTCAACAAAAGCCCTAGCAAATGGGAGCAAACGGGGAAAAGATGAGAAGTAATGGCTATGGAAAGCTTGGAAAAGAAGCACAAAAGATAAACATGATTAACAGAGAGATTAAAAGATGATTAATTCAAATTTTTCTCAATTTTTGTACCCTGTCCCAAATATTTGGTCCAGGGTATCCAAATTAGGTCCAATTGAGCTAAATCTCCATGAAATCACATGAAATCACATGAAATGATGCCTCTCCTCCACTAATCTTTAAAGATTAAGCAAAAATTAAGTAAGATTAGGCCAAAACTCTAAGAAATCAAGAGAAAATTAAGAAAATTATCAAGAAAATGACTAATCTCATGCCCAAAACCTTGATAATGGATCAAAATCAAGGCTCTGATACCAAATGAAATGGATCTAGAGCAAATTATGGAATCAAACACATCAAAGCAAGAATCTAGCATCCATTAATCATGAGATTAGTGATCAAATGGCTCATCACATGAATATACAAAAGAGAGAGAAAATCTATAAGTGCATGTAGCAAAGAGAAGATGCACAAATAGCCTAAGTGTGTTTAACCTCTCACCAAGAGGATGACCATGGAAGGCCAAATCTCCATAGATGGAGCCCAAACGTACAAGATGACCAAAATTAGTAAAAGTGTCAAAAGGCCCTACCAAAGTACCCCAAGCCCTATTTATAGTCATTAT
This sequence comes from Cibotium barometz, assembly GCF_041138505.1. Lineage (NCBI taxonomy): Eukaryota > Viridiplantae > Streptophyta > Polypodiopsida > Cyatheales > Cibotiaceae > Cibotium > Cibotium barometz. The sequence continues at coordinate 2,748,484 of NC_141063.1, forward strand.
CTCCTTTTGCCCATGGGCCCCTATACAAGCTCTATGGTTCATGTACATGTGGAAATCAAGCTCTATGGTTCATGACAGATGCTCTTGACATTAATCCAAATGAGTCAAATTACTATCCAAAATTTGTCCGGACAACAGTGAGGAGTGCCTGCTATTGTTCATAGTGTAAGAAATCCTTAGTTACGTAAATTATAGTACTCATCTGCATGCTTATTTTACGACTTGTTCTCTTATGGTTTACATTTCTTGTTGCTGGGCATCTTGCCTTTGCTCCTCCTTAAAAGAATTCCTTTAGATACTCACCAATCTTGGTCTTATTGTTAGGTTTAAATAGTTTGCTTATCTCTTCGTTAAGGTTGTTGCATAGGATCTTTGCCCATGCAACCTTTATACTACCCACTTCTATGCAGTAAGGTTTGTGGGGCATATTTATAATTTCTACCACAAACTTAATCTGCTTCTATCTATTTTTGTCAATGTTTACTATTACTTTATGCTCCTTTGCTTTGCCCTCCAAGGACCAAACGTGGTAATGAGGTCCTCTTCATCCACTGCTTCAATTTTTATTTCTCCTTCTACGCATCAACCTAAATGCCACCCACCACCACAGATTGTGCATAAATTTCTTCTTCTATCCAAACACAAGGGTGATGGAGCACTTACTCCTCAGCTCTAAAGTTATGTTAAAGTTTGTTCCATGAGAATTTGGTAAACTTCTTGAGCGCGACTTTGTTGAGCCACTCTGCATGCTTGTCTACTTCCTTTTGCACAATTGAGATAAGGGACTCAAACTCTACCTACCACTGGCTATAGGTGGGTGATAGAAAGCATGAAATGTAAGAAAGTTGGATGTTCATAAGGTAGGAGACGCAGAGGAAATAGATTATTGCATAGACTAGAAATTGCGACTCCACCCAAAGCATTTGAGTTTTTGGCGGCACCACACAATGGACGGTTTAATAGTGTGGTGCGCGTTTCTTGGTGGTAAGGCCATGAATGCTCGACCTCTCCATAATATCTTAAAATCCAAGTCTTAACTCCTTAGTGTTGAAATTCATAGATCACGAGAGATAAGATAAACATGACCCTTTTTCCTTTGCCCCCATGGAGCATAGCTAAAGGTGCTATTTTGTTTGTTTAAAATGGTACTATGGTCCTATTGTCATCTGTCTTTTCTTCATCCCTACATACCAACATTGTACACATACACACTTCATTTCCCTTTGGATCCATTTTATATTCATGGTTCTCCTAATTTGGTTCTTATTTTTGGTCATTCTGCATGGGATTTGGAGTTGTATGCCATAATACACCTTCAGTCTGTATCCATCCACTAGGTTTGGCACTCTCTCGCATCAAGACTTGCTAACTCGAATGTTTATGTTGTTCTAAGCTTCCTAAAACTTTTGTATGAACTTGTTCATCTTATCTTAAGCTTTCTTGGTTGTGATCCCATTTTTGGAGTTGAATAGCAACACCACATCACCTTCTTCAAAGGTTTTGGGCTTGCACTAAACAACCTTCTTTCATCTAGCTTTAGAAGATGTTCTATCCTATGCTTCTCAAATTCTTCTGAAGTCAACCTTTCTAATATAGTGATTTAGCACTAGGAACTCCATTGGGACACTACTACTTAAGGGTGTCAGTCTTGTGGTATTCTTGCAAGTTGTTATGGATTCCCATATTATAAGATGTAGCTTTATGTCCCAATCTGTTCAGTCAATAATTCACACTCTTGAGACGAGGATCCAATCAGTGGACTCTCCTTAACCATTCAGGCATGTGGATAATGTACTATTAACTTCTTTGTTATCACCATGTGCTATTATGTCAACTTCTTGATTGCCACCTCATTCAAAAAATGAGTCCCCTGATCATTTACAAGTTTGATTAGACATCCAAATGTTGTCATGATTACTTCATTCAAAAATTTGACTAGAGATGATGCTTCGCAATCTTTCATTACCTTTGCTTCTATCCATTTCGTGCAATAGTCCGTTATCACCAAGATAACCTTTGGGCTACTATTTTGAGTGAACGTACACATGTAACGGTATGCGTGAGTTGCCCGTAGCGGTGGTAGAGCTCAACCAGATACAAAGTCCACATGTCGGAGCGCATGTAGCAAGTGTGTCCAGAGTTCAAAGGTGAGACGCCCTGGTCGGATGACCATGGGTGACCAAGCTAATATGGGCAGGCATGCCACTATATAAACCCGATAGTGTGGACACTTTCGACACTCCTCTATGGTTGAATGTTGACCACAAGCTCGGAGCCCTCCTTGGCTATAGGGACGTATGTAGAGTCGTATCACTGGTATCAGAGCCGACGTAATCTTCTGTCTCACGTGTGATCAAGCTCTAAAAGAGACAAGCCTTATCTTGTTTTTTTTTTCAAATGGCCTACTTTTCATTTCTCGTTTTTTGTTTGCGTATATGTCTGCTTGTGTGTGGCATAGGGTAAGGTGGATAAGGTTGACGAGAGGGTGTGGAGGTTGAGAAAACAAACCTGCAACCTACAAAGGCGAGGCCGAGGGCCTTCACAAGAGGCCGCCAGCACGCGCTGAAACCAATAGGATAGCGGGGGCGAAGAAGGGCTTCACTAAACACTAGACTGTAGCCTCTAACCCTAGCGATGTGTTACCAAACGACAAACTGGTATGCAATACGATTTCCAAGCCCTGCTTTGATGAACCCACGGGCGAAGAAGAAGGTGAGAGCGATGGGCCATGGCACCGAAGGCAAAGAAAGCTGCAGTGAAGGTTAGGGTTTTGGTCAGGACGCACGCCCCGAGGCCCACAAGCGCAAGGGCACCCAAGGGCAAGCTTGGTCTGGGTGATGATGCCCACGATGGTGGCAAGGAAATGGAGAGAGGAGCTGATGCACGGCACCTCCTCTCTGTTAAGCCACCACACACACGGGTCTCTTTAACTCTTTCCCCTCCCATCTCTAATCGCCGCCTCACTTGCGGCCTCTCTTGTGCAGCGCCCTCTCTAGTCAGTGAGCACCTGGATATTTCCCGCTGTGTCTTCTTACGACACTCCCTCCCATAGCAGCGCGCTGCTGCAGAAGCACCGCAAGCTCTCTGACAAGCGAGTGAGAAGAAACAAGGGTATTAAAGTACACCCATTGGGTAGCTATGGCCTTGACTTAGAGCTCAGAAGAGGTACAAATGTGCACCATAAGTGGGCGCAACACTAGTCATGTGGGCCTGTGGCCACATGGCAAGGCTCGTGTGAGGGTGTCGATGTTTGGTGAAGACCGAAAAATCCAAATTTGTACCTGGGCGCAACACTAGTCATGTGGGCCCGTGGCCACATGGCAAGGCCCGTGTGAGGGTGTCGATGTTTGGTCAAGACCAGACAATCCAATGGTTCTTGATCACCTTGCCCACACTTCCAAGCTAGGGTACAAATGTGCACCACAAGTGGGTTTGTATGAGAAATATGTTTCCATCTCAAGCCCATTCAGGGTCTCTACATTTACTGTCGACATTGTGCAAGCAGTTGAACCACTCCCTTGATTATGAAGACTTTATAATAATAAAAATGGATCTGGAAAATTATCCAAAAATAGTTATGGTTAGTCCCATCCTTTCTTGCTCAAGTCACCAACCAGTACACTGGTGCCACCAAATATAAATTCTATCCTCGTTCGTGAGCTGTATCGAGGCTGGTACTCTCTTCGATGCCTACTGATTGGAGCATGTCTGAGTCAAACCTTTAGCGCTCCACTTCAATCAGTTCATTCGAAAAATTTTATCTTACCCTGTTTATGGCAAACAAAACCATCTCAGCAACAAAGGCATATGGATGGCTTTATAAACTCTAGAGAAATGGCATCATCATGGTAAATTTTCTATTCTGTCTCCTTGGCTCTTCTCTTGCCTCTAGTTCTCCATGCCCAACCATACGGTAGCTTGTTGGATTTGCTATTTTGGCTCCTTGTCTCTCCTCCCTCTAGTGCTCCATGCCCAACCATACGATGGTCGTTTAGGACTCCTCCAATATTGGGGACACCTTCTTGGATTTGCTATTCCAGATCCTTGGCTATTCTACATTAGGTGCTCCATACCCAACCATACAGCGAGAGTTAGGATTCCTCCAACTAGGGGGGGCGCCCCATTGGCTATTTGCTATCCTTTTGCTAGCCTAGTCCATTGGTGAGGGGGGGCATTGCCATTATCACCCTCTGCATGGGCTTCTACCTCCTTACCCTAGATTGTAAGCCTCCACAACTCTAGATCAAGTAATGTAACTTCCAAAACAGGGGATGTGGGTGGGATGTGTGTGAGGTTAGTTGGCCCGGTACTACTATTTACAACGTATGCCAAGGACTCTATTGGTCCTACTCTTACTTTCGTTTGGTCTAGCTCTAAAAGTCTTGAATCGTTTTGTTCTTGGTTTCCATGTCTTCACCTTATGTTCATTTTCTTAATAATTTAAAAGGCTTAATTTCTCTTTGTTTTCTCCACTTGGACAGTGGTCAGTGCCACATTTAGATCTTCAATTGTCATTTGTTAGCCCTTCCATGTCTTCCTTAGAGTCTTGCTTACTTGCAACTCCTTCTTCACTACTTTCATTAAGTTTTCATCCTCTATTGGTATTTGAACTCTTAAGCCAACCCTTCTAGCTCTTTGACTTGCACCTTGAGTGCAACTTCATCATTCACTTTCTCTTCAAGTTGATTGGTGGTATAGCCACATGCTTCTTGAGCTCGTATTCCCTTTCTCTTTCAAATTTTCAAACTTCTTTTTTCAAACCTCGTATATCAGTTTTTGTTCTATGTATGCAGTTCCTTCACTTCTTGTTGCTGCCACTCTTGTTGCCTCCTTTCGATCCCCTCGGCCTTGTTCCTTTCTTTCCCTCTGGTCAGCTTTTTGAATTTTGTCCTAGTCTAGCAATCCTCCCTTGTCCTTCTTTCCCACTATTTGGATTTTGGTTCTCTTTCCCATGGGGGGTTATTTGGCTGCATGTGGGCATGGGATCCTCCACGACATCTTTCAACTTTTGCACATACTCCTCCAACACCCCCTTAAACTTGTTGATGGCATGTTCCTCCCATTCCTCCATCTTTTCAATATCAAGCTTGAAAACTTTTGTACAACACTCATCTGCATCTATAACTGCCAATTGTTGTGCTTCGGCTTTCACTTATTCCACCTTATCCCTATCTGTTATTTGTTGCACATTTTTTATTATTTCTTTATGCTTCTTAGTATCTGATTTAGTTTTGGCCTCTATGCTTTTAAGTCGAAGGAGGGTTATGTCTAGATCATGTTTCATCTTCAGTCCTTCGTTCTCTTGTTTTTGCCTTTGTGCCTTCAAGTTGGAGGAGGTTTTGTGTCAAGATTTTGTTTCATTCTTTGGTCCTTCCTACTCTTCTCAGGACTCAATGCCATCCAATTTCTCAGCTTCTCTTGCCACCCCTTTGTTTGCCTCTAGTAGATCTATCACTTGTAAGAGCATAGTTTGTTATGGGTTGCCACCATATAATGTCTCCTAGTTAATATAAGTCATATGAATTTAATATATATATATATGGGTATTATTTTCATAGTCAACAAAAGTGGCTTGTTCCCTTGCCCAATTCAAGCTAATAGTTGGATAAGGTCAATACCTTGCACATGTGTAAGAAGCTAGCATTGATGCCAAGACAAGGAAGATATTGACTCTAGTCAAGATAGTGCATATTCCTGTTATTTGTCATTGAGTTGATGGAATACAAATCCTTGTTTAAATCTCAATCTTATCTTTTCTTACTTCTAGGTTGAGATAGAAGGCTAAGAGTTTTGGCCAATCATTTAGTGATACTACAAGTGCTTAAAATTTAGAAAGCTCGCATGTATCACGAAAAGGAAAAGAGAAGGTGGATCAACCTTTCATAATGCCTGATGTTTCAACATGTCATTTATTTGTTGATGGGGATATGACTCAGAACAGAGCCTTCCTTGATAAGGAGTTTGGGATCCTGCTTGTTGTTATTACACCTGGTGTGTACAAAGATCCATCGTGGTGTTAAGAATACCTAGCAATGATCGAGGTGTAAGGTAGAGGCATGTGAATCGTGGTGACATTAATCTTATTGAGGTTTAACACCATAATGAGATAGATGAGACAAGACAGCAAGATTAAGGCAACCATGCAAAGTGTTAACATGGGGCATGGATTCTATGTGTAATAATGGGATCCAATGTCGGAGTGCTTTGGTAAGATACGATTGAGACCATTGGGTATGAGCGGTATAAGGCATGTGCATGGATACCACAAGCAAGGAAGGGTTGTCCTGGTGACGTACCTAAGTGCCGGTGGCAAACAAATGTGAGTGAAGAGGATTGATTACACACCAAAAACTTGCAACTAGAAGCTAATTTGGGTTTGGTGGTTAGGCAATTGGGCTATCCGAGCGATGTACCTTTAAACAATTCCAGTTGTACTTGCTCTACCCTTCATGGGAAGTGCTATACCCACTCAGAAAGAGTCAAAAAGAAGCAATAAAAGGAGGGTAAATTATTTTGACTCTCCACTCAGTGGAGAGTCAAAAAGAAGCAATAAAAGGAGGGTAAATTATTTTACCTGCACTTACCGGTTTGTCGAGGAGAACGTTGCATTGATCATCGCTTGTTGAAATGCCGATAGAGGCCAGATGCAGTCTTGTTCGTGTGGGTGTCGACAGTGGTGATGTGGCCTTGTTGCTTTCTCGGGTTGCGGTTAGTCCTTGGAATGCGCTAGCAGAAGTTGGGGAAAGTTGGGAATTCGCACAGGTGGTTCGCGGAGAGGCCTTGAGGTTTATGTTGAGAAAGAGGATGGGGAGGCCAGCCTTTTTCTGGTCCTACAAAAGCTTGTGCCCTTGCCTACTTCTCCACAACACGTTCCTCAAGAAGTTGACTTTAGTAAATAGTTATGCAAGTGCTCCATTATTTGTGAAAGTTAAGAAAATAGCACACTCTCGCGATACATGCACACACTCTTTCTTGTTGTTCATAAAAGAAGATTAGCATGTAAACCACATGGGATTGTATTTACAATTTAACACATTAGAAGGAAACAAATGTTGCACTCCTTTTGTCATACCCTTCCTTTCTTTTTGTCATACCTTTCCTTTCTGTCACAAGCATGTGCACTCTTGACTTTCCTTCTTACACACATGTACACATATACACATGTCTAGACATAAAAGAAGAATCACGTAAACCACATGAGAGATGGCAATTAATGGGATAAAGCATTAGAAACAAACACATCTATCTCTTCGCCTCAAGGCACACATCTATCTCTTCGCCTCAAGGCACACATACATATTCTCACACGCTCTCACAACCATGCAAGATCTTTCTCCTAAGCCTCCCTCACGCTCGCGTTCACACACAACTTGCCTTCTTTTCTCAAAGCTTTCAAAACTACTTCTCGTGAGTCACATGGCCTTTGCAAGGAGAGACTTTTTAGTACCCTATTCACTGCCAAGGAGCCAAGTCATTCACTGCTTTACCTCTTGCAAGATATTTTGAGATTGGGCGGATTGGCTCCCATGCCACCGCAATGTATGTACGTGTTAGCGCCACGATCCTCATACACCACAGTGTTAGGGCCACCACCTGTCCATCGAGTCGCAAGAAGTATGTAGCGTCTCAACCATCAGCCACCAACACTATTAACGCCAGCATGAGTCCCAACTTCGACAACAAATTGCATGTGGTGAAGGGAGAAACATGTCCTGCGTTAAGGTGTGGGTTGGAGAATATGCTGGAACCCAAAGGCTTCACACCGCTAGTTCTAATTATGTTCAATCTGGCTTAAACAGAAGCTGAGTTAGCACACTGAAATTTAAAAGCTAGAAGATATGCAAAAGCTTCCATGTACGGGTGAGAGCATATTGAACAACGTTGTACTTGCAAGCGAATACACTCGTAAGGTGAGGAATTGCAGATCGAGCTGGGCGTGTTCACTCCTCTCTGTCACGGCTGCTTTTTTTTGGTGTGTTTTTTTTGTATATACATATATATATATGAAGGGGTATGGTTTTTCCCCCTATTTTTACCCCTTCACGTGGCAAGAAGTCATTGGCTCGTCTGCCGACACCTTGAGGAACATGGTGCTAGGAGCTTATGGGCCCTGCATCCCACTAAGGAGGTAACCATTGACTTCACCATTAGCTTTGCGATAACAGTAAGCCCAAGCAGCGAGGCATACTTGAAAGCAATGCTAGACTGACATCTGCAAATCGATGAGCTTGAAGCATGTTCTTATGTTCGATGGGGATTCAAAAGTACCTCGCAAATTAGAAAATTACAAATTCATTACCACATTTGAAAATGAGTTTTGTATCATGAATCAATATGTAGGACTAATGACCACCTTCAACACTGAAGGTGTTTTGGTCCCCTTTCGATATCGAAAAGTGCTATTTGGGAAATGGGGGAAGGGCACGTTCTCCTATGTTTATAGAATTTTGGGGAGAACTGTGCCATCTCCCCGCCACCATACTTTATGTATGGTTTTTTTTTAAACTTCACTCACACAAACGAGCACAAAAATCCTATGACTTGATGAATGAGGTGTAACTCAGATTCAAATGTGGTAATGAATTTGGAATTATCTACCTTGTGATGTACTCTGAGATGTCTGTTGTTGATGTCCATCGATTCGTCATGTTGAATATAATCAAAGCCTTGATGTTCATGCTCGTTCGAGCTCTATAAGTTGTTCATATAAACTTGAGAAAGACACGCATACTCCACGCATACGAACATGACGTGCTATAGAAATGGTATGGATTGTAGTGACCATCTTCATTTAAGCGCTTCAAGATGTTTATACGTGAACAAAAGGACACACGTTCTTTCAAAGTACGTTCACAACGCATAGGTGCAAGCAATCAAGAGGATAAGGGTACCGAAGCATTCTAGTTTTAATTAGAAAATAAGTAAAGAGGATTAATAAGCAAATTAAAAACATTCTAGTTTTAATTAGAAAATAAGTAAAGAGGATTAATAAACAAATTAAAAAAAGATATAATAAGCATAAAAGGAGGGTTTTTTTGTTAATAATAATAAAAGGGAAAAAGGGTCTTTTCTAATTAAATTAGAAAAAACAAAAATTAAGGAGAGAGTTTTTTTAATAAATAAAATAAATAAATAAATAAAAAGAAATAAGAAATGGGTGCCCTTTATTTTTTTATTTTAAAAAATAAACAAATAAAATAAAATAAAACAAAGCGAGAGGGATTTTTTAAGAAAAAAAATCTAGGTGGCCTCTAGGTTTTGCTTAGATGTCTTTGTGATAGGGGCCAAAGCCTTTGGATCCACTCTCTTGTTTTCCACTCACCAAACTTTCATCAATAGCCTTATTAGGTGACTCTTTTTGAGTGATCCTTGCCCAAGCACTAATGTCAAAGTTATTTTGTGCATAGTGCCAACATAAGGATTCCACGGCCTTCTTCTCTTGCACACTTAAGACCATTGCAATTGGTCCAAATGCAAAAACACCAAACACATACTCATCTTCTCTGCAAAACTCTTTTATAATTTTCTTGATGAGTTTTTACTTTTTTTTTGATACTAATCTTGCAACAACAACTTCTCCATCCACTTCCTCAGTATCATCAACATCCTCCTCCTCCTCATCTTGGAACATAGCCAATAGCATTGTCTATTATTATTACTGGCCTTTCTACTATTTCATAGTAGTGCATTAAACTCCTTTTCTTTGCTAACCAATGCTTCCACCAAGTGACTAGAGATGGCACCATTTACAAAAGTGTCCATTTCATCTTTGAAGTCAACACTACCTGTCTCCACATACATTGTCCAAAGCAATCTTCGAGGCATACATCTATTTTCTTAAAACGAAGGCCACAAGCATAAACTGGACAGGATTGGAGACAATGGACATTAGACCCTTGATAAGTTGTTCAAACTTCTCAAAATCCCAAGAGATGTTATGAGCACTATGTACTGCATCCACAACCATAAATGCCAACAACTGCCATAGGATCTTAATAGACATTATGAATTAATTCAATTCCTTCCATGTTAGGTCCCGCTTGAAAAACACTCCATGGAAAATTTTGAGAACGAGATCCTTGAATTTTAGTTTCCTTTTGACCCATTATCCATCTAATATATCCCTTCGCAGCATCTAGTAGTGGACCTGCCTCTTTCCCTCATGCAAGTTTCTTCTTTATCCAAACACTACAACATCCAATAATCTTTTCGTATAAGTCTGGTGTGATGTAATACTCCTCACACTCTTTCGAAGACATCCATCAACAACAACTAAATTTGCATTCATAAATGACATCAGTTCATCATGCAAGACCTTATCTTCTTTCATCTGCTTAATTCTACCTGTGTTATCAAGGTCACCTTTGTTCTTCACCAGCAAAGTTTTTCCTCAAGGATCTCTCTCTGGATCTCTCTAATATGTTCCTCGTCCCAACCCTTGCAAGCATTGGAATATTGTAGCAGTTGGTTGCCTCCCACCCTTAATTCGAGCCCCACTTGAACTTATTTGTGATGGAAAGTCTCCATTGATGTAGGCCTATACTGGTGATCCAGTTTTTAAACACATCATAGCAAAAGTGAGCATGTGCGAATCCTTTGTAGAGGACTCCCAAAAGCCACCTTTTTGTCTCCAAAAATCTCTATTACAAAAAACCATACATTTTCAATAAGTTGGGCTGTTTAGAAATGATATAACTTTGACTCAAGTCATAATCACCACGCATTGCTAGAGTTTTGGCCTCAAAAAGGAAATTCAACCAGGATTCCCAAGCATTTGCAATAGGTAAGAAAGAAGTAGTGGACTTACATCCCATTGTGCTCATTGTGAACTTCCCTTTATTTAGCCTTGTTGTGCTCTTAGTGCCTCATAATGTTCTGTGATTCCAAGTTTTCCATCTTTGATATTGCTATGCATTCCTTGGGGGGACATTCACAAGAATCCTAGATTTTCTAATCATGTAATAATCATTTCTTTACTCCATGGCAGGATCCGGGTTATTGATGAACACCTTTGCAGCATATATAGAATGTTAGCTAGAAAGTATCCAATATTGATATGTCCCTAACTATAGTCTCGAAGGATACATTTTTACCCCATCAACTTTATAAAATGGCATTAGATCTGCACATGGAGCTAGTGATTGAGAGTTAAGGCCAAAATCCAAAGCTAGCTTCTTAACATGTTGTATGTTTAAACTTCTATACACATACAATTAGCTATAAGGACATCAAATTGTGCTTTTGATCCAAAAATGTAATATTTTTCATAATCTACCAAGCCTGATCGCCCAACATTTCTCTTCGAAGATAGGGTGGTTGCAAGATGAGGGTACTCACCTTCGTTCACTCTCTATAAAATTGGGACATCGTCGCAACTCGGGGCGGAGTATCTTGATTGTGATATCGCCACCATCAATTAAAACACGACACGTGCCTCCCAAGCCTAAAGCCCCATATCTCAATCGAGATACCAACTAACACCACGCCAGCAGGTTCGGGTTTCAGGTCACCATCCATGTCACCAATACATGTCGCCGCCACCTCGTTATCTCAATCAAGATATGTAGGCCACTCGGATCCATGTCACACAGTGGATCTCGCTTGGATGTATATTCAGCATATTCAATGATGTTGTCTCCACCGTCCACATACCTCAAACGAGGTAAGGAAATATCATCTTGACCATTGATTGATCTCATTCGAGGTATGGAGATGTGATCTCATCCGTTCAAATATCTCGTTCGAGGTATGAAGATGCGATCCCAACCATTTACATATCTCAATCAAGGTATGAAGTCGAATCCTGACCGTTAAACAAACCTCGATCGTGGTACTCACTCAAAATCTAAGACGTCCATGTACCTCGAACGAGATACCTATTTCAAATCAGAGCCGTCAATCACCACCAACCCTAAAATCAAACACATAGCTTGGCCGTTAATCTCACTGACCGTTAAACAAACCTCGATCGTGGTACTCACTCAAAATCTAAGCCGTCCATGTACCTCGAACGAGATACCTATTTCAAATCATGCATACATCCGGGGCGTTGATCTTGCAAACCCTAAAATGCATGCCCCCAAACCTCGATCGAGATTATAAAATCAAAAAGTAAATTTTTTGCCTCATTCTCTCACGTTGTTTTTCACTCTCCTTGCTCTCTTGATTTGGATTAGCAATTAGTGGACTTATTAGTGTTGTTTTATAGCTTCATTTTTGCTACTTTTAGCATTGGACCTTTCACATTGACCTGCCCCTTTGTGTTAGGCTTAGGTTCTAGCATGGAGTCACCTAAGGAGGGCCACTCATCTATTGTGGACCTCATCTCATAGAGATAGACCGCGAGTTAGCGGCTATTCATAGGACTGCTATAGACACACCATCTACATTACATATCATGTCGGACTTGGAGGCAATGCTATCATCCCTTCGTAGCCTTCACGATATTGTTTGTAGATGAGTGGATATCTCACATGGGATGCGGCTTAGGGTGAGGAAGCCCCTTACTTGAGAGGGCGGAAGAGGGTTGGTCGATGGATTGCGTGAGAGAGAGGTGTTCTGGGTGTTTTTTTTAAGTTGGTTTTTTTAAATAATAGAAAAAAGAAAACTGAGAGGGGGGAGTCAATTTTTTTGGAAAAAAAAAGTTTTTTAGGAAAAATAAAATAGAATGAATACTAAGGGAGGGTTTTTTTGGGGCAACAAAAAAATACAAAGGGGGGATTTATTTTTATTTTTTTTTGCTTGATTGGGGAGAAGGGGAGGTTGGGTTGGTTGGTGAGGAGAGTTGAGGGGAGAAGAGAGAGGGAAAGGGAGAAGAGAGAGGAAAAGGGTGGGTGATGAGTGAGAGATTGGTAGGTGAGGGGGTTGGATGAGAGAGATTTTTTTTTTTGTCTCTTGTAAAATAAGAAGGGAAAAAGAAACCTAAGAGGGGGAATTTTTTTTGGGAGACGGAGACCCAATACCTGGCACATCACGAACACCAGAGTGAGTTGAGGTAGGCGTTTCGCTTGAACCACCACCCTTGGCTGGCCACATCTTCCAAAGTGCACTGATTGAGGGATTTGAAGTCTACACAGATCCTGATCTTGTTGATCTTGTTTTTTGGAATCACCACTATAGGTGACAACCACTCGGAGTGCTCAATGAGAACGGTGATACCTGCCTCTTCCATCTTATATCAAGATCTTTCTTCCGCACTTTGGAATACTTTAGATTCATGCGGTAGATGCCCTTCCTGACCGGCCAATTGCCTTCTTTTAGTGGAATTCTATGCGTGCAAATGGTTGGGTCTATCCCTAGAAGATTCTTGTAAGTCCATGCAAACGCCTCTTGGTGTTCTTTTTGAAAAGGTCGGTGGTGATTCTCTGAAGAGTGGAAGGGTCCTCCCAGACTCAAGCTGCCACCACTAAGATGGGGCGTGGCTCCTCTGATGTGCCCAGCGTCAGCTCTCTCACCTCCTCATGATAAGTGGTGGGTGGAAGAGGAGCGGTGCCGAGTGCTGCTTGATGGAGAGATAAGGGGTCATGGGCTAGGGTGATGTCCAAAGGGAAATCACCAACCTCTGTCCAAAGGGAAATCACCAACCTCTGTCGAACCGCGGGTATCTCTTCTACTGGCAAGGCTTCCTCCCTAGTCCTAAGTAGCTCCACCCGCCTCTCTGTGGGTGTGTCTAGGAGGGGTTATAGGTGCTTCTAATGACTCCTCTTGAGAGACCTTCTTGCGAGGTTGTCAAGAAAACTCAGGTTCCCCTAGACCTATGAGCTCTATCTCTTCCTGTTGAGACACTATGCAAAGAAGGAGGCCAGAGTGAACAAAGATTCTATCCAATCCCGTATTCCTGCTTCTTCTAAGAGATCTTCTTATTGGGACACCTCTTGAATGGGATCTGGGTCCAATTCCACTGGAACCCCTCATATTAATTTAACCAATTCCATAGAGGTTCTGCCGCCTCTCCTTCTGAGGCGAATGGATCCTAGGCCTCATCCTCTAGTAATCCTTGCCATTCCTCCTGCTCTTCCTTGTCACTGGGTCCTTTCTCCCAAATGGGAATCATGTCATGTAGGGCAATGCCCCATGCCCTCTCATCGGGGCCTTTTTCAAAGGGCAAGGTCAGTGTCCCCTCCGAGTGTCCCAACCCCAATCATGGATCACCTAAGCTGCCCTCAACCAAGGCCTTCCAATGAGAAGCTGTAGGCCCCTCGCGCTAGTGGGAGGTCTAACACCACAAAAGTCATTTCGCATACTAATCCCTCAAAACTGATCAGAACTTGCCTGACTAATCCCATGGGCATAACTTCTCTCTGGTTTGCTACTCAGATGGTGAAGGGAGCCGGCTCAGTAATTCAAAGACCCAAGACTTTCCTAGTAGCTTCAGGCATGATGTTAACACCAAAACCACCATCCATAATGGCCCCTGTAATTTGAGTTCCTCCCACGAAGACTGTCACCCTTGGGCTTCGATGATTGACCACTCCTGGGACAGTGAGGCATACCCTTGCTTGCTACCTCCTAGGCCGTTTCCCACCACTACTACTAGATGTGGCTTCACCCCTAGTTGCCTTTGGATCTATCCAATGCTGGACCAAACCTATCAGTTGCTCTCCTATTTCCTGGCTCAAACCACATAATTGAGGAAAGGTGATTTCCACCTTTTCTCTTGCCAACTTTTCCTCCCAACTTAAATTACTAACCTTAGGTTGGGTAGACTCCTCATCTACCTTTGAAGGTGTGGTGGTTGGGGGAGTGACCAAGGTAGGCACCGCTTCCTTCTCCATTGGTGGTGTTTGAATGAATTCCTCCATGGCCTCCTTATAAGCTTGGTCCACAATGGATGGGTATAGACTACACCGTCAAGGAGAGGAGTTGGTGACTTTGAGGCTCCTTGCGACCGGGTGACGGCCGCCGCCACTATTGGAGTGCCAGCAGTGGGGGGTGGTACCACTACCACTATTGGAGTGTTAACCTTGGGAGATGGCATCACTGCTTCCACCATGTTAACCAGTGGGTTTCTAGGACAAATCCCTGGTGTAGTGGTCTCGGCTCTCCAGGTAATAGAGGCATGGGGGCAAGCCCTCTGGTACTACAGTGCATTGAGCTTGCATGTGGCTACTCCCCCCACAATGGTAGCATATAAGAGGTCGGGTGGGGTTGTTGGGAGGACGATGATTACCGAACCTTTGGTTAGACCAAGCCCCACATAATGGTAGCATATAAGAGGCTGGGTGGGGTTGTTGGGAGGACATCAAACCTTTGGTTAATAAGCCGAGCCCCATACGTGTTGTTAGCAGCCAGAGGTACTGGAGGGGCTGCCACATAGACCACCGATTGATAGACTTGTGGTGTTTGTGGGACCGGCACAGGTGGGAGGTACTGCTGATAGGTTGGGAGAGTACTTTCTTGATATGGGATTTGCATAGGCAGGGGGTTGTATGTTAGGGTTGCTCTGGGATGAGGGGTATTGGTTTATGCTACCGTGGCTACTTGAGCTCCCTGTTGAGATGATGTGGCCTGGGGTAGTGGAGGGTTTTGTACAAAAGTAGCCATGGGGGAGGTAAGGGTATGTGGGGCAACTAAGTAGGAGGGACTAGTGGGAATAGGGTTAATAGAAGCTTGGGATTGGGGAGTAGCTACTCCAGCTGATTGAGGGTTCAAGAAGGGTGTTGGTGGTTAGGGGCGTGGGCAAAAGTTGAAGCACTACTGGTTGGGGTCACCATGTAGACTTCGGCGAAGGGATTAATGGGGAGGCACCTTGCTTAAGTTGTTGTTAGATAAGGAGGTAGTAACACTCCTTGTCCTCATGTCCCGCCTTTAAGCAAAATTATCAATACTTCTTGGTCAGACAATCATTGGAAGATGGCCTTGCGAGCTACATACCGGGCACCATGGACTTGTCTTGGGATCTTTGACCTTGATCTGCTTGATCTCCTTCCTGAGTGCTGCCACACACGGCCGTGTCCTCTTGTTGTGACCTTTTGAAATCTTCAAGCTCCTTCTTGAGCTTGGCTAGCTCGTCCATGGAAGCGGATGTAGACGCTACCGTCGAGGCTAGAGGAACAATTGGAGGAGTCAAAGACATGCCGGGGATAAGTGGAAACCAAGAGGTATTGCGCTCCGCATGAGGCGAGCATTCTCCAGTTGTGTAGCTTTGTCTTGGAAGTCTTGCAAAGTACCTTGGGGTGGAAAGGTCTCTCTCATCTTCATCGCCGTTTGAGTAGGGAGTGCTCGAAGCACCCATTGTTGTAGTATGTAGTTTCCAGGATCTTGGGGTAGCCAAGCGACTAAAACTTTAGCTCTTGTGACAAGTTGGGCCACTAGCTCCCCCGCCTTCATGGAGAGTTGGTTGAGCTCTTTAGTAATGAGGTCGAAGTAGTTCCCCAGCCGAAAGGTAGCCAAGAATTGTAGCTTGAGGGTGGCCCAATCCAGGAAGTGGTTGATAGGAAATTGATTGTACCACCGGTCGGCACTTTCTTACAGCGTTGTCAAGAACAAGACCAAGAATGCATCATCTCGGTTGAGACCTCTTGAGTCACACATAGTGAGGAACCGCTGCACATGGTCTTCCGCATCTTTAGT
Organism: Cibotium barometz; assembly: GCF_041138505.1. Classification (NCBI taxonomy): domain Eukaryota; kingdom Viridiplantae; phylum Streptophyta; class Polypodiopsida; order Cyatheales; family Cibotiaceae; genus Cibotium; species Cibotium barometz. The sequence continues at coordinate 2,765,056 of NC_141063.1, forward strand.
GATGGTACCTTTGAAGGTTGGTAGCTTAACTTACAAGCGGTTAAGGACAGTAAGTAGCCAATGGCTCTGGCCCTGGAGCTGTCATAGGGTTAGAAGAGGAAGATGATGAGGGAAGAGTAAGGGAAGGAGGAAGAACCCAACGACAACTAGTTCAAAGAGGAGAATAAAGGGGTGAATCACCTCCAAAAGCTCTAGTCTTAGAGGGCATACACAACACTCCTCTCACCACCACGATCAAAAATCACCCAAAAAAAAAAAAGAAAAAGAAATTTTTTTGAGACTATCCTTGACCTCTAGGAGAGTCCCATCGCGTGATCACCAATTTTTGTCTTAGCTGTGGATGACTCCACCGGTCCTCGCTAAGGAACTCAAGGACTACCGACACAAAAACTAAGGTTTTGGGGAGAAGGGAGCGTGGATCCTCTCAGGGAAGTATACCCACCAAGGATGAGTCGACCTCACTTGCTACACATGCAAGACCTATGCTTTACACTATCTACCGTGCTCTTCGACCACCACCTAGCATCGTAGTATCCCTACAAGCCTCACACTCACACCACACACCATTGACATCTCACTCACCTTGCTCACACAGAGAGATAGAGAAAACACCAACCGAGTGCAACCTTGCATACCAATTGTAGGCAAGAATCATACAAGAGAGACTGTGCTCCCCATGAGAATGGGCTACAATCAATGTGATACAAGAGAGACTGTCCTCACACCAACCCTGCATACCAATTGTAGGCAAGAATCATACAAGAGAGACTGTGCTCCCCATGAGAATGGGCTACAATCAATGTGATACAAGAGAGACTGTCCTCATCTATGAGAGTGTGTCCGAGACTCTGTGTGTGTCCTGCTCTGCTGCCAAGAGAGTGCTCGAGCCCCTTATCTCCTCCTTGGGTGTCCTCCTCCTCGGGTGGTGCTTAAGAGGATCTCGAAGAGGATCCCTCCGTGCCTTAGGAAAGGGAGAGGGGAAAGGAAGATGGTGCTCAGGATCTCGAAGAGGATCTCTCCCTGCCTTGGGAAAGGGAGAGGGGTGTTGCCTCCATGTAGTGACATACTAGAACTTGTTTTATTTCCTAACTTTCTTTGGATCGTCAGTTTTTCATTATGTTCGCCCATGCGATGAGATCGAATTTTCTTTTGGGCCATGTGTTGCACATATGGGTTTTGATGTTTGTGTGGTGGCCTTTGAGGTGAATGCTTCTACATCATGTATAGCTTTTGGCTCTTTTGAGTCTATGTCCCCTTTTGGATTTATATCCTCCATAGGCTCCTTTTCCCTATCGTTTAATTCAACCTTGGTTTCGATAGTTTGTTGTCCCTTGTTTTTCTTGGGTTTAAAAGGTTTTGCTTTTTCATTTGGGTTCTCCATTAAAGCATGTTCTTCTACCCATGTTGAGGTATTGTCTTTTGCGTTCTTTTTTACTATTTCTCGTGCCTTGGCTTGTAAGCGTATAAGCACATTCAAGGGTACCGTGGGCAATTGCATGTTTTGTACACTTAAGATATTAAGAGTTATATTTTGTGAGACAAGTTGCATTGAAGCAACTCGTCTTGGGCAATCTTGGAACATGTGATCAATGCCACATCATTCACATATGGGTTACAAAGTTTCAATGACTATGGGCATGGAAGTATTCCAAACTGTGCAGTCTGCCACTTTGTGAGGTCCACGACAATAGAAACATTGAAGTGTTTGATTAACTGCTTCCTGAGCAGTTTCTACCCCTTTGAGTGTTTCTTTTTTGGTGCACGGGAGATGGGGGTTTTGAGTCAATTGTTGATAAATTGGGACACTTTTTAGTTCATGATCAAAGGATTTACAATATATGCACTACAGAAAAACAAGTGCCTTTATGCACAATGGGGATTGGGATGGTCGTAGTGATTGCACTTAACACAAGGCATTTTGCTCCTCACTTGTAGATGCATTAAGGATGGTTGGTTTTGAAGGAGCTCATCTTTTCTTAGAGATGTCGATTGTAAGCTTTTAAGCAAGGCCGCATAGAATTCAGGGAATGACAATTCCGAGATCAATCATTCTTTTGTCATTGCTTCACTTGGTTTAGATAAGGAACATCTGGTAGCATGATCATCTTCTATCATGTTGTCATCTAAATGTATTGCTTCTTTACAACATTGATCGAATGTTATCTAAATGTATTTCTTCTTTACAACATTGATCGAATGTTTCCGGATTGGGTACAATGATCAAGTTGTGTAATCTGTTATTCTTTAAGACCATCATGAAACATCTCTTCAATTGAGAATCATTTAATTTTTCCCATGACTCACATCATGAGTCCAAGAGTTTTATCCGAAGGATAAAGTCTCTAATGGTTTCATTTGGTTTACGCTCAATTGAATAGAATTTTTTCGTTGTACTCCACCGATCACCTTGTCTTGAAAAGCCATGGATAAAGGCCGTTTTCAAGGTGCTGAAGTTGGTCTTGATTTGCTGACATCAATGTGCTGAACCATCGAGACTAGCTTTTCCCTCTCTAAGTATAGGTTCAACGCATGTACCTCAGTGGGGCAGTTTGGGTTTCCAAAGGCCTCACATCGCTATTCAAACATTTTTATGAATTGAACAAGATCTGTTGTTCCGTCGTATTTACCATGATTGTGGAAATCTGTACGGTCGTATTATGATTCACTAAGGCCATATGTGAGTGCTCTTGTTGGAAGGGACTCATCGAGTCCTTGGGTAACCCCCCTTCCTAGACTAGTTAGTATATCTAAGGTGTGGGCATCTAGGGGTTGCAAAGGGTTGGTACCTATAAGATTGGTGGGAATGCTAGGTAAAGGACCAAAGCTTGGTGGGATTGAAGTGACAAGGGTTGTAAAACCCGATGACACACTTGTTGTAGGCATGGACAATGGTATTGGGAGGTGCATTTGGGGTATAGATATCAATGGCTCGAAGATGTCAGCCATTGGGTTTAGTCCTTGTGTGATCCCTAGAAATCTTTCTATCGTTGCCATGCCAGATTGCCTAAATGCTCCTTAATAAGCAAGCACACTTTTTCTTTTTGCTTTTTATATTTTCTCACAGCCTGTTACATCCTCAAGAGGCCTGGCGTTCTCTTCGTTGGGTCAAATGAGTGTCCGTTCACCCTAATCAGCTTCTTAGGTGCTATACATATGTGGACCTGAGATATTTTTTCGGAAAAAGCGCATGCTAGTAACTCTTGGTCAAGGATGCACTTTGGCCTAGCACAACTCATCAGATAGTAGTCTACTCCCTTGCTATTGCCCTCACCGGCAATAACAACAAATACATCACCCTCCTGTAGCGAATCTGTCAGGTCATCATATCTGGCCATGAACATAGGACTTGTGTGCATCAGACAACACTAGTAGATGTGAAGGATGCTTGAGGGAGAGGATTGTCTATATCCTGCATCTTCCCGTCCTCTCGAGGTAGAATGTGACCAATCACCATCCATACATGCTCCACAGAAGCATGCAAACCGTCATGTGTAAATCATGGGGGCCGCCATGCACATGCTCCTTATTAGAATGTAAGCCCAAGGTGCCAGGTACTGTGTCACAATCATGGGAGGCTCTACCGTCAATCATGCCACCATCCACATACCAAAAAAATCTCATGACAATCCAAGCATCACGTTTGGGATATAATGATGCTGTACTCCCACACAAATGTTGGGAGCACCACTCAACCACATGGCCTGCATCTCTGAACCGCTCAGCATCCTGCCACAGTTGATGACGTCTCAGGGCATGTTTCACACATGCACCCGCACCATCATGCTCTCCCTTTCCGTGACCAGTCTCAAAGAATGACCAAATGACTGGGATACTAGACTGCACATGCCACCTATAAACCCATAAAACAAAGTCTTAGTTATTGTTTTCTTTAAGATGTTCTAGTGAATTTAGTTTCATTGCAAATCTAAGAGAACCATAAGTACTACCGATAGAGCCAATAGAACTGTCGTGTGATGACTTGAACTGTGCGCCACAGCCATTCGACACCAAACCCATCGCTGGCCACGTGTGATCCCACAATCTCATAAAAAATCATCATGGAGACGAAAACAGCGTTGCACAAAATGTGCATCATGTGAACGATCATCAGTGATATAGAAATGATACTCTCGAATAATGACATAGGCCTCGAGGGTACTCGCTATCCCATCTACATGGGCCTTTACATGTCGATAGCTAATGTGGACCATAATAACAACCTGGTGAGATAAGCAAGAGAGACGATTAGGACACAAAAAATCAAATAAGTAATATAGCTCAAACACGAAACAAATATTATGAAATATAACCATTACCTGCTCTGAGAAGTAATACTCACATTGCATCTCCTGAAAAGGTGCGAAGGTTTAGTTCTCTACAAAACCAACCACAAAGATGACCACACCAATAGGAAACTCTGCCATGCATGCTTGAAACTGACGATCCTGCCACTTGGCTATATATGGCACAATGATTGTGCCATATATAGGGGTAGATCTGATCCCTAAATGTGGTTCTGAAGTGACAACGTGGTGTATGTTTGTCCATGAGCTGCAACTTCCTAGACTGCCACCACTCTAGAGATGGTATGTCACATACTCATAACATCACCATGGCACTATCTCTTGGTCACTTGCATCAAGATCTACCATCTGTAGATGTGCAAGTGAACCACATGATGTGCAATTACTCTCCACACAAGGCATCCTATGTGGAAATGGGCATCCTTTGTGCGTGCACACAAAAGAGATTGGATGAAATCACGAGGAGTACGAGGTAACTCTCTATGCCCACTAAGAGAACTGAATACTCAGATTGTATCTCCTAAAAAGGTTTGAAGGTGTAGTTCTCTACAAAATCAACCACAGAGATGACCACACAAATAGGAAACTCTGCCAAGCATGCTCGGAACTGACGATCCTACCACTTGGCACAATGATTGTGCCATATATAGGGGTAGATCTGCTCCCTAAATGTGGTTCTGAAGTGACAATGTGGTGTATGTTTGTCCATGAGCTGCAACTTCCTGGACTGCCACCACTCTAGAGCTAGTGTGTCACATACTCATAACATCGCCATGGCACTATCTCTTAGTCACTTTCATCCAAGATCTACCATCATCTGTAGATGTGCAAGTGAACCACATGATGTGCAATTGCTCTCCACACAAGGTATTCTATGGAAATGGGCATCCTCCATGCGTGCAAGCAAAAGAGAGTGGATGAAATCACGAGGACTACGAGGCAACTCTCTATGCCCACTAAGAGAACAAAACACATCATAAAAAAGTTAGAACTTAACATGGTAGCGACAACATGTGTCATGCTATCGAAGTACCTCAAACCAAGGCTTACACCCCTCAAATGACCTTTGCCCAATTTTAAGCTCTGGATATAATGCCACAAACTGAGAATACAACTCTGTTTGGGTCATTTCAAGAAAGCAAGCACCGTGCTCAATGAACACTCCTCTTGTCACTCTCTTACGCAAAGCTTTCTAGAAAACTGGCAAGGCACGACAATTTTCCTCCCAAAAACTTTATATCAAGTCTCTAGTGGTTTCATCTAGTAGGAGATCATGCCTAGCTACATGACCACTACTCGCCCCCACAAAGCACCAACCTCATTGGCATCTAAACTTTGCCGTCTAATAAACCCAACTCTAAGTGCATGTGGTGCTATGAAAAGGATGCGAGATGTGGCACTCACCTTACCCTTCATTTGGGAGCTACTTATGACTGCCACAATAGCCCGTCGAGCAACCAAAGCGTTCATAGGGTTCCTCTTCGTGTTAATTGTATAGGAATGACGAACACTTTGTAGCACCGTCATGCCAGCTCTCCTCTCTCTTCAACCTCCAATGTCAGAAAGCACCCTATAGTTGGCCATGTTGGGCAGATCGATCAAAGTATCAAGCACATATGCCTGTGATGAAGGCGTGAGGTCTTTGAAATAGGATTGAAAGATTGCATGGGCACGACGATGCGCCCCTGACTTTGATAGTTCTTTCCTATCCACACTATGGACACCCAAAGGAGGGGAGTGGGTTCTTGTGGAAGAGAAGGGGCTTAGGAAGGGCGGGTTCATGTGGATTATCTAAACTAAGGGGTAGTGGGGGTGGGGGGAAGAGGGCGAAGGGCGGAGGGAGAGGAAGTGGAAGAGGAGGAGCAAGGCTTGGATCATCGCCCCAACAGAGGTGTTGCTTGTTGACGTGCTCTCCACTCTCTCTTTCTCTCATCACGAGCTACCCTTTTTCTCTCCTCCTCTTGAACTTGGTGGATGGGGGAAAGTCTAGTCCTATCACGTTTCTAACTCCTAAGACTTTGAGAACCCATTCTCAAGGAAGCTAAGAGAGAAAAAAATATGAAGGCTCAATGACGGGATAGTACTAGAGATGTGTGTAGGATAGTAGTAGAGATGTGTGTTTATATAAGAAAAATAGGTTATCCACTTCAAATCTCATTGGATTTCCTATCTAAGATTGATTAGATAATTAAGATAAACATAAAGATAATTAAAGATAAACTATTATCTACTTGAAAATCAATATTATTAATAAAAAATATTTACAAGTCTAAATATTTATCATTACTAGATATATAATGTATTTAAATTTATCTTTTATTTTATAATTATATAACTATATTTTCTTTTATAATGTATTTTTTAAAAGTTTATCCTACACATGAAATATTTTTAAAAAATATTAAATTTAAAAAATTAAAATTTTTAAATTAAATAACATGAACTTTAAAATAATATTATTTATCTAATTTTAAAATATAATCCTTTAAAATTAGTGATTTTAAATTCTTTTATATTAATAAGTTATACATATTTTATTATTTAAATTTTTATATTTTATTTCTCTTTTTTTGAAAAATACTAAAAATATACTAAATTAACTTTTTTTAAAATATATTTTTGATAAAAAATAGAAAGGTGGGAAGGCGGTGCCACGTGTCACAAGTGTGCATGCCACATGGCATTTTCTTGACATGTGGCACTATTATGGCTAATATGGCATGCCATGTCAGTAAGTGTGAGGTGGCATGCAGCAAAGGTGGCAAGAAGATGTGGCATTAATGGATGACTAGGATGATGAGGTGGGAAGTCAACTAGGTTGACATGAAGGGTGGAGGTGGCAAGGTGCTTATGTAGATCCTCTCGAAGCTTATGTGGACATAAAGTGGCATGCATATATAAGATTTGTGCCTACCCAAGCCTCATACATGGCATGATATCTAGGCTTTGAAGTTTACCAAGCCTAGATTTCCAAACCTAACTAGGATTGGTTTTAGACTTGAAAAGGGGAGAGTGGACACAATCTGGGAATTTTCACTTGGGAGGATTGAAAATGGACCTTCCCATACTCAAATTAAGCTAAATTTTTTTAAATAAATTCATGGTAAAAAGTATATTGATCCCTAGAGTTTTTAGATTGAAAGGTTCAATAATTGATTTTCTAGAACTAACTTACAATTGATTTAATGGGCCTCTAACAATCATAACAAAATTTCCAAAGTAAATCTACAAAAATCCAACCATCAGATTTGTAATTTTACTTTAGATCCACATTCTACTAATCTTCCCCAATCTAATCGTCACTATATCCATACAAATTGAGTATTTTAAATGGTCGATGTGGTGGGAGGACAAAATAGTATGTTTTTTAATAATTCTAATGCTTTTTAAATAATATAGAAAATAGTTGAACACATCAAAAATTACTCGATAAATCAAGTTAAGCTCTATGTTATTAGAATTTGTGATATGAAAAGTGGGAACATCATATGAGTAATAATGTAAAAGTTATAGACAATTTACTCACATTTAGTGTACCTGTCCAAACCTTGCGATAGGGCCTGTATACAATTTTGGTTCCCAAAGAAAAGGGGATTTGCAATTATTGGATATTTGATCAAATCATAGTTTTAGTTGCCTAACTTTGCATATGTTGTTTCATTAGAAGACCTTGAAGTGAAACTCCTTGGCTAACTAGGAGAGATTGGCTATTCTTCTTGAAAAAATTCATGTTTTCACGCTAAACCCAAGGGCGCCCGCTAAACAAAACTAGATAACCTCATCTTGAAACTACTCGATAGTTTTTTCTTTGTCTATTAAAAATAGAGAGGCAACGTGGTATCTGAAAGTGAAATTGGCACTGATGTGCTTGACCCAAATCCTCCTATGACACCACCTCCTTTAGCATCAGAAGGTGACTCTTGACCTCGTGTTCATAGTTTCTTTTGTGGTTTCTTTGATTCTTTTTCAACACTTTTTGGCTTAAGCTTTGCCTTCACCTTGGCATATGAATCAACCATCTACTTGATTGGTGCCTCCTCACCCTCTTCAAAGGCTGTGCTATTTATAACATAGAGGGGTGCTGGTCGGGCACCATACAGGAGTCAGCCAGTAACCAAGACTTGAAAAAATCTCAAAAAATATAATATATAAAGTATTGTGAAAAATTCCTTTTTAGGGCTGGAAAAGTGCTGTTTCTTCACACCCCCTCTCAGGCCAAAAAGGGGGGACCATGAGAGAAGACCCAATACCACAAGTTGATGATCTTTTGGACAAGCTTAAGGGAGCTCAAATTTTCAACAAAATCAATTTAAAATGTGGCTATCATTAAGTGAGGATGTGTGAGGGGGATATTTTCAAAACTGCTTTTCATACACAAATTGGTCATTATGAATTTCTTGTCATGCCATTTGGTCTAACTAATGCACCAGCCACTTTCAGTCGTATGATGAATATGATATTTTTGAAGTATTAAAGTTTTGTGGTTATGTTTTTTGATGATATCTTGGTCTTTAGCAAAACACGTAAGGAACATGAATCACATCTAAAACAAGTGTTTCGACTTTTGAAGGAAAATGAACTGTATGCAAATCCTGAGAAGAGCACTTTCTTTCAAGAACAAATTGAATATTTGGGGCGTATTGTGACTGCTAAGGGTATTAGGGTTGACCCCAAAAAGATTGAGTATATTGTCAATTGGCTAAAGTCTAGAGATATACATGAGCTAAGGTCCTTCCTCAGTTTGTGTAGTTTCTATAGAAAGTTTGTTAAAAATTTTGCCTATAAATCAAATCCTCTTACTGAACTCTTAAAGAAGGTTAAAATTTTTCATTGGGGGCCAAACCAAGAAAAATCTTTTCAATCTTTGAAAGAAGCACTCACTAATGCACCTGTGTTGAAACTTCCTGACTTTTCAAGGCCATTCTTTATTGTTGTGACTGAATCTGCCAGTGGAAAAGGGTGTGGTGCTATATTAATACAAGATAATCATCCCATAGCTTTTGAAAGTCGTAAGTTTAAACCTAATGAATTGAACTATAGTACTTATGATGACAACGAATTGACTGTTGTGGTACATGCTTTGAAAATATGGAAACATTATCTTATGGGCTCTGAAATTTTGATAAAAACTTATCAACAAAGCATAAAACATCTTCTCACTCAACCATTAATTTCTCAAAATCACATAAAGTGGGCCTCATTTATCCAAAGCTTTCAACCAATGATTCAATACCACACCCAGGGAAGGCAAACAAGGTAGCAGATGCTTTAAGTCAAAAACCCATGATTGATAACATTTTTGCTTTTGAAATTGATTCATTTAAAGATATGAAAAATTCATCTGAAAGTGATAATAGATTTTTGTGAACAATGGACTAAAATTTGTAATAACAATTTTATTCCTATGGCCTAATTTTCCATAAAAGATGGTTATTTGTACTTCCAAAAATGGCTTTGTGTCGCATCTCCTTTTAGACATCTAGCTTTGGAAGAATCACACCAACCACCTTTTATGGGACATCGAGGTCAAATTGCTACCATAGATTTGCTTTCAACAAAATTTTTCTAGCCTCACAAATATGCGGTTAAATTTGTGAACGAATGTGATACTTGTCAAAGAGTGAAGAGTTCTAAAAATAAGTCTTTTGGATTGCTTGTGCCTTTACCCATTCCAAATGAACCATGGGAGCAAATCTCTATGGACTTCATTACTGGTTTTCATGTTACTGTTGCACATCATGACATGATTTGAACAATTGTGGATAGGTTTAGTAAACAAGCATATTTTGTGCCTTGTAAGAAAACTTTAAGTGCTCCACAGGCTGCTGATATTTTTCTCAAACAAATTTTTGTACACCATAGTTTACCTGGAGTCATTGTGTCTGACCGTGACTCTAAATTTTGTAGTCATTTTTGGACAGCTTTGTTTTCTAACTTAGGTACTAAATTAGATTTCTCTACTGCTTTCCACCCTGAAAAAACTAATGGACAAACTAAAGTGACTAACTCCACCATTTTAGACTTGTTGAGAGCTTATTTCCACTCTCAACCTAAGTGTTGCATACTTGCATATATTGCAATTTTCTTATAACAACACTACCCATAGTGCTACCGGAAAAGGTCTATTTGAAGTCATGTACGGTAAAACTTTGCCTGTTCCATCCACTAGAGTAGATAGTCAAGTAGAAGTTGCTGATGAATTTGTGACAAACTTTGATGAAATCTATTAACAAGTGAAGGAATCCATTCATAAGGCTCAACTAAAATATGCTAAAAGTACTAACTCCAAAAGTAGGAGATTTAGTTCTTTGCATATTGAAAAATGAAGATTAAAAAGTGTTGTGATGATTGTCCAGCTGTTAAATTGGCTCCACACTATTATGGACCATTCAAGGTTATTCATAAAATCAATGATGTAGCTTATAGATTAGACTTACCACCACATTGGCACATTCACAACTCATTTCATATTCACTTACTTAAACCTTATAAGGGACCACTTCCATCTACACCCGTCTATGATGATCCACCACTTTTAGATAAATATGAAGAACTGTGAGAACCTCATTCCATTATTGTCCACCAAAACACTACTACAAGAACTAGTAAGACTTATGTAAAATATCTTCTACATTTTAAAAATCAACCTATTCAAGATGCTAAATGGTTTCCTTAGAGTTTCTTTTGTACCTATCCTTCAATTTTATCTTCTTATTTATCCTGCAGTTGAGGTCAACTGCTAACTCAAGCAAGAGGAATGTGACATGCTTTGCATTTCTCTATTTTTTACCAATATTTGGGGATGCCTAATATTAGGGCATCATGCTGGCATTTATGTGTTAAAGGTTGATCCTTGTTAAATGACTATTGTAAATGATGTGAGCTTGGAGCCATTTCTTGGTGCAGTGTGTGTCATGCCACGAGGATGTAGTGTATGGGATGCTACATGATGTTATGCAAATGCTAACGTGATTTAATGTAGGTGAAGAGGACTCGAATTGAAGGAATGGATGCGACGGATAGCTCACGAAAAGCTAGCATGGAAAACACCTCTTAGGATTGTTAGTGTGAAAGCTTTGTAAATGATGTAAATATTTAAGCCTAAGGTCTTTGTATTAATTGATACACTTTAGTAATTGTAGTAAGTCGTGCATTTCAAACTTGGAAAGTGTAAGCATGAGGTACAAGTGTACCTACCCATTTAACATGTAATGAGATGTCCCATGTATGATACACTTTTCTCGTGCAAATGTACACGACATGCCTGAGCACTATGGGACTCATAATAATAAACATTCCAAATATTCACGCATATTGGGTATATGCGTGGGGGGGGGAGGGGAGATTTAACCCATTGACCGTGTTCTTGCTTGATTTTAATTGCTCTTAATCTTGCATGCACGGCTTGTGTTATTGCCATCAAAATATTTCTCTCTCCATGTGCAATTCATCAAGGCACATTACTTAATATATGTTTAATTAATTATCTTTATGGGTTACGTGTTGCTTAATCAAATTAGCTTATACATTTGGGAATTAGTCTTTGGGAAAGATTCACAGACTTGTCTCAAGATCTCACTAAAAATATCAACTGGTAGGCTGTAAAGACTAACCAACTTCTCAATAAAAAAATGAGCAAGTTGTAGAGCTGAGAATTTATCTTTCATAGGAGTAAATCTTGCCATCTTGGTGAGTCAATTAAACGATCACCCATATGAGCTCATCACAAGTCTATCCCATCCAACTGAGGATGATCAGATGAGCTCATACCCAGCTTTGTGTCCAATTTCTATAAGACCTCACGTCAAAAATGTCCAATGAACTTAGGATTACTTTGACAAGCTCAACTATTAGACCATAAAGACTAAACAACTTCTCAAAAAACAAAGGAGCAAGTTGTAGAGCACAAGGTTTCTCTTTCATATAGGAGTGAATCTCACCATCTTAGTGCATCAATCAAATGATCAAATCTCGCCTTCTTGGTGCATCAATCAAACGGTCAAATCTTGCCATCTTAGTGAGTTAGTCAAACGATCACCCATATAAGCTTATCTCACAAGAGTTTGTCCCATCCGAGTCAGAATTATCAGATGAGCTCATACTCACCTTTTTGTCCAATTTCTTGAACACCTCAGGTTAAAAATGTCCAATGAACTTAGGATGTCACTAACAATATCAACTAGTAAGCTATAAAGACTGCAATATCAACTAGTAAGCAATAAAGACTAAACAACTTCTCAAAAAACAAATGAGCAAATTGTAGAGCTCAAGATGTCTCTTTCATAGTAGTAAATCTTGCAATCTTAGTGCGTCAGCACCCATATTGCATTATTCCCCCTCAAATTATGTGTCAATCCAACCCCAAAATCTATAAAAATACTTTGCCATTTCTTTTCAATTATCTTCAGTTGATACAACAAGCCACCATGTCTCAAAAGCACTCAGCTTTATTGACTTGGCATTGCTGACAATTTGAACATATTACTCAACATCAGCTTTTAGATTAAGCCAAAAGCAATATCTTCTTATTCATTCCTTAGTACACCAAATGTTGCCCCAGTAGAAGGTAACACTCAAACATGATGCGACTCCTCATACATGCTCAATCCTCTACTCAGTCTTGAATACAACCAGATGCCCAATACAAGGCAACACTTAAACATGATGCAACTCCTCACACCATCTACATAGGGTACACTAACCTTTCTTTTTCGAAAGAGAAAACCATTTCGAATAGAATACTCTCTCAAACAAACAATAATAGTGGTCATTCCAGCCTAGACAATATCTTAGACTCTATTAAAGAATCTAAGATATGGTGATGGATAACTTGTCGAGGCATGTGTGATGTCGAAGTTCTTCATGCGAGGCCCACTTCTATTGTGGAAATGGCTAGGGCCCTTCAAATTTACATGGTTATTGGTAGAAGTGTCCCATGCCCTTTGATTAGTGGAATGAGTGCACCAAGACCACCAATGAATGATTTGCATGGGTAAATGGTGAGCCATACCTTCTTGTTGGCATAAGATCCTATAGCTTAATGCTTAGAGATTGGGCTTCTTCATGGCAATACTTTGGCCAAGGTAAGGTACGGTTCTATTAAAATGGATTTAAAGTAGAGGGATGTTGGCATTGAAGCTCTTTGGGGGTACTTGCAAGGTTGATGGTTCTCCATGTGATGGGTCCTACCATGGGCTAGGCTTGTGCCGCCATGGTCACCTCATCCATCTTTTAGATATATGGTTTTAGAGAAGAGAAGAAGAAAGAAGAAAATTCAGCCATCTATATCTCTATTGTGTCTTGCACTCTCTTGTGTGAGTGTGTGTGTTTGCTCTGTAAGGAACTCAAGCTCTCCCTCTACCCCACATTCTCTTTATGGTATCAAATCTTCAGTTCATGTGAGAGATAAGGAGGCAAGAAAGAGGCAAGAATAAGCAAGGAAGGAAGTAGTACACAGGTAAGAGCATCATCATTTCTTTCCCTTCTTGGTTTAGGTACAACACCCCTCAGTAGCTCGGGGAGCTACACATCTCCGATTGAGGAGTCGTCTTCACATGCTTGGAGGTGCCTATGTGGTACACAACACTTTGTACTATTGTTTTGCAGCCAAAGTCATGTTTTGGGTGCATTTCAGTCTCTGCTTTGTCACTATTGCAAGGTATTTTTGGTAGTTTCGGGAAGTTCTAGTTGAGAACTATCTATGGTTGAAATCTAGTTATTGTAGTGTAGTTGTGCATTTTGGGAGTGTAGAAAGTGTTTGCACATGTATATTGTTGACATTGGGTGTATGTACATGTACTCTTATCAAATCTAGTGACCTAAAAGTTATGCTAAAGTATCGCTGCTGCAGAAGTAGTCATAGAAGATACTACTGTGTTGCATACAGAAATTGTTTGTTTGCAGGTTTCTGATTGTTGTAGGAAAACATGTCTAACGGACTCAATCAAATTATCAATGAAAAGTTGGACAAGAACAATCAATGATACTCTCATCGTAGTGAAACAAGTGATAAGTGTATGTTGTGTTTGTGCCTATCAACGTTTCATATTGGGATTAGTTGTAGAGAAGGGCAATTAATTGAAACAACTAAGATGTTTACGTCTGTGAGAGATAGGTGATGAGTAGTGCACGCATCGCATATGGAGAATCTTGTCTATATCATCTTGAAACATTATTATTTCGTAGTATTTTGTTGGCCACATGCAAAATATTTGTACATATTATTTAAACATGCTTGTAGGTGGCATTGCTATAATATTCCTAGCACATAAGTTAGAAGAGTTTTGATTATTTGCACTTAGTGTGTGAACAAGCTCTAGTGTTTGAGCTATTTTTGTAAAAGTGGAAAAGCAAGCCCAATTTTGTACGCACCACTAGTAATAACTTCTTGGGTAATTTATTGAATACAATTCTCAAAACACTCATGTGGTGGAAATGGAGCTACACGCATGAGGGGGGAGATTTCACCCAATAGTGTCTTGATGGTGATGATATTCTATTTCTCTTGTTTTATGCTTTATCATATTTGATTCAAGTCGATGTCTTAATCTTTTATGTATTTGTGAGTTTTTAATTATTTCTTCAAGAAGTATATAAGGTCCCATGAACAAGGAATCAAGAGATAGTTTATATGCAAGTACACTCCGTAACAGAATGGTGTTTTAGAAAGAAAAAACAAGCACATTGCAAAAGTGGCACATGCCTTGATGGTGGCTAAAAAGAATATGCCACATTATTTTTGGGACAGAAGCAGTAGCAATTGGTGTGTACATCATAAACAAGGCACCCACTGCAACTATTCATGGTATGACGCCTCAACAAAAGTTTACATACATAAGACCGGATGTGTCTCACTTAAAAGTGTTTAGGTGTATTGCATATGTACTGCATATATGCATGTTCTTGATGAAATAAGAACAAAGATGGATCCAAAGGCAGAGAACTACATCTTTATTGGTTATGCTATGGAGTTGAAAGGCTATAAATGTTATAACCCTACCACTCGTGAGATGCGAGTAAGCAAAGATGTTATCTTTGATGAGATGAGTAGCTTGTATGCACCAACAGTGATGATGAAAGGCAACAGAAGCTGTAGATGTAAGAAGTGGTGATGTTGCACCACATGTAGAGCAGCAATCACAAGTGCTTAGTCGACGTGGAGAGCAGTGGATCCAATGTTGGCTCCAATTCTTAGATTGCTTTAATGATGGGCTGTATATCCATCATACCTCAACCTATCAATAGGGTACCTAATCCTTGTAGACCTACGTACACCTGGATTATTGCCAGGTGTCCTTAAAACAACCCTAGTTCTCCTTACACTAAGAGTAACCACATACGAAATGCCAAGCTCCTCATCAAGGCTCTGCTCAGAGCTCCTAGAGTCACCATCCACATATGAGTGACTTGCTGACAGATCAGACACAAAATGTTGATCTCCATTTTCCTTCCCTTTGCATGATACATGTGTACCTACATCTGTCCTCAACCTGCCCGCCGACCATGCCAATTAAAGCATTTTTTCTTATATGCAGTTAGTTCTAGCAAATTAATTTACTATATTATTTTAATCAAAAGTAGGCAAGTGAAGTTGGTTTGAGTGAATCGTGATTTTTGAATAACTTTACTACCATGGCTCATATTGACTTCTCAATCAATGATAATGTCGATGAGATGAGTGATCATCCCAACTCACATAGGGAATATCTAAAATTCCAAGTTGAAGAAGAGGAGATTGTTGGAAAGAGTGAATTTTTAGAAGTAACAGAGCGTCTAAAGGTAACTATTGCCAAATACCATGACAAGATGGAGTCACTAAAGATGTAGATTTTGACTTTGCAAAAAGCTCTTTTAGCGGCACCTCCTGCTCCTACCAAAGCATTTGCTATGTCCTTTGCACAAAGGTGTATGACAGTGAGAAAAAGGAGAAGACTTAGGAATGTGTAGATGCCTAGCTCAATAGGTGGACTACCATTTTGCCTTTCATCCATTCATTGATGCACAAAGGCTACAGATGGCATAGGGGTTATTGAGGAAAGGCATTAACTTGGTGGGTGGAAGGATCTCAAAGAAGATTCCATTCCTACCACTTGGCAAAGTTATAAGGAAGCTTTCAAAAAAGAGTTTTTCCAACCAGAGGATGAATTCAAAATAATTGCCAAGATTGTTAAAAATAGCATGGAAAATCAGTCTTTTGACAATTATGTGTAGAAGTTTAGACAATTGACTGCCAAAGCCAAGTCTGATGATCATCCTTGTGTGGGATTTTCATCAATGGTCTAGCTAGTGACTATCAGTATACGAGATTAAAAAGTGCTAGGTCAAAACGGCTGAGAATGCTATTCATGCGGCTCAGGTTTTTCATAAGACTATGGTTGGCGCCAACACTTCAAAACCATCATCTAATGAAAAGAAATCCACGTTCACTTTTTTAAATAGTGGACAAAAAAGAAATTTGGTTTTCACACCAAAACCAAAAAATTCTGACAGCCGCCACAGCAAGAAGTATAAATTTGTGAGCAAGGATAATATCACATGTTTCAAATGCAAGGAAAAGGGACACACGAAGAAATTCTGTCCTTTGAATGGAACTACAGCACCTTCGGCACTTGGACAAAAGGTGGCACCAAAGAAGTTTATACCAAAGAAATTTGTACACATTACAGACCTTCAAGGTAAATTTTCTGAAGTCAATATTACACATCTTGAAGGAAGCCAATGTTCAGATTGTACTTTTAGTAAAGACGTTTTTTGTCCAAACGAATTATTTCGTGTTTATGAATCAATATATGGACATCAGGTTCATATTTTGTTTGATCTTGGTAATACTTACAATTTTATTGACAACATTGTGGTATAGAGGATGAAGCTGGAAACCACATATAATGATCACATATACAAGGTGAGGATGGCTGGAGGACAAGTCCAATTTTGGGAAAGAAGGTGTGAAAACTATCGTTAGACATCCAGTTGTACTCAGATAGACTTGATTTTCATGTCATGAGCTTGGGTCATGTAGACATCATTTTAGGGATGGAATGATTTCATCGCAAAAATAAGGATTTTTTTGTTGATTGGGTCAAACATTTAATGTCTTTCCATCACAATGGAAACCTTGTTACTCTCAAGGGAAACATTGTTGTACCCAAGGAAAATTTTATTAATGAGCTTGAGTTAATGGAAAATCTTTTTAACTATGAACTTTTCCAATTGTTTATGGATCCAATGTCTTCATATGTTCAATTTGATGTAGACACTATTTCTTTGAAAGTTTGAGAAAGTAAAGTGTTAAATTCCATTAATAGCAAATTTCAAGATGTATTTCCTGATGAGTTGCCTCATGGATTACCTCCTAAACGAGAGGTGGAAGACAAGGTAGCAAAGCAACTAGCTGAATACTTAAGGATGGATCAAATTAGACCAAGTAAGTCTCCTTGGGGTGCACGAGTTCTCCTAGTTAAGAAAAAAGATCAAGGTACCTGGAGGATGTGTATTGATTACAAACGTCTTAAAACAAGGTTACAATTAAGAACAAATACCCATTGTCTAAATCAGATGATCTTATTGATAGGTTGCAAGGAGTTAAGTGTTTCACAAAGCTTGATTTGCGAGCTGGTTATCATCAGATCCGTATTACAGAGGAAGATGTTCCTAAAGCTACTTTTAGGACACGTTATGGCCATTATGAATTTTATTGTTACCCTTTGGTCTCACTAATGCACCAGCAACTTTCCAATAGATGATGAATGATATATTTCAGGGATCTGTTAGGAAAATGCATGGTGGTTTTCTTAGATGATATTTTGATATACAAAAAAACTTTGGCTAAGCATGAGGATCATCTTAAAGAGGTTCTAGGAAGGCTCAGGAAGGAGAAACTGTATTGTAAATTATCTAAGTGTGATTTCTTTAAAAAGGAATTGTTATACTTGGGTCATAAGATCTCTCAAGATGTCTTAAGTATAGATTTGGATTGGATCCAAAAGGTTTTGGAATGGCCAGCTCCACGTATGGTCAAGCAATTAAGATCTCTCTTAGGTTTTGTGGTATTTCTTCGAAAATCTATTAAGGATTATTCGAAGTTGACAGTACCTTTTACCAACCTTCTTAAGGGTAAAAATAAGAAGTCTAATTCTTGATTGAGTGGAATGAGAAGCTACAGGAAACTTTCGATACTTTGAAATCTAAAGTTTGAGATGCTCCTATGTTAGCCTTACCAGATCCTAATAGGCCTTACATTGTTGAGACTGATGCTAGTGATTTTATGGTAAGCACAGCTTTATTCCAAGATGGAAAGCTTGTGGGCTTTGAGACTAAGAAACTCAACGATGCACAAACTAAGTACCCAATTCAAGAGAAAGAGTTGTATGTAATCATTTATGCTTTCAAGACATGGAGACAGCATCTCTACGGGTCTCAGTTTACGGTCTTGACAGATCACCAGTCTTTGCAATTCATTTGCGATCAGCTAGACTTGAAAGGTAGAAATGCCAGATGGGCTGAATTGATGCAAGACTTTGATTTCATGATTAAATATAGAAAAGGTAGCTTGAATAGCATTGTTGATGTGTTGAGTCGAATTGGTGAAGTTAATGAACTTAGCTTCACGGAAATTACTTCTAACTTGACGATTCACTCACAAAAAAATGCAGTACATATATTTTCTTTGGAAAGTTTTGGAATTTGGCAAAATTAGGGTCCAACTTTGAGGTAGATAAAAACCTGGTGAATCAAGGAAAAGCCAACCAATTTTTTGTTCAGAATGGTCTTTTATTTCGAAATGATAAGGTTTGCATACCATATGTGCTAGAAATTAAATTGAGGATCCTATATTTGAGTGCCATGATGCACCCTCAGCTCTATATGGCATGATGCATTAAAGAGGCCCCCCAAGTGGCATCTACGACTGAGGGGGCCCGATTTTGGGTGGGGGGTAATCCAGGCTGCGTCGAATCCTCGAAAGTAAACTAGGGCTGCCCCGCATAACAAAAGCATATATTAATATGGGCTGGATACGCTAGCTAGCATAAATTATAGCCTAATGTGGTAAGACTATGGCCTCCTTAGTGGCACGTCGTGGGTTCAAAACCTTTCTTTTGCATTTTGAGACTTACGCAAAAAAAATTCTATGTCCAAACTCGAGAACTGGAGTAAACTAGGCAATATGGGAAGCCCAAGTTTACTGTGCGGGGTGGCCCTAGTTTACTTTGGGACCCTAGTTCTTTTGTAATCTAGGGGAGGCAAAGCACGACATCACATTAAAAACTCGACCTGTGAAGTAAACTACGATCCCTAGTTTACTTCACAAGCCGAGTCTTTTTTGGCCCTAGTTTACTTTCAAGGATCCAATGGCCCGGATCACCCCTGCCCAAAATCGGCACCCCTCAGTCGTTGGGGGTCCTCTTTAATGTATCGTGCCATATAGATCTGAGGTCCATGCAGCATCGGTAGGACATCTGAGCATCTAGCGTACCTTGGCTTTGGTTAGAAGGACCCTTTATTGGCCAAAAATGAAGGATTTTGTTCAAAATTATATGGTCAAGTGTCATCAGTGTCAGATTAATAAGGCAGAGAGCCTTAAATCTTCTCGATTATTACCCTTTGGATATTCCTCTTGAAAGTGGAAAAGCATTTCCATGGATTTCATTATGGGACTTCCATGTACCAGTAGGGGTCACGATGCCATTTGGGTAATCATGGATAGATTGACAAAGATGGCTAGGTTTTAACCCACAAAGGCAATAGTTAAAGCATCACAATTGGCTTACCAATTTGTCGAGCAACTGTTTAGACTGTATGGTCTACCTTCTGATATTGTGAGCGATCGAGACTCTAAGTTCACAGCTCATTTTTGGCAGGAAGTTTTCAAGAAATTGGAAACTACTTTGAGTACGAGTTCCTTTGATCACCCGTAGTCTAATGGGCAAATAGAGCATGTGAATCAGATTGTAGAGGATATGCTTCATGCATATGTCTCTGGAAAACCATCGAGTTGGAAAAAATATCTTCCAATAATGGAATTTGCCTATAACAGTTCTAAGCATATGGCTACTGGTTATAGTCCGTTTATGCTTATGTATGGGTATCAACCCAAGGCACCTGTTGATGTCGGTCTAAGGACATTGAGTTTGATGCATCAAGGGATTTCTTGCGAGATATGCAAGAAATGTTGAACCAAGCTTAGGATTCTATCATGAGTGCTTAGGATAGAGCATAATTTTATGCTGATAGGGGACACTCACCTCAGTCTTTTGAGCCAGGAGCGCTGGTTTATTGAAAGTTCCTAAAGATTCTTAGACTTTGTCAACTGGAAAGTGCTCAAAGTTATCTCCTAGATATCATGGTCCATTCCGAGTTATACGCCAGATTGGCACAGTTTTGCGGATGAATTAAAACTACCTCCACATGTCCAAGGTCATCCAATCTTTCATGTCAATAGACTGAAAGAGAAGCTGGGAGGTGAGGATAACACAATTACTCATCAAGAACTCATTGAAGTCAAAGATTTGTCTTATGTTCCACATGAACTCATTGAAGTCGAAGACTTAAGCTATGTTGTTGGACATGTGAGTCAGTTTATGCAGGCCCCTAGGAAGCCACACTTGTATGTAGCTAAACGGATTCTCAGGTACATAAAGTCCATAATTAATTATGGACTTTTCTATATGTGGCTAGTATAGAGATACAGCTACATGGGTACACAGATGTTGATTGGGCTAGTAGTGTTGTGACAGGAGATCTACCAAGTGGTTTTATGTTCTCATTTGGGAGTGCTACTGTGAGTTGGAGCAATAAGAAGCAGTCAACAGTTGCCTTCCCGGTACAAAGACAGAGTACAGGGGTCCTACTATGGCAGCTTGTGAGGTAGCTTGGTTTTAGAAGCTACTTGGTGGTATGGGTGAGTCCATGTGGATAGGAAAATTATCATTCATTGTGACAACATGAGTAGCATAAAATTGGCCAGTAATCTAGTATACCATACTATAATGAAGCACATTGAGGTGCAGTATCACTTTATGAGGAAGAAGGTTCTAGCAAGTGATGTAGATCTGGTATATGTCAGGAGACACAGGATCAGGCGACTAACATCTTCACACAAAGTCATTGGGAACAGAGAAGCTCCACATGTTTAGGAGCTTACTTGGAGTACAATGTGTGGAGTTGAGATCAAGGGGAAGTGTTGAGATATCAAGCTCAACTAGTGCTACATCGACATTGATGACCTGCCTGGGTAATAACTTCCGCACTTATGTCAGTGGCATGGTTTGTAAGATTATGGTTGATATGCCGCGAGTGGATGACAGGTTGTGTGGTGACAACCACTTTGGAGTACTAGAGTTATGGCATAGTTATATCGCCACCTTTTGAAGGAATATTTTGATTTTGAATCTCCAAGCCTGATAGTTGTTCTTTTCAAGATTGTCAATGGTGTTAATTTTTTGTACCTCTACAATGACGACAACAAACTAAATGCCATTGTAGAGGGTTAAAGAAGTGAAAGGTTAAAGAAGAAGCTTATAGCCCCTGATGATGACATTGACATTCAGCTTTGGATGTTATTTTGGCTTTTATTTATCGCCTTCTCTATGTGTCTTTTATGCTTGAACACTCTTCAATTCTGAGGACAAAATTATTATAGGAGGGGATGGCTTGTAACAAAGGGATTTTAGGATGCACATGCACATGGGGATTAGGGACATTCACACATGTGGTGTTAGGGCATGTGGGCTTTGAGACTATAAAAGGCACCAACCCTAGGACTATTGTACCCTTTTTTATATCTTCTTGATTATTTGACATGATAGACATCTTGTCTTCTTAGAGTACATGATACTTCCACCCTTGGGATTTCATGGGAGCTAGCCTATGACCTTTCATGTGTGGGTTAACACATGGCTTCTCATGGATATGGCTTAGATCCATTCCCATATCTTAGCTTGGTTATGATCCCTTCATTATAGTGTTTGTGCCTGCATGCACTTCTACATACATACATACATATAGTGTGTGCATGCACGTATGCGTGTATATTTGTTTGCGTGTGTATAATAATACACACATCCCCCCACATGCACACACACACATATATACTTATGTATATACATGTTTAATGATCTACATTCTTGTACAAATAGCAACATAAGAATTTCATTTTCCAATCACTAGGTTACAAGTACAAGCAATCACTAGGTTACAAGCAATCACTAGGTTACAAGCAATCATGGACAAGCATTCAAAGGGAATCTTTATATATTACATGAATCTTCAACACTTGTTTTCAAGAGTTACTGTCCCACGGATAAGAAAACTTCAAATACGATCTTATACAACTTTGAAAAATCTCAAAAAAACACCAATGGCATTTGAAACTTCCCATTAATGATAGAGCAAGTCATTGCCTTTATTAACCCAAGTTTAACAAAAGAGCTATATGGTCTCAATTTTGAAATCTTTCTAAGACTTGATTAATAATCAACATCGTTATCATGTATTTTAATTCATTCTTATTTTTCTTATCTAACTAAAAATGTACATAAATACAAATGCATACAATGAAGCTCCCATGGCAATGTTTGCAGAGATCATAATTTGGAAAAAGGATAGATTGAGATAGCAAAGCATTGCTGAGAAGTAGCAAAGGCAACAAAGCGAATTAGGAAAGGAAGCAAGGGTATGAAACCCACAATGATATGTGGCATTGACCAAACCTATAAATAGGCTATCCTGCATTAATTTGTTGCATACATTTGTTCTCTTTGAACTTTTGTTCTCGACATTCTAACAAGTTCTTGGCTCTAGCATTAGCTGTCATTTTGAGCTCCTTACAATTTTCAAAATTTCCAAATCAGAATTCCCAAGTTCTTATTGTAAAACTTTGTATGCTTTATATAAGTTTTTTTAAAGAAATATGAAAGTTCCAAATATGAAAGCCCAAGTTTTCTTTCTCAACACTCTATATGCTTTATAGTATAGGAAATATAATTTCAATTCTATCTATACAATTTTATGGATTGCACCAGTGCTAGCCTCTAGACACCTAACAGAGTCAAACTAGTTTGATGTTTAAGTTTGATGGGATATTAACCTTATTAAAATCAACATCTAGGAATGTTTAATCACTTGCACAACAAGATCAATTTGATAAGCAAATAAATGTAAGTGCCTTTGGCCTCACAATTGTTGAAATTAGGGCATTGTGATGAGCTATGGTGGATCAAACACTAGAATCAATATCATTAACAAAGTGATTAGCAAATAATTAAGATGTAATTAATAAATAGATTAATGTAGGCATGGATACTCAAAAACCAGCAAATTCTCATTAGGGCAATGCCTCGATTTATAGAGTTTACATCAAGCATCAAATCCCACTGATTTCTCCATGATTCACTCCACCTCTTTTCCGTGATTCTCTCCACCTCTTCACTTTTCCCAGAATATCTCCCATAATATCTCCACACTTCCCAGAATATCTCCACACTTCCTAAATCTTCTCATGCTACCCTTTATTCTCTCCCAGTAGATTCTTCTCACCTTTTCACAGGTTCTTTCACATTTACACATCCTCTTTTATAGCCTCTAACCAAGGGCTTGTTCCCGCACACACCCTATTCACTTGTATTTTCAACACCTCCCCTCAAGTGAATGCTCCTAGTACACCTAGACCCTATACCAAGTTTGCCTCCCCTTACTTGATAGTCCGCGAGACTAGTGCCTAGCACACCTCCCCTCAAGTTATCTTAGCACACCTGGACCCTATATCAAGTTTCTCTCTTACTTGATAGCCTGCGACCAGTGCCTCGAGTCCCTAAACTCATAGTCCTTGACACTCTCTCTCTCTCTATGTGTCCAAGGCTTACTATAGTTGCCCGCGATCTTGACTAAAGTGCTCACACATACATCTATCTACCACGTGGCCTACATCATTGGTGGCTCAGAGGTGGTTTTACTTTGTTGGGGCACGTTACATTGGGTTGTGGGGTCTCTCTCTCTCTCTCTCTCTCAAAGATTTTCACATGGCTCCTCACTCTTTGGAGCCTCACATCTTCTCTTGTCTTCAGTCTTCTTGTCGTGGCAGCTTCTCTCCACGCGTCCATGTCTTCTTTCAGTCTTCTTGGGGTAGCTTCTCTTCTCGTGTCCATGTAATACTATTAATTCACGATTCAATATTACTATCAAAATTTTATGTGTACACATATATACAAGGGAGTCCATATGTCGAAGTAGCCCATGGCTTTAATTATAAACAAATATATACAAAATCAAATTGGTTTGCCTAAAAAAGCCCATGGCTTCAGTTACAAAAATATATATACAACCACATCCTCAATATGGAATGTGATACTATAAGTCTGAGTACTACTCACACCCAGATGATGACCCGCTACTCCCTCCATGATCAGATGAGCTCACATCGGTATACATGTCCGATGAGTAGTGCTCACGTCCAGCAGGAGCAGTGGCAGCGGGTGGATCATCAGTGGCAGGAGCATCAGCAGGTGCAGCAACAGCTTATGCCTGTTCAAGTAATATATCGTATATAAGTATATATATATATGTAATTCAATAAACCAAAATCATTCGTTTAGAGTTTTCAAGTACCTGTCGACCGTATGGTCTCATGGCCATCTCAAATTGCGCGTCCGTAATACGTCCCTCGGTTCTGAAGAGGGCCCACATGTCACGTCTGCTATGCCGGCGAGCATACCTAGTATCGTGGGCTGTGGGCTTTCTCCCCATAACCCGTCGGTCGCTGTAACATAATCAACACAATTTGTAAGATTAAAACAATCATAGAATCAATGAATTAAGTAAACAATCCAATAAAGTGGCAAGATACGAACTCTACCTCCCATGACTCGACGCTGCCAGATCCGAAATGCGAAGATCCAATGGTCTCCATCTGGATCCGTCGTGCCTCCACATGCTGCCTGCTCTTCACGCCACCCTCTACTTGTTTCTTTGCCTCCTTCCACTCGCGTTTGTGCACAGTGGGCAGGTTTCTCGGCAGGATAGCCACCCGCAGCTACATTTAGCCCATCATCGTACGCGAGTTTCTTAAGATGAGATCTTTTATTACTTAAGATCTCCCTTATTCGCGTCCTTCCCCATACATCCGAGAATGTCTCATGTGGAGGATTGGGGTACCGACTATGTACAGCATCTATCACCTCCCCAACTAATCGGCTATTTTTATATTTAAATTTAATAAAACAATTTCTGTACAAGTTTGCAACTACCCCATGCATGTACTCCATTACATCTTCCCCCCTTGCATCCATCACTACCCCGCCCCTATCCGCCGTCACATCATAGTAAATCACTCCCTCCACCTCTCTCACCTCCTCCTCATCCTCAGTGTCTCCTCTAACTCTTCTCCCTCTATCTCCTCTCTCACCACATGCCCTACTATCTCCCCCACCAAAGCACCTGCCGCATCCTCCACTCCCACTCGTCCTAGTGCGGCGTTTTCTCTCCTCTGTACTGCGGGTGGAGTCACGACTGGGGGATTGTGTACGTGACTGTGGCTGCTGTGAGGGAGTACGTGATGGTGGCTGTGAGCCCTGACGTGACGGTGCCTGGGAGGGTGTGCATGAGTGTGTGTTTGGGATGGGGTATGTCTCCCCGGTGGGCATGGAAGAGGAGAAGCTGCATGCCGTCTTGCCAGACTCGCAGGCATAGACGGCAGTGGAGTGACATGGATACTCGGGGCTAGGTGACCATACCAGGGAATCCAGGAGGGGGATGGGCATACATGTACTCTGTAAGCTCAACTGGACCAGGATGGCACCCAAAATGATTTAGCATCTCCATCATCCAAGTGTCGTACACAAATGGATCGGATGAAGAACCTGGATCCATGAAGAATCTGCAAAAATAAAAGTATATACATGAAGGATCCATGAAGGGGATGGATCGGCAATCTCTATGCTATGGAGGACCAAACATGCAAGCTAGCACATATGATTTTGTGAAGGCAAGCCATATGCAGATGGGATCATCTCTCGAGCTGGATCGACAAGCAAGACACACAAGCATGGGTGAACTTTAAGAACAAACACAGTCGCGTGTAAAAACCCATCCAAAAATGCGTGTATCTACGCGTGAACAATCTGTGCAAACAGGGTACACGCAAACATACACGCGCTCGTACACGCCGCCTGCGTAAAAACCTTTTCGAAAACAACAGACAATCGACAAATCTTTCTTAAAAAGAAAGCCCAGACTGTCACTATCGTTCACAAAAATACTGAAGCAGGCGCGACCAGAGAAGGACGGAGACAATCGCATAAGGAAAAGAGACAGTCGCATAAACAAATGGAAGGAAAGAGACAGGACAAAGGACAAATTGACTCACCTCTAGAAAAGTGAGTCTTCTTTTCGGCTGGTTTCCTTCACCCGTGTCTGCTCCTTGTACCCGTGACTACTCCTTGCACTTGGCTTTAGTTCTCTGTTGGAAGAGGGAAGATTTGGCGGTTCGACGAAGGAGAGGAAAGATGGAGTTTGAAAATGGTTTTTGGAGAAGGCGGCGGGTTATGTGTTAGGTATAGACAGGTGGTCGCGCGTAGGAGCACGTGTATATTCGCATGTATAATAAACAGTCGCGTTCATACACGCGATTTTACACAGCTAGACGCGCTGTTACACGTGATTTAAAACAGTGAGACGCGCTATTATACGCGATCAACAAAGGATATAGAGACTTTTTATACTTTCATTAAAAACTGATTATGATTATGTGTTTGCTCTTTTGTACATAGGATGTCATCAACCTCCTCAAGCAGTTCTAGTGAGGATGAGACAATGCATCATCGTAATCGTGATGTGTGGTTGGGACAAAGGATCAAGTGTATGTGTAATCGATGTCAAAGATGCATTATACGAGCGTGTCGAATTACCTTGAATCACATCTCCATGTATGGAGAATGGAATCAAACAGGTTTAGAGGTGAGTAGATGTAAATTGATAGTATTCAAATGACTCATGGTGTAAGTGATTTGCATTAGTTGTAAGTGATTTGCTTTGAATATTTATTCACATTGCTTACACAAATATTGCTTCTATTTTGGTCCAGTGCACTATGTTCAATGCTATATGGTGTGAAGGCAAGCATTTTCGAACACAAAGAATTGATGAAAAGAGGAATACACAAGATTGCGGTGTCATTAGTAGCTTTGAGGGAGCCAATGGAAAAATGGATGATTATTGTGGCACAATCCAAGACATATTTAGGCTTGACTTTCGTCTCTTCTTTGTGTATGTTTTGGATGTCAAATGGCAAATGAACGTGGTGGAAAAAGGGCCTAATGTAACGATAAAACGCCATGCAAGTGGCTATGTAACTATTGACTCTACAAAGTTTTGGCAAACAAAGAAAGATAGGCTCGTATTGCCACAACAATGTGAGTAGGTATGCATTTTTTTACTAATGTGTTTCATGTACATATATATCTAAACTCGCGTACCCCTTGACTTTTAATATGCTAATTAATTACTGCAGTATGTGTATTTGAGTAGGTTATCTATCTGCCACCAATGGTGAATGACATTAAATGGTGGTACGTCATCCCTATTGCACCACGTTCCAAAGTGATGTATAATACATTCACTGATATGGAGCATATGGAGGATGTAGCAAGCCGCAATGAAGATGATGTCGAACATGCCAATGAAGATGTTGTGATCAATGATCAAGAAATAAGAGATGATCATGATAATGAGGATGAGCATGCCATTTCTCATGATCATGAGGATGACCCTACCATTGAGGATGATGGTGATGTTGATGAGGATGATCAAGGTATCGGTACCATTATCAATGGACAGAATATCGATAGTGGAATAAATTTAATCGTAGCCTTACAAATTGATCAAATGGATATTGATGTTGATCGTTTGGCAAGGATGGATCTTATTGAAGATGAGATCGAACCCTAACCAATCCATCACTGTATCGTTCTAAATTGATGACATTTCTATTGTATATGTTGTCTTTTAATTATCATCTCATGATTTATTTTTGAATATATTACATTGTTGTAAATGCATGTAGTGGGATTGTGTAATGATATATACTGTAATGTACTATGAGATGGTTTAAAGAAAATGGTTTTTAATTTTGTAAAGGAATGGAGTTTTTCTTAATAAAGTTCTCTGTTATCGCGTGTAATAAAGCGTGTATAATTGCACGTATATACACGCATTTCTGAAACTAGTATACACACGAATTTAGATGCCAATATACATGCGCTCGATACTACTCATATACATGCGTGACCATACATGCGCCCGTAACTTATCGCGTGTATCAAACGCATGTATGGCAGCAGTGTCTTGTAGTGATTTTTGGGAGTACAAGGAGAAGAGAATTTTCCATAATCCTTTTAAATGTGTAATCTATGTCTTCAAAGGAGAGCTATTGCTGTACAAAATCTCCCAAGAAGGAATGGACACCTCGCCATCCAAAATGAAGATCATTAAGCAGATGACTTCATTGACATTTAACATTATGCAAGTACTGTCATTTGGTCCGCTGCTTCATCCTTGATTTTGTAAAGATCATGTTGCACACTAAAATTCTACTTGGGACTACTAGAAGAAGAAGCATTCCAAAGGCTAAAGGAGATGGCTATTCATAGTATAATCCTAAAGCATCCCAATGGAATATAAATTTCCATGTATATGTGGATGCATCACGCACTGCAATCTAGAGTATCCTTGCTCAACTAGATGGAGCACTGGATTTTTTGGTTCATTTTGTGAGTCGAAAGTACTCAACAATAGGAGACCTACACTTTTATTGCAGAGATAAAAGTGTGTCACGCACTGCAATCTAGAGTATCCTTGCTCAACTAGATGGAGCACTAGATTTTTTGGTTCATTTTGTGAGTCGAAAGTACTCAACAATAGGAGACCTACACTTTTATGTTGCAAATAAATATTCAGGATGGTGTTTAGTATTCAAAAGTTTAGGCATGGGCAACTTCTTTGATTTCTATGTAGACCACCAAGCTGTAATACATCTTATCAACAAGGTGGTAATTTAAGGCAAACTAATAAGATGGATGTTGTAGCTCTAAGAGTTTGACTTCAAGATTATTCACAGACCCAAAAAATCTCACTTTAGGTGTTGCTTCTAATGAGATGGATTGATGCTCTAAGAGTTTCACTTCAAGATTATCCACAAACCCAAAAAAGCTCACTTTGGAGCTAATTATATCTTGATTTGAAGAAACCATCGGTGACACCAATTCTTGATCAATTCCTAGATTTTGCAAAACCACCAACAAATATGAATGGTAGGGGTTGACTACAAAAAATTTATTGGAGGAGGTGGATTAGAACATGAAAAAGGCTGAAGTTTGTGATAGAGTGCTCTTTGAGTCAAAGAAACTAGGACAGCCATCAATTACGCGGTGGGAAATGCATGAGACAGTGGTATTGGGCTACAGACATGCCACAATACAATTGTTCCTTTACTGCTGAAATCGTGGAGATCCACAACAAATCTAAATGGCATGATCCTATTTGACAACTATAAATTTCTTGGAGGACGTCGATCAAGACCAGAGAAAGGCTATTATGGAGATTCATGCAATGATAGGAGGAGAGTTGTACACAGACACGGCCCTTGCCGCAAAAGAAGATTGGGAAGCGATTATGTGTGAAGTGCATGTGAGATGGAGGCCACTTTGCTACAAATATTACCATAAGGAACATTTTCCAAGCAGGGCTATGGTGGCCAACAATACACTAGAATGCTCGAGAATTCTGCTCCTGATGCGATCACAATGCCAATGGTTTGATTGATCAATGGCAGAGATATGACACCCTTAAATCTAGTCCTAACTCTCTAGGCCATAGTCTTTATAGACATCTATGCAAACAACATTGGAAGGAGGTCTTTATACCAATGCGCTGACTTAATAAAAAGATGGAAAAAGAAATTAAAAAAAAACTTGGTCAAATTTTTGGAGAAGACATGGAAAGAACCTGATAATACTATTTTTCGAAGTTCAAAAGTGTGAGGTTGTCTTGGACTTAGAGGCCTAGACCTAGAGAATGAAGAGAAGCAGCCGAGGAGGCTAAGTCTATGAAAGGTTGTCTTGGACCTAGAGAAGGAAGAGAACCAGTTGGAAGAGGAAGAGGATGAGGAGGCAAACTCCATGAAAGGTGAGGATGATGATGCTTTTTTTGAGAAGAGGGGGGGGGGACTTTGAGTTTGATATAGATTATGAGGATAATAGTGGTAGAGGAGGAGAGAGTAGCTCAAAGCAAAGAAGATTGAAAACAAAATGCTTTGATCGCAAAGGCGGTTGTCTCTAAACAACTAAAGGCAAACATAGAGAATATACTAAGCCAAGTAACATAGGGCCAAGCAACTCCAACATGGATAAGGCCACAGCTAAGCAATCTTCAGTCTACACCACCATGAACAAATTGACAGTATTCTACCAAAAACACTGTGTTAGCATTCAACTATGAGTGGGAGTACTAAAGAGGACCAGCTACTAGAAATTGAGCTTTTTAGAAGTTTTCTAGAGATCATAGAAATCAATCACTTTACCAACTCAAAGAAAATGTTCTTAAAAGTGAGCTAGAGTCCAAGAAACCAATGTGCATCTAGGTTCTAGATAACCCATCGGAATACTTACTCCATCTATTGGATGACTCTAGTGGATTAGAACCATTAACATAGTCATATCACCAAGGAGGTCCAATACTGCTTGGAGAATTTGAACTTACTCCACACATGAATACTCTCCAAAGTAAGACTCATGAACAAGTGCTTATAAAAACAAGGAAGCTTGAGGTAGAGCTCAATGCTATTAAGTGAAGCTAAGGATAACATCTTGACTGTTGGCCATCTTAGGATATTCTTGGCAATCCTTAGATACTCTTGATAGAGATCTCTTGACCATTGCCTTGGTTTCAAAGCCTTGGTGCATTTGGTACTATCAAAAAATGAAGTCTTAGCCCAAGTCATCAACAATCTACCACAACCATGTAAACAATTGTATTATAGGGGAGGCCAAGGGAAGATTGGTTCTTGCACTTCTTTTTAGTTGCTTTAACCAACAAAGAAATAATCGATGGATGCTGGGTTGTACTTTCACACTATCAAGAAGCTAAGGCACTAGAAAAGAAGGGTTATCAATCACCACACCTTGTGGGATGACTTTCTAGGCAAAATTGAGGTGAAGAAGACCCTGTTCATGTTAAGCCATTCAAGAACATTCATAAGGAGATGAAGTAGCATGTTGATGTCTATTAGTACAACCTCACCACTAAATAACAAAACAGATGATACAAACTGAGAGACTTCCACCAAAGATGGCCGAAAGACATAGAGGGAAAACATGCAATTATTAAAATGCTATTTTTTCAACATTAGGATATACATCAAGGAGAAACTTCAACACAATAGAAAGGAGCGAAAAGTGAGATTTTGATTTACTGTATTCCAAAAGAAAAAAGATACATCAGTGAAGCGAAACATCAATGTTGTTAACTGTTTGACTCACACTTCAAAGTCAAGTCCTAGACAAAATGGACAACAAAAGTAAAGTAGACACTCTCAAAGCTAAGTACAATAATCTCAATAGTTATCATAGAATTTCAGACAAGCATTTCAAATAGCTACACTAATCTCAATAGGAAGTCCAGATACAATCGTCAAATATTATTTTCTAAAGAATAGAAAGTTTCTTAAAAGCGTGTACAAACATTAAGAGAAGCATCCATAAAGAAGACAATATATACATAATCTTCTACTTCATCCCATGAACTACATACTAATGATCAAGATAATTTTATCATTATACATATTACCTCATTCAAGATAGTTTTATCATTGTAAATATTATCTCATGCTAGAGATAAAGACAAGGAGATCTTATTTTATAGTTTTATCATTGTACATATTATCTCGTGCTAGCAGATCCTGTTATTGCAACTTCAATGTTGTTTTTGTGTTACTCTATTTTGTTTTGCAAAAGACTTTTACTTTACTTCGTAAAAGATATGAAAGAGAAACCTTAACGTATGTAATGTGATGAAGATGAAAAGAAGGAAACTCTTTGCTATTGTTTACAAGGAAAATATAACCTAGTTTTGTGTCACTTGGATTTGTTTTGAAGCTTACATAAGTGTGCAATCTATTTGTGTTGGCAAGTATGGAAACTATGTAATCTCCATGAAAGAAGCATTAGCTTTTACGAGAAATTGCCATGAAAATCCTACTTTTGGTGGCATGTATGGAAGCTGTGTCGGCTCTATAAAAATCATTGGCAACTTTGTGTAGCCTTTTTGTGAAGGAGAATGCACTGTTAGTGATCGAGCTATGTCAAAAGCCTCGCAAAGGCATCCATGAATTCCTCCCTAGCACTAAATGGAAGCCAACCTTACTCGGAGCCTTACAAATAACTGTTGTTGGAAATCTTGACATTGGATACATGAATTCTTTCTTTGGTGGAAAAGCATCATATATCAAGACACATGTATTTAAAGAGAGAACACTTATGACCATAACAAAGACATCTATAGTCCTAATAGCATACAATGACATGAAAAAACATACCCACATCATGACTAAAGACTTACCATGAGGAAATGCCTTGGATACTTGGTCCTTGCAAAACTATTAGGAATGAATACTATTATACCACCCGTTTTGCTTGCTACTAGGAGTCAGCCTCAGGGGAATTGAGATATAGAAGCATCCCCTTACCTTTGTTCAATTGTATCCTCCTCGCATCGCTAGTGAGCTGGGCCACCCAAGCAACCTCCTACCATCAATGGTGCACTAGGCAAACCAATTGGTTAGTGAACTAGGGGACCCGACCTCTCTGTGCGAAAAAAAAATGAGGGAGATTCCAAAAATAAAAGCTTTTATGATATTGACTATGCCATGTTCAGAAACCACCTTCTATAATATCTTGCCCACTGAGGGGTTGCATTAGAACTTAGGGCTCCTCAATAATGCACCTCGACGCATCTTCCCAACACAACTCTCAACCTTCAAAGAGGAGCCTCCCTTATGCTATGCATGGTTTTCTCATTCACACAACAAGGCCCCGACTTTCCTGAAATTCTTTTATGAACTTCTAGCACACTCTTGTATCCCCATAAAACCTTACAAACCACCATGAATTGCTCCAACTATTTCATAATTCATGCACTTTTATGGCCTCTCTTTTTTGAATTTCTATGGCTTAGACCACCAAGGTGTAGCCATATTTGGTAGTGATGTGTGTGAACACATTAGGACTAGAGCTGGGGCACTTTTTTCCTCTTTAGGAGGTTTTTTCCCCATGCTAGTATACACCCATCTTGGGGTATAATTATCATCTTTGTATAGTACACATTCATTATCTATCTATCATCTCATTGTGTCATCGCTTGAGCTTTTCCACTATGTGTGTGTGTGTGTGTGTGTGTGTGTGTGTGTGTGTAACCATATTGCCAACATTTGGTATGAGAGCCAACGCTCCTCGTCTCTGCTGTGCTGCTGCCTACCCTTCACCCTGAGTCGTTTGTCTTCTTAAATCGGAGCAAGGAAATCTTTTGGGATGAGAAAGATGATCGTGAAATATGTAGTACATTGTACTACAATTTTCAGTCAAATTTTCATTCCGGGCGTGTTTTGGCGATCATTCGTGCGGTTTTCATTTTTCTTTCAGACATCTTCGAGGACTAGATTTACACTATCCTTCATCAGATTTTAGAGTAGTTTTGTTAGATCTACATACAGACGAGTGTGCAGATACACAAGAAAGCATCAAAAGACACTTACCACACCGAATCTTCTCACGGGCTTCACTTCAACAACATCGATCTCTACATCTTATGAGTAAAAATTTTACTCACTATACTCTGCATTTCTTTGATACACTTTGCAAGTCTCCATTGTCAGCAGAGTCACCTTGGTTGCATCAAAGGAACACTCAACATTTTGTAGGTTGCATGATTACTTGCTTGGGTATTATCAAAAATGGCAGACAGTGATGTATTTTGGATGTTATCCGCTTAGGATAAGCTTGACGGGACCAACTACCCGTTATGGTCCTATACGATGTGGCATGTATTGGTAGCTAATAAAGGGCTATGAAAGGTTGCGGTTGGTACTGAAAAACATCCTATTTCCTCTACTAAACACGATAGAGAAGGCATATCTATAGACACAGACTCAGTTTCACATGGTGCATTACCATACCATAGTATACCTCCTACGCAGGAACAAGCAAAGTGGGAGTATCATCAACAAAGAGGCAAAGGTAAATCCTTTCCTCATGGTAGTTACAAGCTAAAATCAAAGTCATCGGGCAAGCCTGCGGGGGCGGACAAGGAAGGCAACAAGACAAAGAAAAAGGGCAAATGCAACTATTGCAAGAAAATTTGTCACTACATTAATACGTGAAGGAAATGACTAGAGAAGGAGAAAAAGAAAGACTCGGGTATGGATGTAGCTAATACGTCAGCATTTAATGAAGAAAACAAAGAATCTACAAACTATGCACATGATGATTGGGCTTTCATTGTGTAGTGTAGTTTTAACCCTTCGCATAAGGATGTATGTATGGCTGTTAATAGCTGTACATGTTTGGTATTTTGACAGTGGTGCTAATAAGCACATTACTTCTCATTGTCGCAGTATTGTTACTTATACAAACATCATACTGACAACAATATAATTGTTGCTTCTGGTACTTTATATCATGGCCTTTACAGGCTAGATGCATATGAAAGACAAAGGCATGCTATATGTATAGTTTCAGCCACAAAGGTAATGGGTGATGCTAAGTTATGGCATGCACGCTTTGGTCACTTGAACTTTGGCAGTTTGATGCGTCTGCATAAACCTGACATGGTGTTTAAGCTACCACATTTTCAAGCCCCTATCAAACATGTTTATAAGGGTTGTATTCTTGGAAAAATGGAGCAAGCATCATTTTCTAAAGATGGTTCAATTAGGGCTGTCCAAAAATTGCAACTTGTACATAGTGATGTATGTGGTCCTATGAGGATACCATCCATTGGGGCTACCTCTATTTTTTCACATTCATTGTTGATTATTCCAAACATACATGGGTATATCCATTGAAATAGAAATTAGAGGTTGTAGTACTCTGGTAAGACCTTTGCAAAATACAAATATCACAAATTTTGAGAAGCTCTCTGGGGATATATTTCATACCTAGGCCATACAAATGAAGTATCTCCTCATGCACAAGAAGCTATGGAAATTAATTAAGAAAAATGCATCGCTAATCCAACTGAGAATTGGACTCAGAAAGATGATGTCATTAATTAGATTGCACGGGTGCTAACCTTATTCATCACATTGATTTCAACGACAAAACAAGCATGGGATGAATTAAATCTAATATTTGGTTCCAAGGCCAAAAATCAGAAAATCCATTTAAAAATAGAATTTTATGGCTTAAAAATGGAATTTCATAAGTCACAGCACAATTCATAAGCAAAATGAAAAGTATCATGATCTAGTTAGATGACATTGATGCAAAGATTGGTGAAAAGGATGCACTTACAATACGCATAAAAAGCATACCAAAGGAATATGGTGCAGTAGTGACCACTCTAAACAATTTACCTAAACCAACATTTGAGGGTTGTATTTCATCACTGCTTGAAGAAGAGAAGCGGTTAAAGAATGGAATACATAGTACATCAAGAGAACAAGATTTCTACACCAACAAGGACATAAAAGAACATCAAGAGAACAAGATTTCTACACCAACAAGGACATAAAAGAAGACTATCATCAAAAGAAAAGGACACTTTAAAAGTTGAATGCAGGCTCAAACACAAGCCTAAATGTGGACACTGTAACAAGCTTGGGCACAAAGAAGAAGAATGCAAATTGAAGAACCAAGAGGCAAACTACGTGGAGGCTTCATCAAGCAAAAGAGAAAATCTCCGAGGAGCATCTCTTCTAGACCGAAGATACATCGACAAGCTCGCCACCTTAGCCCATGATTGTAAAGAGGTCACAGATGAGTAGACCTAGTCCTTTGTATTGTGATTTCTTTTCACACCTAACCACTTGAGAGTAGCAATTTATACATCCGATGGCATCTTATATTACCACACTTAACCACCTCAAGTAGCATGCTGCACTAAGGGGGAGTGATGGACTTTTGTAATTCACATCCAACCACCTTGAAATAGCCTATACATCATGGCACCAAGGGGGGTGATGAAATATGTGGTACCATTCAGGGCAAGGTATGAGTAGAGGACCAAGATCAAGAGCATGCAGCCACATCACACTTAGACATTATCCCACATGAGCATATATTGTAAAAGGTGTACCCTCCTCATATAAAAAGGGTCATTTCCAAGCAATGAACACAAGCAAGCTCTCAGGCCTCTCCATGATTACAAGTCTTAATCTTGTAACCTAACTGTGCTTGAGTTTATGCTAATTAGTTTAGTACCATTCTAGAGATACTCATTTCCACATTTCGTACCATGCTTTAGGAGCCTCCTTAAGATCATATAAAGCTTTCTTTAATCTGCATGCTTTTGATTCCTAATTTTTTTGAACAAAACCACGAGGCTAAGATACATAGACCTCCCCATACAAATCTCCATTCAAGAAAGCAGTTTTGATATCTAATCGTTATACATTCGAGCCTTTATGTTCCATAGGCTGATCTGTGGGCTAAAAAATATGCTGATTTGTAACCTGTGTGGGCAGATTTTCAGCATTCCTTTGATTACCCAAATGCTATATATCAATGTGTCCTTCATTGAACAATGGAAAGAGAGTGTTGAATATGTCCTATGAACTTCATTTTGTTGTTTTTAGCATGAAAAAAAGGGTTGAATTGCATCTTCCACAAATACATCTCTACTCACACAAGAATCTGCTTGGTAGCAAGATGATAGATACGGTAATCTTTACTTTTTAACAGCCTTATTGTCAAGCTTGTTGCGAAGTTACTCAGGCGCAAGTGCATAAGTAAGACAACCAAAAATGTGTAAGTGAGCCACAAAGGGCTTTCTGCCATTCCAAACTTCAAAAAGCATAATTGTATGCAAAGCCTTTGTAGGACACCTATTAAAAACATATATTGCACACAGGACAGCTTCTAGCCAGAAACCATGAGGTAACTTTTGATTTTTGACCATGCAACGTACCATCTCCATAAGAGACTTATTTTTACGCTTAGCCACACCATTTTGCTGAGGTGTATAAGGCAAAGTACATTGGTGTTTTATCCCATTATCAGTTATGTATATATGAAACTTCTTAGACATATACTCTCCCCCTCGATCAATACGCAGGGTACAATCTTACACGTAGAAGCATTTTGAACCATAGCAGCAAAGTGCCTAAAGCGTTGGTGTCTATTTGCTCACAAATTGGTGGTGAAACAAAATATGCTTCCCATTAATGACCCAAATGCTAAATGAGATGGTTTGACACTAAAAAAAGGTTAATCAAAACCTGAGGAATTCAATTTTGACATTCAATTAGAATAATTTTGCTAATTACCCTCTTAATTATAGTAATTAATGTTGAAAAATAGTGATTAACATCAACAGACTTTGGAGGGCAAAATCGAGCAAAGGAAAATTCTTTTTGATGGGGCTTTCTTGATATCCTTAGAGCCCTTGATGAGTAGAAAGGGTCCAAGTTGGAATCTTTAGCTCAAATCGTTAAAAAATGCTGAAAATTACAAGTAATTAGGCGATTGGTTTTTGAGCTGCTGCATCACGCACATTAGATGAAATGGCACCAAATTTGGTATGTAGCCTCCTTAGATGATAGGTAACAATGTCTTAAAGAGGCTTGAGCTAATGTGAAGCAAGGAGCTTTAATGATCTAAAAGATCAGTTTGGTAGGCGGTGTCAAATTCTGCCCGTAGAGGTCGATTTTGGCAAAACTGTCAGGTGTGCGTGGTTGCCCTGATGAGTAGAGGGTGTGGTTAAGAGGGCTTGACCAATGGTTAACGAGAATAAGGATAATCAAGCCTCACAAATCTTATCCACAAAGAGAGAGATGAAGATAAGGTTGGGGTTAGTGGGATTAATGATCGATTAGTGACCAAAAACTACTAATGAGCTAAGAGAGCGTAATAAACTTGAATGGAGAAGTTCATGATGAGGAGAGGGGGGCTCTAATACAATGTTGAAATCATGAGTATCTCTAGAATGGCTATGGTATACGGTGATTAAGAAACTCTAATCCTATGGTGGATGTAGCCTAATTAGCAACATGATGATAAACAACTAAACTAATTAGTAGCCATTATGCAACATGATGATAAACAACTAAACTAATTAGCATAGACTCAAGCACAATTAGGTTATAACATTAAGACTTGTACTCATGGGGAGCCTTGAGAGCTTGCTTGCATTCATTGTTTGGAAATGACCCTTTTTATATGAGGAGGGTACACCTTTTACAAAACCCACTCCACCCTATTCTTCTCACCCTACATGTCACGACACCTCCTTGGGGCTTGCAAATTTCCCATGCCATGTTTTCCTTTCAAGATTTTTAAAGAAGAACATGCCTTGAGAACATTCCTTTTGCATGAGTTTAGATATGGGTTCATTACCTTTAGAACATTCCTTCTGCATGAGTTCACATATGGGTTCACCACCTTTAGAACATTCCAACTGCACGAGTTCACTTGAACGTGACATCCATGTCTACGTTCCCTACTTTGACCATGAATGGGACCTGAAACATCTTCAGGTTTGCTCAAGAAGGAAAAGTTGAACATGTGGCAGATCCTTTTGTGCTTCGGAGGATAGAGGCTGATGACACTATACGTGCCTCTCCTCCTTTTTGCATGGACCTTATTGCTCGGAGGATAGAGGCTGACACTGTATGTGCCTCTCCACAACAACGCCTCATAATATGAAAAAGATTTTTCCCCACCTTAGACCTTTGTGAAATGCCAGCACATAACCTTTAAAAATTAGGTATTTCCAAATTATATTGTGTGGGAAAAACCAGCGGGGCGGGCCGTCTATTTTACACAAAATATACCTTCACTTTTATGGTCTCACATATCCGCAAAACCCTAAGCAGCCAAGCTTCCATCCAAGCTTCTATTTTACACAAAATATACCTTCACTTTTATGGTCTCACATATCCGCAAAACCCTAAGCAGCCAAGCTTCCATCCAAGCACAGCGATATGTTTCTGGGTGCGCTTCCCCGCAGGCCCGAGAAGGCTGAGGCCTACAAGCAGCTGCGGCGGCACCTCACAATGCTCGGGGTATGGATCGCCATCATCCGAGCCGCCCCTTACGCCATGCATCTCCTCACGCACTCTAAAGACGCCGACGAGCTCAAGCTTGACTTCTGAAGCGCTATCGCCATGGAGCTTGATGCGGGTTAGGTTTTTATTGGCTTTTGTCTATGTAGTATGGTAGCTTCTTCAATACAAAACACCAGCCGTTCACAAAGTTTTTTGTTTTAGGAAGCTTTTCTCAAGGGCTTTGAAATTATGCTCTCAGATCTCCATGCTGTGCGGTTTGTTGTGTCTTGAAACTCTGCAACTTTGTTTTGTTCAGGGTTTTTTTTTTTTGTATTGTGTGTCTCGAAACCTTTCAAATGGCGCTCGTGTTTCTTTTTCTTATGCTTATGTATGTCTTATGTTGAGTTAAGCCATAGTACTCGCCATCACTGCATTTATGGGGTTAGGTCTATTTATGGAGCCGTCGTGTTCGGTGTTGATTATGGTGCACGATCCTACTTTCAGCCATGATGCTGTTAGGGATTTATATTCTCTTTGTTTGGCATTCTGGCTCCTGTATGGTAAATTGTCGGTTTTCTTACACTGGTTTAGTAAAGTTTTCTGATTTTTCTTAACATGGTATAGCAAAAAGTCCATGTCTGTTTGATGTTTCCTGCCTGGAATATACGATACTTTTTTGATTTGGTGCGATGCGAATCTCCCATATGGTTTTGTTTTACTGATACGGAGTTTTATGATTGGTTTATTGTTTAATTTTCCTTTGATGTGGTTTTTTGAGCGGTGTATTGATTGGAGGAATTGTACATAGTCCAGCAACAGAGGGATACGCCAAGAGGTGGTCACCCTTTGCTTTGCATGTACCTGACGTTATATGCAGGCCTATGAGCATATCCACTCAAGGGTCCTGTCCAGAGTGTTCTGAAGGTGTGCAAGTTGTAACTTAGTAAGAGTCCTAAAGTCTGTCACTAAGGTGCCTGATAAAGTGCAAGTTGTCACTTAATAGGAGCCGTAAAGTGTGGCACTAAGGTGCATATGATTCCAGCAAGTGCATAACGTTTTGAAGCATCTAGTAGGAATGGTTAGGCCTAAGTTTTGTTTTGTGAAGCTTTTGAAGAGGTCATGAGTGAGGATTTTTTTGCATGAGGAGCATACTGGCTTGCCCAAGCACCTAACACTGACGGGCGGTGGCTCAATCTAGGTTATAGTGAATACTTCTGTATTTGTGAAAGTGCAAGTGCTCATCATTCAGATGTCTAATTTACCAGCTGGGCTCCCATGGTTGAGCTTGCCTGATTGTGATCTAGGGCAGAGTGAGTACCTGTGTATTCTTATTGCATTGTAGTGGGTCTTAATGGTGTTGTTGGAGTCGTCATGTATGACCTTAACTTTATAGACAGGTGGAATACAATCATAGGTTTTAAATGTGTTTTTGGAGTTCGATGCATGGCCTTAACCCTATAGACTGGTGCAAAGCCTTAACCTTAATACTGGTGCAAATCGAAAATTGAATGCCGGGTGTTTTGTATGAGTGTGGAGGTAAGAAGAGTTATTTTTAAGTAGGGAAGAGGAGGTAATGAGTTCATCCAAATCAGTGAGGGAAAAGGAGAAGAATCTTTAGGAAAGGGTGAAATGATTTTGTGCTTGTCTGGCATGTTGCAAAGTGAGGTCGCTTCTGTGGTGGAAGTTATTTGTGCAGATTGAAAAGGGATAGCTTCCTCTCATGCCAAATAAGCCCTCAGTTTCCAGCTATCAAGTTTACCTTCCGATCAGAGATAATTTTGTCTTCATATTCTTTGTGGAACAATTTTATTGTGGGCTCAGTTCAGCAGTTGGAAGTACTTTGAAAGCCTCAAAATTCATGACCAAGCCATGAACAAAAAGATTTTGTTTGAAACACAATGGAAAGGCAAGATGGAATTGCAAACTCGCATGAATTGAAGATATTGGCACGTGTCTCTTAAAGAAAGCCCCTATGAACTTCCTTGAAGGAAACAGGTGAGTCCAATCCTAAAAAGAATGCAAGTACGTTTCACTTCAATAAGTAATGAAGTACAAAGCGAACCTAATGTTTTGCCATAATACAGTTCTCAGATCAAATGCTTAGCGATGTGTAGTCTACTTAAAAATCATGCTTCTTGAAGCATCATTTGCTTCTTGTTTTCTAATAACATGTGAAGTACTGTCGAGTCTTTAAGCAGCCCTCAGTCTATTTTCCTGTTAATAATTGTGTTTTTTGTGATATTGTGTACATGCCAAAGATATATTGTTATAATGTTCTAGCTCCTATCTTCTAGCATTACGGAAAGGGTCTAAATCATGTAAGCTTCTTTTTTACTCGTACAAGTAAACTAAACTTAAGAAGTTATGTTAGACCAAGGGTAGGTAGCATTTAACATCTAATAGTCGCTCCCATACAATTAACTAAAGATAAAAAGGAGCCATTAAGGAAGATATATATTATGTACACATGGACCATAGAAAAAGCCATAAGTAGATGAGTGGCCACATTTTGAACAAACCTTGACGCACATGCCTACTACGATTGAATATCATCTTTATGAGGTTGAGGTTTACACATGGACCGTAGAAAAAGGCATAAGTAGATGAGTGGCTACATTTTGAACAAACCTTGACGCACATGCCAATTACAATTGAATATCATCTTTATGAGGTTGAGGGTTTATCAAAATCTTTTTAGGGTAATTTTCTTTGGTTTTATCAATTTTACGTGTACCTTTTTTTTTTGTATATAACAATTCTTCTAAGGCATGATGGGGTTAAGAATCTGGGAGGGTGGCCAAAGTAATAGCAAATGCAATGTTTCTTAGAGAACATCTTGACTCTTCGTATTCCCATGGTGGACAGACAGATGAGGTCATGTGAAATTGGGCAAGGTCATAAATACTCAGGATGCTTTACAAGAGCTTTGGCATGAAAATTAGGAAACAAATGGGACCTATTGTATCATACGAGGTAACCCTAAATCTTTCCTTTTGTTCGTGGGAAGAAGAAAATTTGTGGACATTGGCTAGAATGGCTATTGCACTTCTAGTACCAAGGTGTCAACCACTCCGTTGGTTATCATGGTTTCGCTTGCTCGACCTATTGTATGGTGCTTTACCATCTTACTCACACAAAATGGGCATTTAACTTTTGTAAGATGGTGCTAGAAAATGTAAAACACCCTTATCGTGAGCTTAATAGGGAAAGTCTATGGACTTAGTGTACATGCTTGCTTAAGACTAGGAATAGAGGTTGGACCATGAGCTTAATGTCAAATAGGAAAAGTCTATGGACTTGGTGTATATACTTGCTTAAGATTAGGAATAGAGGTTGGACCATTTTAAATTTTAGTCGGAAACTAGTTGTTTGTATATAAGCCATTTTTGACAATAAGCAATACACGATCATTTTCTTGCAATAGTTTACTTGTGAGCTTTTATTATTAGCTCTTCTTGCTTGCTTGTATGCTTTGAATTCATGCTTGTTAGATGGATGTTTACTTGAATAGGTGTGATTGTAGGTTTCCCTCTTCCATTAGCTTCTTTCTCTGCTTGTTGTGAGAGAGAACCATCGCAAAGGACTATCCCTTCTTACCTCCATCTAGGCCTTGAGAGCTCTCTTCACTCGTTCGGCATATGAGCATTTTGGTGTGACAAACAGAGTGAAGACGAGCCAGTGCATCCACATTGGGAAGCTGCAGATTACAGCTTTAAGGTAAACCCCAATGACGCATGCTTCGGTAAGGCTAAGGTAAGCTCTTAACTTGAATATATTTACCACCATTGTTGAGGACTAGCTTAAGACTTAGCTTTATTTTTTTGTCCATTCCAAACTATTGGGATTACAACCAATATTGCATGGTGTTGATTAAGAGATCACACTTTGAAACGCATACGGTTTTGGAGCATTGGATGTGTGTTTGTTGTTTTTTATTTTGATTTGGAGTTTATTTTGCAATAGAGCATTCTATGTTTATCAATTAGTAGGGTAAAATCTTGAATTTT
The DNA here is from genome assembly GCF_041138505.1 of Cibotium barometz. Classification (NCBI taxonomy): domain Eukaryota; kingdom Viridiplantae; phylum Streptophyta; class Polypodiopsida; order Cyatheales; family Cibotiaceae; genus Cibotium; species Cibotium barometz. The sequence continues at coordinate 2,808,609 of NC_141063.1, forward strand.
TGGTGATTTGTGTGAAATTGGAACTTAAGAGGTTTAGATTTCATTGTTTTGATCCATGAATTAGCTTAGCAATTGTGATTAGATGTGGAATCCACTTCAAAAACGTGAGCATTGAGCTCCATGAGGATGAATTAAAGTATAATTATCAAATTTTGTTTATGCATTTCATATTTTTTAATTTATTTGTGTATTGTGGAATTGGTAGATAGAAGCTTGCTAAACCATCAAAAAATAATTTTAATTTTTTAAAATTAATTATATTAAAAACTTTAACTAAAATTAGGATCCTTAATCTCATCCCATCAAGTCTAAAAAATCACAAAAACCATTAAAAATCAAGTTAAACTAGCACTCGATAGGGGACATGAGTGCACAATCCTGTGCAAAAAGACGTGAATCTGGACATGTAAGCTTTTAGACATAAGCCTAGATACGTGAACATGAGTTTGGAGATATGAGCCGTGAGTTTGGACATGTGAGTTGTGAGTTTGGACCTACCGAAGTGAGCTTGGAGACCTGAGCTTGGAAGTGGGCATACCGAATATAGTACGAATCCATTATTGTAGCTATAAAGACTCGTACATACAGACATATCTATTTATGTCCTTGGAAGTTTTCTTGTCATACAATCGATAATACCTATAAGTTTTAAGAAAAGTTCTTGTCCTTCGTAATTATTAAAAAATTAAGTATACTTAATATCTAAAATAATTGCACCCGTGTCATAGGTCCAATTCTTAGATTTTTATAGTGGGTGATTTGGCTTATAAGCTTGACCTACCTCCTTCTACAAGGATTCATAATGTGTTTCATGTATCCAACCTTAAGAGGTTTGTGGACTCTCTTTCTCAAGAGATTGAAGAGTTACCACCGATGGATGAAGAAGGAGAGATTATCTATGAGCCGGAGAGGATTGTGGACAAGAGGACAAGGGTTTTGAGGAACCGGAACATTGATGAATTCCTTGTGAAATGGAAGCGCTTGCCCATAGATGAGGCTACTTGGCAATCAATGGAGTATGTTCAACAACATGGTTTACTTGATGGAAGTATTCCTTGATCAAGTGGCATGATTATTATGTGACGAATGGGCATATCATGAGGTTTTATATGTGCTGTAATTTCTGGACAGCTTTGGTTGGATCTATTGTTGGGGTTACCAATCTACTCCAACACACTTGGAAGATCATTTGGCTCGATGACAAATATGTGGGACCCTTTTGGGTGCGGCTACGCATCATTTGCAGCTCATTTTTATGGAGGTTTCATGAAGAATTTTAAGGGAAGCTTCATCGACAACATGGCTGCCATAATAGTCCTACATGCTATTTTTGGAGAAGGAGTTTGTCGGCTTCACTACATTTGGTTTCCCTATTCCAAATGTATTCGAGGCGCATTTTTGAAGACCTCTTTACTTCCCATGGGTTTACATTGAGATTGCGATTCAATTGTAAATATCTTGTATGATTTTGAGGACAAAATCTTTGGGAAGGGATGGTTTGAACCATAGTGCTTGATTTCCACATGTACATAGGGGCCCATGGGCAAAAGGAGAAAGTGGCTATAAATAGGGCTTGGGGGACATTGGTAGGATCTTTTGACACTTTTACTAATTTTGGTCATCTTGTACCTTTGGGCTCCATCTATGGAGATTTGGCCTTCCATGGTCAAGCTCATGGCTAGCTTGAAAGCCATCCTCTTGGTGAGAGGTTAAACACACTTAGGCTATTTGTGCATCTTCTCTTGCTACATGCACTTATAGATTCTCTCTCTCTTGTATATTCATGTGATGAGCCATTTGATCTCACTAATCTCATGATTAATGGATGCTAGATTCTTGCTTTGATGTGTTTGATTCAATATTTTGCTCTAGATCCATTTCACTCTGGGCAGATAAGCCATACATCACCATAAAAGGGCTTATCTTAGTAAAGCAAAATTCTTAGTACTATTGTAAGCAAACTTAAATACTCTTCCCAATTAGACTATCTTATAAAGACATATGCACTCTACATATTCTCCATGGTTTGATTCACATGCTTTGTCTACCCCATTAGACTCAAGATGATCATATGATCTTATTTTGTGAGTTTATCCCATCAGACTCAAGATGATCAGATGAGCTCATGCTCAGTTTTGTGTCCGATTTCTTAAACACTTCATGCCAAAAATATCCAGTGATCTGTGACATGCTTTGTATTTCTCTATTTTTTACCAAACCCATTTAGCATGTAATGAGATGTCTCATGTATGATACACTTTTCTCGTGCAAATGTACACGACATGCCCAAGCATTGTGGGACTCATAATAATAAACATTCGAAATACTCACGCATATTGGGCATATGTGTGGGGGAGAGATTCAACCCATTGACTGTGTTCTTACTTAGTTATAATTGCTCTTAATCTTGCATGCACGGCTTGTGTTATTGCCATCAAAATCTTTCTCTCTCCATGTGCAATTCATCAAGGCACATTACTTAATCTATATTTAATTAATTATCTTTATGGGTTATGTGCTGCTTAATCAAATTAGCTTATGCATTTGGGAATTAGTCTTTGGGAAAGATTCACGGGCTTGTCTCATTGTTCTTAAAGCTTGGCGTAAAAGGCTTGATTAAGAGCTTTGAGAGCTTCTTTGTGGCTATAATCACCATCAATTTGGAACGCCCAAATCTCATTGTGTTGGCAGAGCAACGAGCAAGAAAGTCTAAGCACAAGAGCAACGCATAGATTTTTCATCAGAATAAGAAAAGCAATCGACTTTGGACAAAAGCTCTCTATAGACAAAAAAAGAAAGAAAAAAAAGAGAGAGAAAAAAAGCTTTGCCACCTTCTGCTTATTAAAACAAAGCTTCATTCTCTCTCTTATAGACAGTCGCACACGCCTCTTGCTTGGGCTTTTGCTAGCAACCTTGCTCCTCATCTGCTACACCATATAGTTATCTGACCGTACACGGATGAACTCGACTCGTCCAAAATATCAGAATGTATACCCATCTTGAAGGGTTTCATCTGCAATCCAGCGTTTCTATAATGGTCAGTTGGGATTTGATCCAGAAACCTAAGGGCTCTCCTCCATAGTCACAAGAGGATTTTCCCACCATCTCTCCTCCGAGGCTCGTTTTGGGGTTGTTTCTCACCAAAGAAGGCTTGTCAAGGCTCAAGTGTGACACCCAAGCTTCAAGAACATTAAAGCTATTTCTTGAGGTACAAAATCAAGTCTATGGATATGTTTCCTGAAAGATTTCAGTTCTGTAGTGCATCGGCGATTTGATTTATGGCCTACCTTAAAATTGGAGAAAAGGTCTTTCTCTTTTTCTCCGTTATTGTGCATAAATCTTGTACATAATTTTCTCATATTGTACATAAAATAAGTATTCCTCATAATTACTTAATGATGGCACAAAACCCTCAACTATCTAACTTGCAAGAGAGTATAGAATCTTTGCAAATAACACTCGCTAGTGAGCAACTCAAGAGGGAGGCATTGGAGGAAAAATTACACCAAGTCATGGGAAAAAGAGGATGATTTCACTCGAGCAAAAGCGAGGATGGGGATGAAAGTGAAGATAACAACACTAAGAAGCTCATAAAAACTGTTGAAGCGGTGCTTAAAGTAAATAAAACGAAATGGGAATCTAAAACTGGTACCAAAGCTTTTACATTTCAAAAGTATGATGGAAAAAGGGATACACCCATCGTTGTTGCCTTGCTAATTTGGTCCATAGTATCTATGTGCCAACTTCGAATTGGAAGACCCTTTGAGAATATTGTGACGTTTCTTAGGAAGCTTGAGCAACACATAATCACCTTTCTTGAACTCCATTTTGTGTCTATGCTCATCCTCATTTGCCTTCATGACTTCTTGTGCCTTCTTCATATTATCCTTGCATAATTGAAGAAGCTGTCTCATCCTTTCCAACTCTTCCTTGGCTAAAGGATTAACCATTTTATCCTCATGGAAGGCAATAGTAGATGGCACATGCACTTGATACCCATAAAGAGCCTCGAAAGGTGACATCCCAATACTCAAATGCTTGCTTGAATTATGACAAAATTCAGCAAGGTAAAGCCATTCATCCCATGATGCTTGCATGTCATGTGACAATAGTGCCTAAAGTACACTTCGAGCCATTTGTTTATGCACTCCGTTTGCCCATCCGTTTGAGGGTGATAGGTTGTAGGAGTGATTTGAGTCCCCAAATTCTCATACAATGTCCTCCAAAAAGTGCCCATGAACTTGGTATCTCTATCACAAACTATGTTGAGTGGCAAACCATGTATCTTGAATACATGCTCCATAAATTGCTTGGCAATGTGAGAGGCCCCATAAGTAGTCTTGGAAGCAATAAAATGAGTTGATTTGGTGAGTCTATCCACCACCACAAATACTTGATCCCATCCATGCTTCGTCTTTGGCAAGCCCGTGATGAAGTCCATGGAAATGTGAGTCCATTTTCCATCCGGAATAGGCAAAGGATGAAGTAAACCACTTGGCAATTGGTGACTATCCTTATTCCTTTGGCATGACACACATTCCAAAACAAACTTCTTGACATCCCTCCACATGCCTTTCCAATAGAAGCTTTTGTCACTTTGTCAAATGTCTTGAGAACACCAAGATGATCCAAAAGCAGTGAAGAATGCATCTCATGAAGCACCTTGGGAATGTAGGATGAGGTTGGAACCAAATACACCTTATCCTTATGCCATAGTAGACCATTCCGAAGCTTATAATGAGGAAATTCTTCACCATCTCCTTGCTGTAATTTTCTGTAAATATGGGCAGCACTCTCATTGACAAGATACTCCTCTTGTATCCCTTAAAATGCATGCATGATCCCTTCCATCGAGGTCGAAAGGAAACTCATACTCTTCTTTGACAAAAGAATGACCCTCCAAGTCTTCTTCATGTGTCTCCTCGCTGCAATCTTCAAACTCTTCCACATCATGAGGACTTGGAATCGTAATCGGCATCCATAATGATCATAGTAGCCACCACTTTCTTTGATTTACAAATGTGCCCGGGTGACCACTTCTCTTTGCATTTAAAACATAGGCCTTTGCTCCTCAATTCCTCAATGTTAGGATCATCCATCCGTTGAATCTTCATGAATGGTTGAGGAGGCTTCTTGACAAACCCATTGCTCTTCTTAGCATCATTATGAACTCCACTTGTGGACTGTCCACTTCCAAAAGATGTATGGAATTCGGAAGTGTAAATGGATGTAGAAGAAGGTAGACTTTTTCCCACATTTGAAGAAGTGTGAAATGGCTTATGAAAAGGTACATTGGGCTGAGCCCTCTTATACTTTGGCTCATATAGCTCCGCCAACCTCATAGCCTCTTTGATAGTGCTTGGTCTTTGTGCTGAGACATCCGCTTTGATGTATGAATTTAGACCATGCACAAACTTCTTCAATCGCATGCCTTCATTGAGTCCATCCACAAACATAGAGAGCTTCATGAACCTCTTGATGTACTCCCTAACCGACATGCCCTTTTGTGTGAGTTCATACCATTCTTCATGGTATCGGTCAAGAACCAAAGGTGACACAAATGTCATATTCATTTCATGCTTGAGTTCTTCCCAAGTATGTGGCATAACTCCTTCCTTGAGCATATGTCTCCACCATTGATGTGCATAGTCTTCCAAATGCAAGGATGCAAAATGCACTTTGTCCCTTTCACTCCTCGGATAGAGTTGAAAGTATGTATCCAACTTATTCATCCATTCTTCCAACTCATGTGGGGCTGAATGATCACCCTTGAACTTAGAGAGTGAAATCTTGTCCTTTACATCCTTTGACACGGTTGACGATGCATTCTCATGATGGTGCGAGGGCTTGTGCTTTTGCATTTGCACAAAAGATCCAAGGAATTGTGTAAAACCCTTGTACTCCCTCTTGAGGAAATTTCGCATTTCCATCCACCTATCATGAGCTTCTCTTTGTCTCTCAATGAATGACATATGTTCCCAATCAAGCTCAACCACATCATCCATATCATACACCTCCTCTTCAAGCATGGAGAACTGATTTGCTTTGGGTTTCAAAGATACTCTCCTCGGATCCCCAAAATTTGACTCCTCATGTCTGAATGTAGGTGCATGTTGCTTTCCATCCAATTGAGAAGAACCCGCTTGGAATGTAGTAGGCTTCATCTCCCGCATAGAAGGCTGCCTAGCATCCGCCATGAATCCAAAAGTGACATTCTTGGTGGAATGCTCATGTGTTACCTTGGGAGAAACCTCTTGTACCATGGGTAGCTTGCCTTCCCTACGGCCTTCAAAAGCTATCCCAAATTGCTTGCATTCATGTAAAGCACCATGACCATTATCATAGGAAGGTTGGCTCATTGGCCGAGCGACCCTCTCAAGCCTACCATTGACTTCCACCCTTGTAGCCATCGTATCCATCTTAGCATTCATTTCCATGAGCATTTGCATGATCGAATCGATGGGGATGGTATGCGAAGATTGTGGGGTGTGCTTATGGGCACTTCCGACATTCAACTCCTCATTCCCTTCTCTTGAAGTATGCCCAAAAGTATCCCCTTCTCTTGAAGTGTGCCCAAGAGTATCCTCCGGAGCATCCAAAATTCCTTGGTCGCCCTTTTGGCTTCGGCCCCATGGAAACCTTCGGTTTCAAAAATTTGGCTCTAAATTGAGGTAGGGATGTCCGATTGAAGTGATCTAAAGCTTGTTGGAGAGGTAATGAAGTGTACTAGACCAATGTGCAAAGACCGGTAAGAGATGAGGTGTGCTACTATTCTTTGTTTTAGGGTTTACATGGTTATAGGCTGAAACGGTATTTCGGGTATAACTTGAGCTAGAGATATCCAAATGCAAAAATTTTTAGCTTGAATCGAAGCCTTCGATGAGTACTACAAGCCTATGTAATTGGATCTAGAAGATCTTCAAACCCCTGTGAATTAGGGTTTATTGTTTCTGCAAAAATCCTAAATTCTACCCTAAAGAGATATCGAAATGCGGAGGTTAAGGGCTCGTTGGGTAGCTCTAAGGAAGCACTAAGAGCTCATATGGTCCCTTTTAATTCAGTCCAAAAGGGTTGGGATTGAATTAGGGTTTTTGTGATCTGCAGATTCTTGCCAAAGTGACCCTTTTTGTACCCAATTGATCTTTGTTTGCTCCCAAACCAATGTCAATACCTTTCGCAACTCATTGGCATCCCAAGGTCTGCAAATTATGCTCCACAAGCTTCAATTGTCCATGTATGACCAGAATTTTGAGAAAAATTTGACATAGTCTCCTTTGTTTTAGGAGCTAAATCTCAAATTTTCTTAAGTAACAATGCAAAAATCCATAATCCTCTTATCAATTCCCATCCATTACATAGCATGTGCCTCAACTTGCATCACCAAAAGGCATACAAATTCCTTGCAATTCCAAGCATTCACCATACGTTTCCCATGGCATAATGCAAGATCAAATCCCATGAGATGTCCATATTAAGGCGCCATTGCCATGTACATAAACCAAGAGGATGATTGTACGAAGAAGATCATCGGTGTAGCACGTTGAAGCTTGCCGATCTCCCGGCCAAGCTCTTCTCACCCCTGTACCTAGTCCGAACCAAGGCACGGGTTGAGGCCAAGTCTTCACCTCCACACCTAATCCTCCACCGTACCGCTTTACCACGGCACTCACGGCACAGTGGATTCAAGCCATGCTCCCCCTTGGGCCTCTCCGCCAACACCCGGGGTACCCTCACCAACATATCTAGTTTCTGGAAATTGAAGTGAGTGCAAACAATTGTGAGGTGCATATAGCTTGAATCTGAAAATGAGACGGATCACTTACAAGGATGTGGCATGACTCATGTCCATTACAATATACTCATAAACCATTATACATGAACTCATGCTTATCCACATAGCTCCAAATGTCCGCCATTCATCCAAAGATCCAACATCAATCAATAAGCACAAGTGAGGTAATACCATATACCAATGATATCAATATCCAATTGGTATCACTCCCAAAAGCATTGCTTATGAGTAATTAGCATCAAATGGCATTCAAGGGCATCAACTTGCATTTGAATGTAGCATTACCAATTGATTCTAATCACACATCAAGCTCTTCCCATGCTCAATAGCATCATACTAATGCATAAAAGCATCATGTCCATAGCAAAAGCCTTCTCATTATTACCCAACATCCACTCCATGCATGTGGCTCAATCAATGCATCTAAGCATATGCATTCCTTCATCCATTTATGCATGGATTCATCAAAGAATCTTGCAGTTGTCTCACAAATGGCCACATGACATCCAAATGGGTGTGATTAAAGAAAGATGTGAGCAATAAAAGCATGTAATCACTTTTCAACAATGGATCATGAGTTATGTAGGAATGTTAAAATTTTGTAAATTAGGGTTTCCTTCCATGAATAACCCCAATTTGTCCATAGCATGACGATTAATCACCAATGCTTGAGAAAATGGCCATAGCAACTCACCAATGGTATTCCAAAAGCTTCAATGGTTGGATTGTTGCTTGATAGAGTCTCCAATGGGTCCAAATCTTGAAGATTTTTGCAATTTCTGAGGGCTGCTCAAACCTCCTCTTCTCCCTCTCCAATAGCAATGAAGAACTCCCCAAAATCCACAAGAAAGATGCCAAACATCTTGGCTAACAACCACACTTCATAAACCTTGGCTTAGGCTTGATGTTTGTGACCATCTACATGTGATTTTTGGCCGTGAGGCTGCGTGGGAAAACGGCGCATCCACGCCTACCCTCATGGTAAAAAAAAGCAATAGCAACTCCAAAATTAGCCCTCATTAGCAATAGAATACATTTGCAGCCATTTAGAGTGAGTGGAGATGGACAATGGTGAGCTATGTGAGAGAGATTGGGGTTTGGAGCAAAGGGAAGGAAAAGGGAAATAAATTTTCAGAAAAGTGCATGTAAATTGGGACTCTATGTGTTCCTCTCCTCAAGATCAACAAAAGCCCTAGAGCAAATGGGAGCAAAACGGGGGAAAGATGAGAAGTAACGACTATGGAAAGCTTGGAAAAGAAGCACAAAAAGATAAACATGATTAACAAAGAGATTAACAGCGATTAATTCAAAATTTCCTCAATTTTTGTACTCCGCTCCAAATATTTGGTCCAGGGTATCCAAATTAGGTCCAATTGAGCTAAATCTCCATGAAATCACATGAAATCACATGAAATGATGCCTCCCCTCCACTAATCTCCAAAGATTAAGTAAAAATTAAGCAAGATTAAGCCAAAACTCCAAGAAATCAAGAGAAAATTAAAAAAATTATCAAGAAAATGACTAATCTCATGCCCAAAACCTTGATAATGGATCAAAATCAAGGCTCTGATACCAAATGAAAATGGATCTAGAGTAAAATATGGAATCAAACACATCAAAGCAAGAATCTAGCATCCATTAATCATGAGATTAGTGATCAAATGGCTCATCACATGAATATACGAGAGAGAGAATCTCATCACATGAATATACGAGAGAGAGAATCTATAAGTGTATGTAGCAAGAGAAGATGCACAAATAGCCTAAGTGTGTTTAACCTCTCACCAAGAGGATGGCTTTCAAGCTAGCCATGAACTTGACCATGGAAGGCCAAATCTCCATAGATGGAGCCCAAAGGTACAAGATGACCAAAATTAGTAAAAGCGTCAAAAGATCCTACCAATGTCCCCCAAGCCCTATTTATAGCCACTTTCTCCTTTTGCCCATGGGCCCCTATGTACATGTGGAAATCAAGCTCTATGGTTCATGACATAGAGCCCCGTGGTTGGCTTAGAGAAAGTAATAAGATGAGCCCTTTTATGGTGATGTATGTCTTATCACCCTAGAGCTCCGTGGTGGGTGATTGGCTTAGAGAAAGTCTGAGTTGGTGTTATGGTTGACTTCTTGAAACAGTAAGCAAGAGATGCTACCGTTTCCAAGAGAGAGCATAAAGAGCATGACAAAGCACACATTTATGCTAATTAAAAAAAAGCGATTAGCTAGAGTCATGGAAGAAGGCCAATGGGTTTACTTGAGAATCCCTAAAAACTCTCATGTGGTGATGTAGACTGGAAAATTCTATAAGTTGTCTTGTAAAAGATATTATGGACCTTATGTGATCTTGAAAAATATTAATGAGGTTGCTTCTCCCAGATGGAGTACCTGTGCATCCCGTCTTTCATGTTGGTACAGATTGAAAGAGGTGATGGGTGCAGGAGATAACTTGATTTACCACCAGGAGCTTAGAGACTTGAGGATCTATCTGTCTATGCTCTCCATGAGCCAATGACTATTGTGGAGGAACATAGGGAAACATGTCAGTTTCTAAGTGGTTGAGTAGATGGAGGGATTGTATTGATGAAGATAACACTTGGAAAAATGTTGCTTCACTCAGACGCCAATATCCAAATTTTGTCTCCTAGTCTTCCTTGGGGAGAATGTTATGTCCCGTGCTTAGACATCACAGAACTAGGATTAGAGACTGATTGGAGACAATCCTTATGGCTGTGCAAACTAGTTATTAGGCTATATAGTTGGGATTGTGGCTCATTTGTATGTGAGTTTGTGTATGTAAATACCTTGGGAGAGGGGCCTTTACAACCTTAATACCAATGTTGCAAAGATAGGTGGACTTTAATATCTATGACATGTTTTACCAACCGTCACTTTGTGGCATCTTTATCTCTATATTATCTCTCTATATATTATCTTAAGGAAGAGTTTCACAAAACTGCCACACATGGCAAGAATTTGGAGGTTTGGGAAGGGGGAGGAAGAGGTTTGGTAGAATTTGAATTTGGAGTCTCAAAAGACGTGCGAAGCACGGGTTGCCCACTAGTGTTAGGAAAGCAAAAGATCATAGAAGCATCCAGCTATCATGATATTTTTATCGAACGTATTTTTGTTGCAAGTGTCACTTTGCGGATTCTTTTATGCAAGCTGAAAATCAAACTTAAAACTCTCTCTCTCCTAATAGCAATATGCATTCATCTCTCTCTCTCTCTCTCTCTCTCTCTCTTTATTAGAGTCTACATGCATCTCTCTCTCTCTCTCTCTCAAATCGTGGGAGGCTGAGAAACTGAGGAAGAACACGAGAGGCACATATAGAATTGAGGGAATTTGGCCCTTAGATGTCGTGGCTGTGAATAAGAATTAATGGTCCATCAAGAAGACTATGGAGTACGTCCACCACGTAAGAATTAATGGTGCCTTTCCGCCCATCAAGAAGCGGACATGACCTGACGGCGGCCGCCCATCAGCCAAACTGACTGGCTCCTTCGGGCGGACGCGGCCGGCCCGGTGTGTGTGCAGCACCCTGAGGCAATGGGGGTTGAAGGACGCGCCACCGCCTTAACGCCGGCTCACCACCCCTTCAATCTACCCGCCCTGCTCTTTACCCCTTCATCCACGCACCTTCTCTCTTGTCAGCCATGGCGTCCGATGACGCTGAGCCGCAGGATGAACAGCAGCAGGAGCAGTTGGCCAAGAAGCCCCCAGGCACATGGACCCCCATGGAGACCTTGAACCTCATCGACGCCTACCAGCAGAAGTGGTACGCCCTCAAGCGCGGTCAGCTCCGCACGAGCCACTGGGAGGAGGTCGCGGAGTCGCTCGCCGCCCGCTGCGCAGGCCACCCTGACGCCACCGAGAAGTCCTCTGTGCAGTGCCGCCACAAGGTGGAGAAGCTCCGGCGGAAGTACAGAGCAGAGCGCCAACTCTTCCTCCGCAAGGGTCCCAGATCTTCTCGCTGGCCCTTCTTCGAGCGGATGGACCTCATGGAGAGGGGCCCTGCCGCCGCTGCAGAAGCGGCCGGGGGCATCAAGGCCGTCCTGCCATTTGCAGATCTGGAGTTACAGAAGGCCGAGTCCGCCATGAGCTTGGACGAAGATGGAGAGGACTCGGACCAGCCCCCTCCGAAGGTCTTCTCCAACCGCAAGCGACGTCGTCATCATCATAATCATCATCAGGACGCACTCCTGGACGACAACGATGGCTCTTACTCCTCCCTCAACAGGAAGCACGGCCTCTGTGAGGCCCCTAGTGCCTTCAACAAGAGGGATGACCACAGAAACCCCGAAAAGCCTGGCAGCACGGGCCTTCGCAGGCAGGCTGAGGCTGCCCCGTTTGCGGAACTGGTGTCGGTTATCCGCTCCCTGGGACAGGGTTTCCTTCGGATGGAACAGATGAAGATCCAGATGCACAGAGAGACCGAGCGGTTCCGAGCCGACATGGACCTGAGGCGCACGGAGATGGTTCTGGACTCACAGAAACAGATAGCGGACTTGTTCAGCAAGGCTCTAATTAGCAGCAAGAAGAGCAAGAAAGCTCAATCACCCGAGGATTAATCAACTAGGACGTAGGTCTTCCTTTAACGCATTTGTACACATTTTGTCTTTTGCAGCTGTTCTTCTTCCTGTAATTCTTTCAGTTATGTTTGTGAACTGATCGTGTGCATCCATCCACTTCATTTCGTGATAGATCAGATATGGCCATAAAAGGGCATAAGCCGAGAGGAAAAAAAACTGGCTATCGTAATGTGAGAAGTGCTAGCTATTTATTGCTTATTATGGATGTTTTGCCTCCAACAGCCACTTTTTGCTTTTGACAATCATCTTGCATTTCAAGACGACTCTTGCTCTCGTAGTAGCAAGAAGTTTTCCCAGTGGAGAGCTATTGCCTGCCAACTTTTCGATGGTAACGTTAATGTAGACCGCTTGTCAAGCCACAATCGCTTAAATTTACAAACTTGTTTATTATGCTATTGCTGTCAATTTAGGCTAGAAATTGTGAGTTGATTATTTATGGACTCCATTATTGATGTAAACCGTAGATTAGAAGTGACTTTTGGTCAACGATGCTGGTGTGTTCGATGGATGCTTCTTTTATTCTTTTAGTTATGTGGCAGGCGCCCAAGGATTGTCAAGGTTAGCATACATGCTCGCAGTGTTGTTACGTGTTAAAGCAGGAGCTAGGAGAATGGTTGGAAGTCATTGGAGAGCCCTATTTTCACAGGCGGATTGAAGTTCACAAGCTGCAAGGAATCCTACAGAACGACACACCTTGCTGTAGGAGAATGGTTGGAAGTCTTTGGAGAGCCCTATTTTCACAGGCAGATTGAAGTTCACAAGCTGCAAGGAATGCTACAGAATGACACACCTTGCTGCTGCAACAAATTGTTAGAGAGAGGCTTGAGGCAACCTGTCCTGTCGTGTTGGTCTTGCTTTCTGATTCAAGAGCTGTAATTTCCTTCACGTGTTTGTTTCTAGCAAGTGTATCAATGCTTAACTGGATTCTCTCCATGGAAGTTGAGGTTCTGGCAGATCCTACTGAAATTCAGATATTGATTACAACTTTCAGGTGCAATTAAATCCGAGTGCATGATTATTGCGTACATAAATAAAACTGGATTGCATTGTAGTGAGTTGCATGAAACAGAATCTGATCCTCTCCCTTTACTTCCTTAGTGATAATTGATGATATGAAGAGTCCACCAAAGAGAACCAACCTCACTGAAAACATAAAATATTGCATCTTACATGCTGACAGCATCTTGATTGTTTCCCGCCAGTATGTATGTCTAAGGAATGATGAAGAATGACTTGTCTTATGCTGCATATTATAGTTAATGTGCAGGTTTTGCACTTCCATTCTTGTAGGAGCTGAACCTGACTATACGTTCTCCACCTAGATTCACAGCTACTTTGTTACATCAAAGTGGTTGGACTGGTGGAACTTGTTTTTAAGCAAGGGTGTGGAAATGACACTGTAGGTGTGCATGAAATCCTCTCGTCCGTGCAGCTACATGCAGAACATAAAGCTAAAAGCTCTAGAGTTAACAAGGTTTTTAGTCACATATACTGCATCGGGAGTTGGGTGTTTTGTTTGGGGGTTGTGGGGGCAGCATGCAAGCTGGCAGATAAGAGGTTGGCAGTAAAGGCATGTAATTGGTTGCCCTTGAAGGCCAACCCTTGCAGGGAACTGCTAGCTATATTGTGGCAGACCTGTGCGGGTGAAAACGGTCTATCGATTACAGTACTCAACACTTTGAAGGTTAGTTAAGATTGTCAAGTGCATTTGATTGGGATTATAAGCAGCCTTTACAAGTGCATTATAAGCAGCCTCCACATCTGATGTTATAGTGAAGTTTAGCCAAAATCTTTACTCGAAAAGTAGATCTCCTTTATGCATCTGTTCTCTTGGTGCTTGAGCCAAGTCATTGTGGTTTGTCCTCCAGACTCTTGCTCAATATATTCTCAATATTTGTTGATCCTTTTAGAAGCATAAAGATCTGGTTTTGCTGTGATGTTTTCCTGTTTTTGGCCCATTTGCCTTCTTTGGCTTGTCTGAGCATACGAAAATGCAGAGTAGTATTCTCTGAGTTGGGCAGCATCCAAAGCTCCCTGGCCACCACAAGAACAAATATGAGGCTTACATTGATGATGCTGTCTTATCCAATGATTAGCAATTGACAGTGTTTATTTTTTCTATGTACAATCCAAATAGAGTTGGAGGGAGTGGACGGACTTGTTTGACCGCAATTGTGCCAACCCATATCATTTTTGATGGAAAATTAGGCTCCCACAGGTATTGATAAAGCTCCACTCTTGGCACTGAATCAAAAGCCTTAAGAAAGTCCATAGCGTGGCAGTAGACTCAATGTCTGTGTGCTCTTATCTCCCTTGATGAGAGGAAAGATATGATTAGGGTCGAATATTTCCCCCTATCCTCTCTCTCTCTCTCTCTCTCTCTCTCTCTCTCTCTCTCCTTAGCCTCAAACAATGCCCCATGAACTTTGGCCAAACTATGACCAATCATGATAATACACTAGCTACCAGGATCCAGAGGGGACTGGTACAGTGGTGTTGGTGGTCCACGAGGGAGGGAAACCCTTACACAAAGCCCTATCAAAGATGCTGGCTAAGTAAGGTAGAGGCCAAAGGCTCCATCCATGGGCAAAGTTCTCTGTCTGGGGATTTTGATGGTCTTTTCATTTATGTAGATTCAATAGGGCTTTTGAAGCGTTGGTTGTGGTGGAGTGGGATGTGTGATATATAAAGTGAGACCTAATTAGAGATATCATGTGCATGGGTCTCCCATATGTTGGGGTCTATGATGGGTGGTGTTAAGTGATCTCTTTTCTTCAAGATTGCGCCAATCATTTGAGCTCTTTGCATTACGAAAGAGTAGGTATAGATTCAACTCGTGCTTAGTGAGGAATACTCCTTTCTTTCAACGGGTAATATGCTGAAATGATTTCTACATTTCTCATGCAAAGATCCTTAACCTTTTGTCTTTTCCTATAGGTTGGAGACGTGTGGCTTTCCACTCCAGTGGAACAAATGGTGTATGAAAAAGCTGACTCATAAATAGTGGAAGTAAGAAGCTATGAGAGATGAGGTGTTGAAAGATCAAGTCTTGTCGCATGTTGGTATAAGTGCACACGAGATCATATTATGCTGTAGTGGATGCTGGTGGTGGAGATATATGGGGGAATAGGGAGGGGGTGTGGGAAAAGGTCATGATATGGTAAAAGATATGCGATGGGCGCCAACGGGTTAATACTACTACTTGAACCATTGAAGGTCAATGAGACATCATGCATATTTGCCCGGCTTCAAAAGAGTTCTACGTTGAGCATTGTTGCCATCCTAGTTACTCTGTGGAAGTCCTACGTTTACCTTCTATGTTTTTCTCCGCCCATTTTCATCGCTATGACGTGGATTTGAGCATTTTGTGTTTTTATCGTAAATTAAGTGAAACTTTGTCAAGTAGAATTTGATTTTTAAACTTGTTTTTAATTGCTTTTAGAGTCTTTTGTAAAGTTTCTTTTAAATTTATCTTGAGTGTTTTCGTAATGTTTAGTTTCTCACTTTTTTTTTGGGGTGAAACTTGATTTTGTGTTCAGGTCTTTTGTAACTCGTAACATCTTATTTCTTTACATTAGGTGTTGACTGATTTTGGGGTTAACAATAGGTGCTACTATAATTCTACATCAAATAGCAAAGACGGAGATACCAAAAGCATGCATGATCACTCTATGAAGAAATGGTGTTTAAATTTACAACTTGGATGGGTATCTGAAAATGGTATGACAGAATATTTATGGTGATTCTCACTCCAAGATGTGTGGCAACAAGGTAGATGAGTTCCCTATGAATGTATTTCACGCATGAATTATGAGATAAACATTGTATAAGTAATAGGTCACTTATGAACCTTGGGGACACCTAATTGAGCATAGTTTAAGTGTGTCTGAACACTTATGGCTTTATAATATACTCTCTCATTGTGCAATAGAGTCTTGCTCTCTTGTTAATCCTCTTGTTAATTGTCTTCTCTAATATATGCTAGTGAGTGTGTCTAAGTGCTTTGAAGTAAAAGAAGGAATAAGGACCCGTATTCTAATGTGAGGGTGTGACAATACTTGTAGGAGAGAAAGTGACAGAAATTGCTACCCAAGGAGGTGTAGAGCTCTCAAAGTAGCGTGCTCGAGTTCAGCCATTGGAAAGATTCTCAATGATAGTTATTTCTTACAAAGGTAAGCTCTTGTAAAGGTGTTTTTAGGAGTGATTAGAATGGGCCAAAACATTTTTGGCGTTACTACCGAGGAGCAATCCTTTGGCTTTTTATGTCGTTCTTCAAATCTACATATAACTCATCGCCCAATAGTGCATTTTCACAAAAAAGAAGTGGTTTTAATAGAGATTTGTGTAAGTTTTGGTGATTTTTTGCTCTCTTTTTGTGCATAAAAAATATTTGGTAGCTTAATTTTTTGCTTTATTTGTTATTTTGATTGCGTGTAGAGTAGTTTTTAGTGTTCATATAGCATGCACATAGTATATGATGTTAGGTTTAGATTGCATCATTTCTATCAAAATATAAATATTAGTTTATTTTTTTGCTCTATTTAATATAGAGTTATTTTGCTTAGCTTTGGCTCCTTAGATAAATTTTGTGTTGTATGTTAGTGATTTAGTGTTAACATATATCTTAGGTAGCTTAATCTACGATTTATAAAAAAACTCTTGATTTTCATTAATTTTTCTTAATGGATTGACTTTGGGATGATTAATAATTATCAAGAATAATTTTTATTTAAGAAAAAAATATTTTTCATGAGTCTTATTTAAGTATTTTAAGTGTGTTTGGGTGCATCAGAACATCCAATTACTCCATCAATTTGGAGATTCTTGCTTTCTTTTTTCATTGCACACAAGAGTAAATAGCAATAAATTAAATTATAATTAATCTTAGATTAGTAAATTGATTACATGGTTTAGGAATCACATAAGTAGTCTAATGATATGTTTGGTTGTGTTAAATTAATTCATAATTAATGATTAATTTGAGCCCAAGAGTTAGCCACAAAGAAAAAAAATAGTAAGGAAGTTAATCCTTGATTAATTCTTCATGACTTATAATTTTTTAGAACTTATCAGAGTTAATTAAAGCAGACTAGTTGGTTTGAATCTTCTCTCTTTTGGAATGGCATGTGTAAGAGACCTTCAATGCATGTGTAATGAATAAAGAGGGAATGCGCCATAAGCTTTAAAGAGGGTGTAAGTGGGGTGTTGACGTTTCTCACTCATACCTTTTTGAAATCCATCCTTTAAAAAAAGCACCTAGTCAAAATGAAAACCATTGATGCCTAGGTGAGCTGTGTTTGCCAGGTGGTCCTAAAATACACACACACACACACACACACACACACACACACACACACATTAAAAAAATATAATAATAGAATGCGACTTGCATAATCACGTTGAAAAAATCATGGAGCGTGATTATAGCTACATAATCACGTCAAAAAATCATGGTTGTATAATCGCGGAGTGTGATCACGGCTCCATAATCACATTGAAAAATCGCGGCTAGAAGATTATAGTCATGGTAAAAAAATCACAATCAAGAAATCACGCACGACCACGGTAAAAAAATCACGATCATGTTTGAAAAATCATGGTTATGTAATCACGAAGCGTGATCACAGCTTGCATAATCACTCTGAAAAACTATGGGGTACTTGTAAAAAAGAGAGTATAAAAAGTAGTCTTGTTCTCACAGGTTTGTAGATTTAAAGAGCCTTGAAAGATCTTGGAGATGAGCACTAGAACAAGTTTACTGGCCTCAAGGTTTACGAGATAGACCAAGTCGATTTTCATCGTTTTAGCCTTGACCAACTATCGCAAAAGTCAACTCGAAAATCGAGAAAAAAAAGTGCTAAAATAAGTAAAAACAAGCTTGATAGAGGGTAGACCAAGTATACAAAGGTTGTTTTGGGCTATAAGGAAACCAAAAAGCAAAAGCAAAAACAAAAAAAGGAGAATGCTGGTCGTAATATAATGGCTAACCTATATAAGGAGTTAAATGTGCTAATATTGAAACTTAATCCAATAGCTGAAACCTAATAGCCCTTGAGACCCACATCTCAAGTACAACTCTCAATCATGTCTGCCATGCATTGGATCAATCTTACGCCTCCAAGTATGCCACCAGGTTTCAAACCCTTGGTGATGCCAATTCCCATGGTGACTAGTCCTATGCCAAATACAACAATTGGTTTGACTTTCTTGCAAATCATAGAAAATCTGGTACCCTAGAAACCTCACAACTCCTAGATGCCCAAGATCTAGAAATATTGAACAATTTAGGATGGGGGATTCCATAAGGATTGCATGGTGCTTTAACCAAATGACCTGCACATGACCCAAAAGAGTCATCTAGAGTTGTGTCCATAGAAATTTCCAAGTCAATGTGCAAATATGATGGGTCTAATGATCTTGTTTAATTCATGCAAAGGTCTGAGCAGTGATGTGTAGCACATTTGTAAACCTAGATTGCCATACTATGGTGCATGCACTCAAACTTTATGCTTAGTGGATAAGGCCAATAGGTAGATGGTTCATCATGTTGATGCATACGATTAAGGTAAATTTCAAAACTCTGAAGAGATTGCCTTTATCTACGGATTCTCTAGGCAAGGCCCTAGGTGGAGTACTGCAACAAAGCTCTACGTGATAGAGTGGATACCTAAGGAAACTGTACACGATGACATCTTATGCATGAAAACCATGAATTCATAAAGTGAGGACTGGGAGAAACTCAATGATACACTAATGAAGCGATGTTTCCTTATGGGACTAAAGTAAAACACTTTGCACAATTTGATTATAGTCTTAAATCTAGATTCTTTTAATCAATGTTGCAAAGAACAAATCCATTTAGACGACAACATGATGGAAGATACCATTAAATATGAACTCTTCCTTGTCTAAACCAGTGAAAGTAAGAATCAAAGAGACATTAATCTTTGAGATGTTCATAGCACAATTATGTAATGCCTTGCTTGAAAGCTTAGAAAGTCACTATAAGAAAGGGTATGAGCTAAATTATTAGCAACCCCTTATGATCTCTCTCTTATGGACCTAATGTGTTGCGTACATTGTGGGAACCATCATCCCAATTCACATTTCATGTATCCTAAGCCAAGCTTTCTATACTGTAGTAGTGATTGCAAGGCTTCAGTCATGATATCCCACATTGTATGTATTCACATGCACCAATTGCACAGTAATCACGTTAAAATCAAGGAGCCCCATGCACACATTTAGTCTTCTTGACTCAAATAGATACAAAACTAGGGATAAAAACTATAAGGAGGTAGTTAGACAAATAGTGTAGTGTTTCTATTATCGTGGACCATACAAGGTTGCATACTCCCTAGTGTGGAATGCACCTATAGTTCTTGATGCCACATAACCCACGTGTGAACGATGTGCCATCGATGACATGTTCAAAGACTTCTCAAGGAGAGATGCTTTATTACAGGCTGCCTTTTATTACCCAACCCTCAATATCTTCAATTTGTCAGAATGGACACTTATCTATGGTTTCACTAAATATGATTACACATTTGCATGCCAAGGTGTGAACTAAAGAAAAAAGCCTAAAAAAGAACACTCTACACAAGGGGTAGAGGGAAATATCTTGAAACAATAACCAAAAAAGATTCACAACTTCCTAAAACCAAGAAAGCCAAAGCTACACAAATTGAAGAGGTTAAGACTAAAGGTCAAGACAAGGGAAAGACCTGAAGAAAGCATAAACCCATGGGAGGTAAAAGCAACACAATGTACAAGCATTGACACCAAGGACCCAATGTATGTGAACATTGCTATACAAGAGCTCAAAAGAAGATTCCTTCTTGTCGCATGGAAAAGAACAATAGGAACTTGCTAGTGATCCAAGAAATATCAGGTGAAGAAATGAGGTCTAGCACCCTATCTAGTGCAATTTAAAGTCAAATCAAGGCACTAAGTCTCGATCCACCACCCCTAGATGAGAACAAGGCTCTTTAAAAGAGCCTTAGCAAACAACAATCTCAAGGGACCATGCTCAAACTAGTAATCCCCAAAACCAATAGGAAGAGGAGGACCAATTTTCTTTTCAAGAGGAGGACACACTATCTACCAAAACAGATCCATCGAACCATGATGAGGATAAATTAGAAGAGGATTCTTTAGAAGAGGATTCTTTAGATGATACTACAAATGAGTATTCAATTGACAATGAGATTGAAAGATCTAGAGAGTTTGTTAGGAAGGATGTTGCTACACCTCATTTTAGATCTGCATTAGGAGATGCAACCTTATTTTATGATGATGTAGCTTCCATCTTTACACCCCTCCAATCTAATCGTGACTTGTACGAGGATCTAAAAGCTTACATCAAAGGGTATTCCAATGCCATAGCTGATCCTCCATGATCTTTCTTTTAAACAAGTCTATAAACATACTGAGACCTATAGTGCCATTGTTCACACTGAGTGTTAGAATTTGTGCATCTCAGTGTTTTGGGATCTGGACCTTTTATTTGGACACATGTATTTTGTCATGTTTGTCATGGGTATTTTTGCTGTTTTGACAGCGAGCTCCTTAAGGAAAATTGGCTAGCTTCTTTTCTCACTATATAAAGGGCTCTTCCCTTCTCACTTGTTAATTCAGTTCATTCATTCACACGCACTTGTTCTCTACACCATCTGCTGCTAGTTGGTTTTGCCATTGTAAAAGTTCTCTTGGTACATAATAAAGATGTTTATTATCTGATCTATCTCTCTCTCTCTCTCTCTCTCTCTCTCTCTCTCTCCTATCTTTTGTTCCGCTTTGTGCAACTTTATCATGGTATTAGATGACTAGGTCCCTTCTTCCCACTTGTGCATTTTTACTCCCTCTTTTGTGGTTTTTGGTGGACGAAGACATTGCTGCATTTTTGACAGTGGTTGCGTTTTCTTCTCCTACACTCCTTTCTTGATCATCATTTTCATCTCCTACTGCGCCTGCCCTGCGTTTCCTCGCCGGAGTCTAGGTACAATCTGGGGGTTGCATTGGTTGGTGATTGGTGGGGTGTGTTTTGTTGTTGGCTGCATTTCGCTTTATTAGGAGCCTCTTCTTCATTAACGTTTTGCCTCGAGTGGTGCTCTAGCCCTTGCGTTAAACCCTTCTTGGTTGCATTTTTATCTTCTTTGAGCATTTTATGTGACGGTTGGTGGTTTTTGGTATGATCTTTTGTAGCCCTGGACAACAATGGAGGGTGGGGTGTTTGCATATGGTGCAGCCCAACAAGTGGCTTCGACTGATCCTCTTCTTCCCCGTCTTCTTTCCCCCTCTAGAGGATGCTTTCTGATGTGTTTTGGTGGACTATTTGCTGCTGTTTAGCCCCTTTCTCTCTAAGTTTTGAGAGGGGGTTGATTGATCCTTGTGACTTGTTTTGTTGAAGAAGTTTTGGAGATTGGTGGTGGATTGTTGAGATCATCACGGTGGCACAAAGGCTTGCTTTGCAGAGGTGTGCTATTGCTGTGGATATGGGTTCCCGCTTTTGGAGGAGGAATCTGTCCTTGTTTCCTCATGGGCAAGTAAGATTCTCTCCTAGTGACAGAATCGGGAACTTGCTATAGTGCAAGAGACAAGACGATGTCATTGCTACTCTTGTCGAAAGGAGGGTCATTTGGCCAAGGATTGCAAGAACAACAGTAAAGTCCAGGCTAGGATGATACTTCGTGTCCCGAATGCCGCAAAAGCTAGGGAGGACTTGGATGGTATACAAATAGTTTTTCCCCATGTGCTTCTAGTAGCAAGAGGAGGTTTGTGGGCGGGAGAGGGGACTACCAATAAACTGCTCATTTCCAGTGCAAGGGAACCATGAGTCGAAGTTCCAAGCATGAAAAATATCTGACAAGACGAGTTTATTTTGGTAGCTGGAGCTATGGACTGGATGTGTTCCAAGTTTATTGCTTCATGTAGCAGAGATTATGGATTGGATGCATTCCAAGTTCATTGTTCGAGGTCTTTTGAGACGTGATGTGTTCACTACCTACTACTGTTGGGGGATGATGGGAGTGGTGTTTTTTGTAGACTCATAGTTCTATACCAGGAGCCAAGCAAATTTTCTTGTTGTTCAGGGTGGCATTTTGTTTCGAGGATTCAGATTGGTAGGTGCTCTTTCCGAGGTGTATCTGCTATCTGCAGTACTAGAGTGTCTATGGTTGCATCTTTATCAGCTTATCTTCTTTAGACTTTTGCACACTATGAGTTTCAGAGGGGGTGTTAGAATTTGTTTATCTCAATGTTTTGGGATTTGGACCTTTTATTTGGACACATGTATTTTCTCATGTTTGTCTAGTCATGGGTATTTTTGCGTTGTTGGCCAGCTTCACTTCTCAATATATAAAGGGCTCTTCCCTTCTCACTTGTTAATTCAGTTCATTCATTCACAAGCACTTGTTCTTTACACCATTGCTGTTGGCTGTTATTGCCATTGTAAAAGCCTCTTGCTACATAATAAAATGTTCATTGTCTGATCTCTCTCTCTCTCTCTCTCTCTCTCTCTCTCTCTCTCTCTCTCTCTCTCTCTCTCTCTCTCTCTCTCTCTCTCTCTCTTTGTCTCTCCCCCTCTCCTAGGTTTTCTTCCGTATTGTGCAACTTTATAAGCACCACATTACTCTAGAAAATGTTGAGAGCCAAAATGAGGAAAACTACGCTTTAGAAAAACTCTTTGGGAATACATCTAGGAATGGGAAACTGAAACTGATAGTGAATTTGAGACATCCATGATTCCAATTAAGGAGCCTATCAAAGTTTGGCTAGAATCTCCTATGGAAAGAATGTTGACATAAAAGGGCAGTGATTAGTCCTGAAGCCAGTTACAACACCATATTTGGGGAAACTTTGGTATCCTTGGGAAAAAAACCCACACTCATCCCCTAGAAACATTGATGTGATAGATGCTAATGGGGAATACATAGAAATATGGGCTTATTTCACTATTCTCATTGAGGGGGTTGCCGACCTTGGAGAAATCATCTTGGATGGCCTTTGGATAAATAGTTCTTAGTACTCTATTGACCAAGCAATGCAAATTGTCACCTTGGAACACCCAGTGAGATGAGTACATTCACAATGCTCTTAGGAGAAGCTGTTGCCAAAAATGGAACCTTTACCAACTAAACCCATGGATCTTGAAACCCCAAAACTTGAACTTGACTCTACTCTAAATCTTTGAAGATTTGATAATAAAGGCTTTATAGTATTTGGAAATATGACCATAATTCAAGTCCAACTTTATCCACGGTGGGAACATAATCTTATGATCCTTGAGAACTATGGAAATTATTAGGTCAACTTACGTTACAAGCTCATCTTGAGTGGATTCCTTTAATATAAGATATAAATATGCCATGCTTGGGGTAACAATCTACATGCAAACTAACCCCCTTAATTTGCAAGTTCTTGTTGTTGTGGAAGATGATTTAGTTCTAGGATGGGAACGGATTATTACTACCAGTGTGTGAAACCATGCTTCATTAGCTCTAAAATTACCTTGAAGATTGTCACAATATATAACAACCTTTCTCTCCACATGCAACCCCAAATCAGCAAAAGTAGCTTGCATAACCAAACTACCTCACACGCTGCCACCGTATAGCTGCTCTGTACTCTACCTCTGTACTCGACAAGGCAACTGTGAGGGATGCTATAGTAGCATAAGCAGGTATAAGGCTAGATTGGTAGCCAAAGGATATGCGAAGAAACATGGGATTGATTATGAGGAGACATTTGCCTCGGTTGCAAAGAAGGCACTGTGAGAGTTGTGATTGTAGGGGCTGCAGCTAAAGTTGGTTTTTATATCAGATGAATGTAAAAAATACGTTCTTGCATGGTGACTTGCAAGAAGAAGTGTATATGGATCAACCACCTAGTTTTGAGGATACAGGTCACCCAAAGTATGTATGTAAGCTTCGTAAGGCTTTATATGGGCTAAAGCAAGCTCCACAAGCATGGCATGACAAGATTGCTGAGTATCTTGTCACTATTGGTTTTTATATTGCAGATGCATCACTCTTTGTATGTGTGCAAGATTGATAAAGGTATTGTGATCATCACCATCTATGTAGATGATCTTATTGTTGGGGGTGATAACTTGGATGAGATTGAGCATGTGAAAAGTCTTCTCAAAAGAAAGTTTGAGATGAAGGATTGCGCTACTATTTGGAAATTGAGGTCATTCGTACGCCTGATGGTGTTTGGTTGTCTCACAAAGACAGTATGTATTGGACATGTTGTCCAAGTATGGGATGGCTAATTGCAAGTCAATCTCGATGCCATTAGATCAAAATGGCAAGCTTAGTGCGGATGCAGGTTATGTGTTGGAGGATCCCACTATGTACATGAAGATTGTGGGGAGTTTGATCTATGTCACGATGAGCAGGCCAGATTTGAGTTACAGTGTTGGCTTAGAGAGCCAGTTTATACGGGTTTCGCACAAACCACATCTTAACAGTGCGGCTTACACTTTGGTATTTGAGGGCCACTATTGATTATGCATTGTTTTATGCAGCAGGTGTACCATTAGAGCTATATGGGTACACAGATGCACATTGGGCAGGTAGCATCTCAGGCATGAGATCTACCAGTGGATTTATGTTTTCATTGGGGAGTGTTGTTGTGACATGGAGCAGCAAGAAGCACTGTTATGTTTCACCTTATACACCCACTTACAAACCAGTAGCTTTCTTGCCTTTAGGAAATGGCACCAAATCCCAAGTCTCATTTCCATACAATGCATCCATCTCCTCATCCATAGCTTTATCCCAACACACATTTCCAATAGCCTCATCAAAACATGTGGGATCTACAACCTGCACAACTTTTGCCATATAAGCATAGTGATGGGCCACATAACCATCATCAGGCAACCTCTGCACAGGGTTTTTGACTCTTCCAGATCTTCGTAACTTTGCATTCATGGCTTCCATAGCTTCTTCACACCAGGTGTCCTCATTACTGGAATCCCAAGCTTCTCATCAAGGCTCATCTCTGAGCCACTAGACTCTCCACCATCAAGAGAATGCCCTGCAGAAATATTAGGCACACCAATCCTTAACCACTTTCTCTTTGCCTTTATATGATGTACCAGCTACATTTCCAGGACTAGTATTATGATGTAGCCTGCCACTCCATGGTCTATCAACAGAACCGCTGGATGAGGACTCTCCTGGTCCACTCAATGATGACTGTGATTGTTGACTGAATTTTGTGCAACCACATTTCCAATTACATCAGTCCCAACATCTTTTTCAGTAGCATACCAGCTACTCATCTCATCAAATACATCCCTGCTACCCTCAATTCACATGTAGTATGATTATAGCATTTATAGCCCTTTTGCTCAAGGGAATACCCAATAAACACATTTTTCTGCCTTTGGATCTAGCTTAGTACGCAACTCATCTGGTAGATGCACATATGCAATACATCCAAGTGAGACAAATCAGGTTTCTTGCCAGTAAAATTCTCCTCTGGCGTTACATCATGTATGGCTACAGTAGGAGTCCTATTCATGATATAAACTACTGTAGACATAGCACAGCCTCAGCCCAATAGCTATGCAGCATATTCTTCTCTGCAATGTGTCTATTTTTTCGCTTAGCAACTCCATTTTACTATCTACGGAGTGTATCTACATGTAAATTGTCTCTGAATGCCATTCTTTTGCAAGAATTCAAAGAAGTCATTGGAGAAGTATTCTCCCCCTCCATCTCCAGGCTTACCCCCACAGTAAAAATAGCCTCGTGTATCATTATGCTATCTTTGCCAATTACCATGACCTCTTTAACTCCCCCTGCCTCTAAATTGGTGTGTGTTGTTGTCGCGAATCCTGGGACTGCTGCTGACCATAATTATGATTACTTGTTCGGCCACCACCTTGGCCACATCTACGACCTTTACCTCATCCTCTACCTAAACTTGTGTAGAAGGCCTGCTACTTTGAACTGTTTTTGTTTTGTGAAGACTGTTGGTCTTCACCTAAATTTTTCTCTTTATTAATAATCAACATTGACACCACCAAATCTGTGTTGGGAATGTTCTCTCGAGTCTGAATAGATGTCTTGAACACCTTGTATTATTGTGGCTTGAGACCACGTAGACACACTTCCACCTTATCATAATCATCAATAGAAACACCAATAGATGCACGAGATTCTACAATTCCCTTGATCTTCAAGGCATAATCATTCACATACATATTTTTCTTCTCCACAGTATGACGCTCATTCTTCAACTGAATCTTTCGTGCCTCGGTGTTGATTCATACCTCTTCAAAAGCTACCTCGTTAAAGCGATGGTAACTCTCCTGCAACTCAAGATAAAAAGTGCGTGGAAGAGCTACATCATGTGCTCTTGTTGTCTCCACGATGTCACTAAAATGATGACCAATATAAATGGTAGCAAAGGTTTCATTCTCTCTTAAAAACTCATTGAAACACATGCAAGTACATATGCACCTTCAATAAGTTCTTTTTTCCAAACATTCGAGTGAGGGTGTAAAGTATTGTTTCTCTCTATAGGAAACTCTATTGGGAAATTTACCCACATCATTGAATATCCTTTGGCTTCCTATATTTCTTGTCTTGTTTAAGCCTTGCCAACCTAGTATAATGCCTATGGGTGACAAGTCAACATTAGAATGTATCTTGTTGGAACTAAAAATAGTTATGTTCAAAATACAAGTTAGGTTTCACATACACTTACTTGATCTGTTTTTCCCAATTATATTGTCAGCTATATTACTAATGGTTTCCAAAATAGCCATGTGTTTTGGTGATATGTTTTGAAACACTAGTATACAAGAATAAAACATGGTTACACAATTGGACGTATGCATTAAAGGAAACGATTATAATAGCCTTAAAAGAATGTCAGTAACAATCACAAGTTGGAGAAACGTCTAAACTAGCTGTGTCATAGGTTGTGTTCGATGTGCTATTATGCTTTATTAAAACATCATCGTCTTCGTCCTCTTGTTCTCTTCCTTCTCATTATCCTCCTTGTCTTCATTGTTGATAACCTTTATTTTTCTATGACTTTCTTCTTTTTTTTGGGAAGAAATTCTCTCTACAGTTGACTTCCCACCTTTGTTTTTCATGCATGTATTTGTTGTACCTTTGATTTATCCACTTGCTTCTTTTGATCTCGTAATTGTGGTAATCTTTGTCTTGCTTGTAACATTTACATGCAATATTTCGCTTGTTGGACCTTTTTTGTCATGGCCAGTAGGTTGTTTTAATCCTTTGGCTCCAGACTGCTTAGGTTGTGTAAATCTGCATCACATAATCACGTTAAAGAAATTCTAAATTATGCAGTGCATGCAATATATCATATGGAGCAAGGAGTGGCTATACCTTTCCACTAGAAGGCCTCCTGGTTAGGGGGATATGTCTCATTGGAATAATCTAACCACCATGGGCACAAATCCTAAACCCTTTTTTTGACAATTTCTTCTATCCAGCCTTTTGGATATATTATAGTATCCTCAACCTCACTCAACACCTAGTTATCTACTGGCGAGACGGTGAATCTCAGGGAACAAAACTATGTCTTTCGTTAATACCCACCACCTGGTAGTAAATAGGACAACTCAACTGTAGTCTTTTAGCATACCTATACATGGTGCACAAGCTCATGGAATAAAGCATTTTTTCTAAGCATAGTTATATATAGTTATCTGGTCCTACACATGAGGTGTGGGGTTGAGGCAATGCTAATGAGGACTACATTTCTTTGTGCCATGATACAAATGTGGTGTCGAAGTGTTTTGACATGAAATCCTTTAAGTAATCTTTTAAGGGAATTATTCTCTTTGATTCTCCTTCTTGGTGAACCTCTCGTAAGATCAACTTCTCTTCTTCCATTTTGTGCTTCATATCGAGTGATGTGCTTATTAAGTGACCAATACACGAATACACAGAATGCAAGTTCCTTGTATTGTACATGTGTGTGGTATTCATGGCATTCTCTTTTTTTAGCAAATTATTTGAACCAACTTGCTCTTTCTACATAAATAGAGCAACCAAACATTACACTCTCGTACATGCAAATACAATGTTTTACACAGCAAATTGGACTTACTTATTTGGAGGCAAGTGGAGCGAGCTATGAGTTGCAACTTCTCTATTTGTGAATTGTTATTTCTTCTCATGCCAATCATGATACTTGAATATAACATTAAAGAAGTCCTTTCCAGCTAGATTTGTGATGGCTGCAAATGTGTAGCCCTTTTTGTAAAAATTAGCTTAGTTTCCTTCAAGTAATTTTGGTACACTTCTCATCTTCAGTGTTCCCCTTCCTTAGGTAATCCTCTTGTTTTCATTTAGATCATCTTTTTGAAGTCATCTTGTAGTTACAATTCAAAATGAAAAAATTTAAGAAAAATGGAGCTAAAGAAGCTAAGTCTTTGACATAAATACTAGAGGCATGCACAAATATTACCTTGAAAAACAAATTGCGACAACATTGCCATTGGGACACTGAAAAACTTAGTTTGTCAGCTTTTTTATTATTGCTCGGGTGGTTGGCAACTATTGTGGTCACCCACTTGTGTTCCTCCTTTGTTAGCTTCTCTAGTAGAGTATTTGGATTTGCAAGACTGAAACGTTGCATAAGAAAAATATCAAAATCCTAGTGTGTGTGGTACACGAGTCACCCTAATGCAAAAAAAATAAATTATCCTATTCACGAATACTTGCATATGCGAGACATTGAACCTCTTGTTAAGCTTACGAAATATTTATATACGTGTTGAGGTTTGCAAGGTTCATTAATAACTATGTCTCTTCTTCTTTTGTGAAGGAAATGAAGCAACATTGAACTTGAGGATACATATCCTTTTAATGTAACCATTCTACATATCCCAAGAAAATAAAGAAAATTATATTTAAGCTCTCAAAGCAAATTAGAAAACATTTCAAAGAAAGAAGTATAGATTTATCTTACTTTTTTGCATGCACTATAGCCATGACACAAGTTTCTGGTTTCCGTCCCCTAACAATCAAATTCTTCCTCACACAAGGTGGGTCCACTTCCGTGTTTCTTTGAGCTTCTCATCAAACATGCTCATTTGTTGCCACCAAAACCCACTTTTCTATCTTGGGTCTTTAGGGTTATGACCTAGGGGCCTTCCCCATGAAAACTCTCTAAAACAATGAACTCTCCCATTGATGGCACATAACCGTCCCTTGTTGAAGCTCTCTTCAAGTTTCAAAAGATGTTCATTTGTAGTTTGAATGGCTAGATTCACACAAAGCTTATTCAATGGTGTCGGTGGAAGTCTCTCATTATCCACAAAGTGTGAAGACAACCAGTCCTGCAACATCTCAGTTTGCACCAGCCTGTTTTTAAGTAGCAAAGGGCAAGTTCTCATTATCTTTGTCTATTGATTAGCTTATAACCCATTTTCGAGAGCTTTGTGGGATGGAGGAGCATGCTACAAAAGTTTCTTGAACCAAATTTGACACAATCTCACTTGGCCTATATTCTCAATGCTCTTAGATATTGTGGGTTGAGAAATGTTAATGACCTTGAGTTTTTGAGCTTTTTAAGATCAAGTTAATGAAGCCATTCTACAACATACAACATTACAAATGAGAGAGAGAGAGAGAGAGAGAGAGAGAGAGAGAGAGAGAGAGAGAGAGAGAGAGAGAGAGAGAGAGAGAGAGAGAAGGATAGAGTTTTAAACATAATAACCACTAAACTAGATTTTGGACACCTAAAAAAATGATTATATTGCCAACTTCCTTTTAAAGGTCAAAAGGAGAGGTGTCAGTTTTTTTGTGCGTGTGTTTGCGTGTTATAGACAAGTGTGTTTCTCTCTCTCACACACATCTCACTTCTCTCTCTCTCTCTCTCACACACACACACACACACACACACACCCCTCTCTCTCTCTCAAACACACACATACCTAACCTCTCTCAAACACACACATACCTAACCTCTCTCTCTCTCTCTCTCACACACACACACACACACATATACCTAACCTCTCTCTCTCTCAAACGCATACACATGCCTCTCTCTCTCTCTCTCTCCCACTCTATCAAACACACATACACACACCTCACCTCTCTCTCTCTCTCTCTCTCTCTCTCTACAATCTCTCAAACACACACACACACACACACACACACACACACACACACACACACACACACCCCACCTCTCCCTCTCTCTTAATATCTCAAACACACACACACAGACAACCCTCACCTCTCTCTCTCTCTCTCTCTCTCTCTCTCTCTCTCTCTCTCTCTCTCTCCTAACGTGGCAACTGAAATGGCAGTCCACGTGGGAGCATGGTCGATGTGGGAGATGATGTGGGTGACATTATAGCTAATGTATTAAATGGTTTGACGTGGCACATACATTACAACATACATGACATTTGACGTGGCACATTAATAGCCACCTAATATTGTTGTACATGTGCTATAACACACTTGTCTATAACACATGTACAACCACGTCATATTGTCGAGCTTCAACAACATGAGGTGGCTATTAATGTGCCACGTTAAATGTCATGTATGTGCCACGTTAAACCATTTAACACATCAGCTGTAATGTCACCCACATCATCCTGTCACATCGACCATGCTCCCACGTGGCCCGCCATTTCAGTTACCACGTCAGGAGGGAGAGAGAGAGAGAGAGAGAGAGAGAGAGAGAGAGAGAGAGAGAGAGAGGTGAGGGTTGTCTGTGTGTGTGAGAGAGTGAGGTGTGTGTGTGTTTGAGAGATTAAGAGAGAGGGAGAGGTGGGGTGTGTGTGTGTGTGTGTGTGTTTGAGAGATTGTAGAGAGAGAGAGAGAGAGAGAGAGAGAGAGAGAGAGAGAGAGAGAGAGAGAGAGAGAGAGAGAGAGAGAGAGAGAGAGAGAGAGAGAGAGAGAGGTGAGGTGTGTGTATGTGCGTTTGATAGAGTGGGGGGGGGAGAGAGAGAGAGGTATGTGTATGCATTTGAGAGAGAGAGAGAGAGAGAGAGAGAGAGAGAGAGAGGTTAGGCATGTGTGTGTATGTGTGTGTGTGTGTGAGAGAGAGAGAGAGGGAGAAGAAGAAGAAGAAGAAGCTCTTTTAACGTCGTAGGAACAATCCCAAGAGACCAAATATGATCTATTCGACGGGAGTGAGATTCGAACACAAGACGTGTTGAATAACAACTCCATGATGTGTTGAGAGAGAGAGAGAGAGAGGTTAGGTATGTTTGTGTTTGAGAGAGAGAGAGAGAGGGGGAGAGAGAGAGGGGTGTGTGTGTGTGTGTGTGTGTGTGAGAGAGAGAGAGAGAGAGAGAGAGAGAGAGAGAGAGGGAGGGAGAGGAAGGACGACATCATAACCACAACGAATAATTACAAGAACATTCAAAAGAAAAATTAAAAAAATACCAAAAATATAATTAAAATACTTATGAAAAATATAAAATTTTTGGTAAAAATATACATTTTTATTTTTTTCCTATTTTTTACACTAAAGTTAAAATTTTTAACACTAACCCTAAAGCTAATGTAAATGCTAACCCTAAAGCTAATGTAAACGCTAACATAAATGCTATTTGAGAATCATTTATTTAGGACCTCCTAACAAGTTTTGGTTCTTTTTCTTGTATTAGTGATTCTCTCTCTCTCTCTCTCTCTCTCTCTCTCTGACACACACACACACACACACACACACACATCTTCACACCATTACACTTATGGATGCCAAGCTTATTTCCCCCCACAATGAAACATGTGAGATGAGGGTTCCTTTGAGCAATGGCAAGGGCTTTGTAAACAAGAATTTTCTTATTTGAAAATGTGCTCCATCACAGTTCAAGGGTTTAGACGTGGTCACAATCATAGCAGATGAAGAGTCATGTGTTGCCCTTGTTCCACTACAAGATATATAAGGTAAGGACCTCTATATCATATTGATGACCTAATCTCTCTTACATATGAGGTATGTGTAACCTCACATACAATAAATCAATTGGTGCCCCTAATTATGTAAACCTTAAAAGTTATACCAATTTTGATGATAGTTTGTTACAAAAGATATTTGTATTAGATGCAATGCCTCTATGCACCCAATTTCCTAACCAAGTACTTTCTCCTTTGAAATCCAAAAGCGCCATGGAGTCTTGTTGAATATAAGGAAGGAGAACACTTTGACAAAGTTGGTGAGACATCTACCATGGGTGTTAGAGGTGAATGAGATTCCTAGATTCTATGATAGGGATGTAATATTTGAGTTTCCTGCCACCATGGGTTCTGGAGCAAGAATGGATGACA
This sequence comes from Cibotium barometz, assembly GCF_041138505.1. Taxonomy (NCBI): domain Eukaryota; kingdom Viridiplantae; phylum Streptophyta; class Polypodiopsida; order Cyatheales; family Cibotiaceae; genus Cibotium; species Cibotium barometz. Next base: position 2,841,275 of record NC_141063.1, read on the forward strand.
TGGATCAAAAGTACGATGGCCATATGTGGGCAAAGGTAGCTACATCGAATGTCAACTTTCTAGGGATGTGTAGGATAAGCCATTGTATTGGTGAAATGCATTGTTTACACACCACATGCCCTTGGTATTTGAACAATGTCTCCCATAATGACATTAGTTTCAAAGGGTGCATAAAGAAAACTTGTGCAGTTGGTGTCTAGCCATTAATGATGGAAAGTTCAATTGTCACTATTGTTTGCAAAAAGCTGCTAATTGCAAGGCATCTTGTGCATGTTGCGTACTATGTCATTCCTAGTGATGATACACTAACACACCTTCTAATACACACTAAAATTCATTCACATTGTGTCTAGGTTGGAACATCAAAGATATTGCTTGATAAGAGTAAAGCAATGGTTGAAAGAGCAATTAAAGTTGATACAAGTGCTAGTCCAAGGAAGGTGCAGATGCATATTGCCAAGGAGTTGGTGCTAACTTCATTATTTCGAGAGGGAGATCAAGGACCTTGGAGATAAAGAATTCAATAATGTGCTAGAAGATCTAAGGTAGTGCTAGTAATCCAAGGTATTGCTAGTAATAATGGCTTTTGAAAAAGTAGTTCTTTGTTATTATCTCTTTTAGCACACTGACTTGGGCCTGAAGAAGCTTCTAACTATTGCAACTTGTGAGATGAAAGAAGAGGATAAGACTTTCCAAGTATTATTTTGGGAGTGCATAAATAATGTTATGGTGCCATGGATTTGAAAAGGAAGACTTTTTTGGTTTTGTGGTAGATGAAGACCCAAAAAATTGGAACGCCATTTGAGAAATCTAGAATTAAGGACAAGAAATGAAAGGTTGGGAATAGTCTTGTTTATTTAATTGGGCACAAAGCCTAAATATACATACCAAAAAGTATGTTATAAAGGCTTTCCAAGATGTACATAAGAGCATATGTGAGAAATGGCGGACCGAGTTAACAAAAAATGTTACACTAGCTCAAAAGGTCGACTTATCCTCAACAAGGTGGCATAGTGGAAATGTAAGAGATTTAGCTATACATGCCATGGAACTTTGGCTAAGTTAGTGGGAAGTTCACATTGCACATTAGGGCAATGTAATGATTTCGCTATGTGTAAGATTCATTGTCTTAAAAAATAGCATCTTTATGATGTTTCTATTATGTCTCAAACTATTGAATAGGTGGAGAAGAGCAATGCCTTATCATGTATGCCACAAACAAACTTGTTAGAGTCTAAACATGGGATTTGGTTAGCTGGAGAGGGTTTCAAACAAAAAATAACACTCTACAACAGTGCATGTAGATCAAACATGGCTAATTCTTTGTTGTTGTTGCGGAGTGCAAAGCAAAATTCATACATGATGGGCAAGCATATTGGAGTAGGTCCAAGTCTTGAAAATATGATTTAGAGAGTAAATGCACATACTCCAAGCCTAATACAAGTAAGGATAGTAAAGAGCACCTACAGGTACACCCATGTACAAGGCCCTAACTCCTTTGGCTGGTGATCAAGAATCAGGTCGAGAGATGATAATCAAATGTGATTGATGTGGATGATGATGCTAGTCATAGACCTAAGGACAATGTGCATGTGAGGGATAGGAAGTCTATTAGTAGGCATTGTAGGAAAATAAATTTTATGGATGAAGATGTGGACATAAGATATGAATCAAGTGACAAAATCATACTGGAATCACCCACACACAAGAAATTTTGAGCAATTAGGAGAACTCCAATGGATAGCTGAGTAAAGTGTTTGGGTCATATAAGGTACTAGTAAATGTGACCGCATGTAGGTGATTGTAGGATGTGAAAAACGATTACTTGCATCATCCTTTTTTTCAACAAGGTCCCATGATACAGGGAGGAAGACTAGTCAAATGATGTGGTTTTGCAATAATGACATCATGCATACATGGGCTATGGATAAAAACATTCACCATCCCCCACACAGTGTCCCTACTATATGGCCAGTGGGACTGAAGGCACTAATCTGGAGGAGGTCAATGCATTGGTGTTTGCAGGCTATAACTTATAGAGTAAGACATTAGGAAGGGAGTAATAAACTCCTATGAGCTCAAGTCAACTAGAAATGCCTAGGGAAGAGATAAACACATTCAGAAAGATATGTCACAATGAGATGGCCGAACACCATTTTAGAAGAAGCTACAAAAAGGATCAAGAAAGCACTAGATATTGATACACAAGTTAAACAAGTGCAGGTGTTTCAATCTTCCAAACATTAGGCTTTCACCATTGGGATGTTTAGAGAAGGTTATCATGTGGGAAGTTATGATGTGCATATAAAAATGCATCCATCATGCTTATGTCCATATTTTATGAGAAGGATCAAAAAGAAAAAACCCTACTTAGCATGCAAGTACTTGTACTTTGTGTACATGGGAGTCATGGGATTGAGCTAAAATGAAAGTATGTTTATCCAGCAACCAATTTTAATAGAAAGAGAGGTAATCGAATGTCTATGCAGAGAACATACTTACCTTGAATTAGTTTAGTCGAAAACTCATGTTCCAAATATAACTTCAAAGATGGGATGTGTAAGAATGTTCTGGGGTATCATTTTATTGGAATACTTTTATTCTACTTTTGATTAGGATGTAATGGTTCATGGAATTAGTGCAAGTGTGTTTTGGGCTATCATTTTAATGGAATACTTTTATTCAGCTTTTGAGTGAAATGAATAATGAACATACTCATGTGACGAGAGAGAGAGAGAGAGAGAGAGAGAGAGAGAGAGAGAGAGAGAGAGAGAGAGAGAGAGAGAGAGGTGAGAAAGAGAGGTGGATGTCACATACATGTAGCCAAAAAATTTCCCCCCATTATTTTAAAATTGCTCTGCCATTTTTTGGAAACTTCTCGTTCGAAATTGTTCGTCAAAAGAACCCCCCCTCTCATGAAGACCCAAGCCTCATCATTGAGGTTCCCAAATCAACAATTGTCTCCATTGCAAGCAATATGCTAGGAAAGGTACCAAACTAGCAATTCCACACAAGAAGGTATATCCACTGTATAAGTCAATGTCAAGTTCGCTTCATGGTATCAAAAAGTGGGTAGAGAAGTAGTTACTAGTAGCTCAAGGGTGCTATGAGGGTGGCAATCCGATTTGGTTACCTCACTAACCAAGGAAACACTCAAGGAAATTCTCACAACATTAATCTCAAAAGATTGGAAAGTAGGGTACTCACTCATCAACCTCTTCCACAGTAGAAACCCAAAAGATTCTGTCAAAAATATTATTTGAACTCATCATTTATGAGTTCCCAAGAAATTATTACAAGCACATGGATTCTATCAAGTTAATGAAAATGTGCGGATCCCAAAGAAATCCACAAGATCCCCTCCATTTGCATAAAGGATGTAGCCTTGACAATGAAACCACCAACTCCTTCGTTGTCTATATCAAAATTGGGTACTTCCATGATACTCATTTCACAAGGGTATTATGATGGTAATTCCACCATCTAGGTTTCTAAAGCCATCCAGGAACGACCAACCTTGCCATTGACTTGCCATCTATCCACACCTTGCTTGTCACAATATCAAAGCTCCCAAAACACTTAGTTTTCTTTGAATAAGCACCAAAATTGGCATACATATGTATCTAGCATTCTAACCCAAGCAACCAAACACACATGCACAAACCATTAAAACAATCTTCGAGCGACTGGATTATCTCTCCTTGGAAGCCTATGCTCCTCGCCGCCGCCATCTGTCCAAAAAATACATATAAGACAAAAACATTGGCTATGGCAAGATATAATTTTAAAGAAAAAAAAGCTGAAAGATAGAACCTTACAAAACTCATTAGGTGGATCAACATTTGAGACGAATGGCATTTGAACAGGCTTGTAAATGCTAAATCGGAAAATTCTATACTGTACAGTGTCTATGCACCGAAAATCTATCCTCTTAGGCATTTCATAGTCTACAAACATTACATGTACATGAAGCTAATTTACAATCTTTTGCAATCTTAGATTGTAAATTCCAAGTAGCCCAAAGCTCTTGTTGTAAGCGTCTGGATCATACAAACCTAGCAATAATCTAGGTTCCAAAATATAAAGATATTCCTTGTTTCAAGAAAACGTATCAATATCATTTTATATATATTAAAACGCCAAAAAACCCAAAAAGTAGATTTTTATACCGTAATACACATGTACACTCTAATAGTTCGATCATTAGAGATGTTGTAGGCTTGTCCTTCCTAAGACACAGAGGGTCTACAATTGAGCCATGAAAATTAAATAGATTATATAGTAAACAATGATGACTGTTATAGAAAATAGTAGAACTAATACTGAATATCTTGTCCATCGCCATAAATAAATCAAAATGATCTCCTTGCCACATCCATCCTATATGTAGTATTACCTATAATATCAAATACAATAATACCTTCACTAATCATCTACATATGATTATGATCTCAGTCTCTCTCTCTCTCTCTCTCTCTCTCTCTCTGGACGTTAAGTATTTTGAACTAAGCAAGAAATATTAATAGTGCCATAGTAAAGGAAAGCAAGTCAAAAGCAAAACATTTTCTTATTTGAAGATTAAACAAAGAAGAACTCACCATGCCCCTATAGCCATCTCAAAATTTTAAACCACCCCTTTAACAATAAATGGAGATAATCCATACTTCTGGATCTACATGGTGGCTTTACCTTAATGTCAACCATTTATTCCAGACAATGTAAGTATATTTATATATATTAATTCAATATTACGGGCAATGAAAATGCCAGTGTGAGAGATAAATTGCACGAATTTTGCCATCCAACTCCTATTTATCTTCACTTCTTTGCATCACAAAAATAAAAATGTCAGTCTAAAAGAAACATCAATCAACTTGAAAAAGCATGCACACTTTTTGAAAGACAACATAGATTTCATATGCCACTTATTTTGCGAACATTCTTCTTCGAAGTGTTTTCTTGATTGATACAACGATAGCTAACGAATGTAGTCTCTAACATTTGTAGGCTGCCTTATGGGCATGCATTACATTTACATTTTTCTAGATGTCATTTGCAATACCTCTTTGTAGACAACATTAGCTGTGTAGACTTCATTTGTATCTTCATATTGCTGCTTTCATGGTCCATGATATCTTTTACACACACTTTCACTGCATCTGATGATCTAACATGTGACATAGCAACATACAACTATCCATGCATGAATACTTGTGTGGCCAAATAAAGTCCCAACACACTCAATGTTTGACCTTGGGACTTATTTATTGACATACCAAAAGCTAGAAGAATGTTATCCTCGAAATGAAGACCCTGTCTCCAATGTTTGTACCTGTAATAAATTTTGCTTATATCACCTTTGAGTGAAATTGCTTACATATTAGATCACTTTGCATGATATCTTTTAATGTCCTGTCCAATGCTTCATATGCATCATTGGAGCCTCTTCCCAAATGATCAATATTGCAAGCTTCAACATCTCGGCCAACGGGCTATTAGCTTTAATATTACATGTGCTAGAAGCATTCAAAACCAATGGGATTTTGAAACATGAGTGTGCAGTGTGTCCATTTGAAAGTAACAATGCAGCTATTCGTGAAGATGCACATACGAAAGCAACTTGATTATCTCCACGTAATCGAGATAGTAAGGCATTATATATATATATATATGTTTTACCTGATCCGCCTAGTTCATCGAGAAAAAAAACACCACCATTGCTGCTCAAATTAATGGCCTCAGGGATGGTACGGTATGCTCTAAATTGACAACTATTAAGACTCCTTTCCATGGAAAGAGTCAAATGAGTCTATTGAACCGCATCAAGCATCATCTCTTCCATCAACAGCCCATTGTTGATAGCAGCAACAATTGATCTATCAAGAGGCAACCCTTCAAAATCATGTAGACATTTTCCATATTGTTGTAAGAGGTCTTACAAGTGTAACAAAGCTTGATTCTTAGCTATAGATTAACAAACACCAACATCAACACACCTTCTCTACAATCCATGGAAAAAATCATCTGAAAGTTTGGCATAAAATTTGACCCAAAGCTATCCAGGAGATATAGGCTCACAAAAAACCAAAATGATGAAAAATAGTTAATGCAGTTGGAATCTTGTTTTCTGAAATCATTAGGAGAAATATGGACTCTCCATTTTGCCCCTTAAGGAGTGAATAAAAAAAGATTGGCCTGACCAATGAGAGAGCTGGGTTTCTAGATCCATGTAACATGGATCTTTTTATCATATCTTTGCCCAAATCTCTTAGGACAATAAAATAATAGAGCCCATAACTTTAAACAATAGAGAAATATCAGATTTCATGTCATAAACTATTCTTTCATGTCAGATGTACCTTGTGGTCAGTACATGGAAGTTTGAAAACTGAATTTCATTTTTTTCATTTTTTTATGTTTAACTTTTTACTTTTCCTCCTTTTGCATTTTCTACACCACAGATAACTATCTTTATTTTAAGTGGCATAAAATACCTGTGAATAATGATCATAGGTTTAGGGTTTGTTTATGTTTTGTCTTGATGTGTTTATGATCATTTTCATAGGTTGTAAGCAACAAGGTTGTGTGAATCAAAGCAATAGGTTGCTGTTTATTTCTTGTTGTTATAATGTTTATTTGTTGCTTACAATCTTAACATAGATATTTATTAATCATGCAGTCTAACTTTGTTAATTTGGTGCTTTGTTTTTTATTGTAGATGTCTTCAAGGAGACGGAATATCAGTAATATTCACATAGTGGAGGTGTTTAATAGGAGAGATGATGAAGGTAATTGGATCCCTGATCAATACAGTAAGTTAAATTGGATTTTAATGAGACCAAGTACTCGTGGGAGTTTCAAGGTCAAGCTCAAAGATGTAACAAACCCCAACAAACAATGGAAAGGTAGAATCATAGAGTTCAGGAGACGCACCAATGGTACAATAACAGAGGCTTTCATTCAGCATGTTTATATGCACAAAGAGATTCGAGTGCATCATGACAACTTCAATGCGAGACATAAGTCTAACAATAAGTTTATATCTCTGTGCTTTGTGTTCTTGTGCTTTGAGTCCATGGTTATTAAATCGAGCTTTAATACAAGCATGTTTGTTGCTTGCAGCTTAATATCCCATCAACTCTGCGTGAATGGCAAAATGTAGAGTGCTTAAGTGGAAAGCTAAATGTTTTACATGTAGAGATAGGTGCCTTGATCTATGACAACAAGAGTGCAAGAGAATTGGCATCTCAGAATGTTTACTTTTATGATTCCACATATGTTGTGGAGAGACATAGTTTGGAGTACATTCCACTACCACCATTGTCTAGCCACAGGAATGGTATAATCCTAGCTTAGATATGTCAGAAGCATGTAGGGTAAAGATAAAAATTGATGTTCATGCTACCATAAAACCTTGCACATGCTCTAGAGATGTGCATCTAAGTTGGTTTATTTGCACATTTGTTTGGATCCTATGAAGTAGTAAAGAAAACTAAGATTACGTATCAATGCAAGTGCCCATCTAAGGATTGAATGACTCAATTACTAGGTGAGTCAAGGAATCTCAAGAGAACTCACCATGATGATATAATTGAGTGCAGAATCACTGTGTCAGGTGTTACCTTTAGGTAAGATTACACTGCTGTTGATTGTTTTGGTTGTTTGTTTTTTATGACAGGTACTTCATTGCAAGACAAACTTTGTGCATTCGCTTCAAGTAGAGGAGGTGGCGACTTCTATGAGGGGAGTGGCTCAGCTTGGACCAAGACATGCGAGATGGCACACATTCAACACTCATTGTGATGTGAATTTGGGCCTCCGGTCATGACCCTTTTAGCGTTAATGTAGAAAGTCATCGGTCCCTTAATTTTCTGAGGCAGGAAATCCAACTCATGTCCAATGATCCCCCTTGTAATCTTTATTTCAAGTTGGATGGTAGGAAGGTTGGGAGTCGAAGTGAACATTGCAAAACATGCAAGCAGTGTGTTGCTCCACACATCCTTGAAATTGTAGAGTCCATGTAATTCTTATTCTTCCAAGTGAATATTAAAAATTGTTTCTCTAAAAGTGTTGTAAATTTAATTTAATTTTATTTTCACAAATTGTAGTGGTTTTTTAAAGTCTACTGTGTTTCAAACCCATTAATATGTAAGAAAATAAAGATAAGTATAAGTAAGTACAATTGTAAATGTAAGTATAAATATATATTTAAGTGTAAATAATAATATAATTAATTATCTTAGAAATATAAATATAATTTATGATTTCTTATATTTTAATGAAGTGTCATTAATTTTAAGTCTATGGATATAAGTATAAAAATAAATATAACTTTAAGTATATATTTAAGTGCAAATAATAATATAAGTGACTTTGTAAATAATATATAATAATAATATGTAACAAGAAATAGAAGTATGATTTATTATTTATTATATTTTATTGAAGTGTCCTTTATTTATTAAAGTATAAACATAAGGTATTAAAATAAATATAAGTTTATAGATATTTTAAGTACAATAGTAAACATAAGTATAAATTGCATCCTTCTAGCCTCACGAAACCCAAAGTCATGACCCACCACTAGCTTTATTGAGTGCCATCACCATTGAAGGGGTGGAGTACCTCCTCATGCAGGATGTGTTAGAGCTCTTGGAGTTTTAATGAAATAAATATTACTCCATTAAAATTTTAATAAAATATATATTACTTTATTAAAGTTTTAATGAAAGAATATATTAATTTATATTTATAAGTATAAGTAGGGGTTATTTTCATTCACTTCTATTGCATTCTCTATCTCTCACTTTCTATTCACCTTGCTTGTTACTCCCTTTAGGCCTTCACCCCATGGCTTCTCATCTCATGATGCGTTCGCATAGTGGATGAGTGAAACCCGTTAGGTCGTCAGATGTGGGACTAGATTTACCCTAGGTTTTGTTATAGTGTTGAGCTGCTAGAGAATATATTTAGGACCTAGAGCCCGATAGCTGAGTGCTTGCATATTTTTGCGTAGGATGTGATGATATCACATTTTTTATCCCTGACTCCACTGCTCTGTGGATATCCCTAGAGTTCCTCTTCTCCATGAAGAGTGGTGACAACCATAGAAAGGATTTGCAAAGAGCACTTGCACATGCCCCCCCCCCTTCCGATCTACCTCTGTGCCCCTCACTTTTTTGAGGAGGCAGACCCGATCGATCTCATCAAGCGGGATATTGCCTTTGCTATTTGTATATTATGCTATGACTTTGAAGAGGAGAATGATGCGGAGAGAGTGGTGCCTCTTCTCACCTATGAAGAGAAGGAGAGAGTGGTGCCTCTTCTCACCTATGAAGAAAAGGAGCCAGGAGACAGTCCTGGAAGGAGCCAGACGAGCCAGAGGAGACAGTCCTGGAAGGAGCCAGAGGAGACAGTCCTGGAAGGAGCCAGAGGAGCCAGAGGAGACAGTCCTGGACAAGTAAGAGGAGGAGGCACGCAGCTTGTCTTTGGACTTGTCGACTATCCACCAGGAGGAGGCAGCCCATCCTAATGAGAATGCAAAACTTGCATCATTGAGTGCCATCACTATAGATGGTGTTGAGTACTTGCTCATGTAGGATGTCCTTGAGGTCTTGGATTTGAGGGAGGAAGAGCTGCTGTACTGCCACCTTGTCCAGGATGTTGATGAAGACCTCATTGCCTTTGACACTGTGGTTGTCCCTCCACGTGTAACTAAGATTGGCTGATATGATGGCACGAGCATGGATGATGTCTCTGCAATCATCCACATCCAAAGAAGTGTGCTATAGAAGCTTCTCTTGATTATGATATCTCAAATGAAGAATTTGAGAGGTTGCAGGAGGAGCTCTTTGGACCTCGACCATACATCGACCTCTCGGACCCTCTACAATGGTGAGAGATCACTAGGGCAGACCTAGATGCATTGGTCTCGGGAAACAGAATGATGAGGCTGAGAAGGTACGTAATTATTTTTTTAAATCTTCCTAAAAATTTTGCTATGGGGCCTCGGGGGCCTGGGGACCCCACACATGTAATCTTGCATGCATCGGGGCCCTCCAGGCATGCCAGCTGAAGGCTGGCGAGGATGGCCCTGATTTGCCTGGGGACCCCACACATGTAATCTTGCATGCATTGGGGCCCTCCAGGCATGCCAGCCGAAGGCTGGCGAGGATGGCCCTGATTCTGCAAATCAGGGCCATCCTTGCCAGCCTTCGGCTGGCATGCCTGGAGGGCCCCGATGCATGCAAGATTTGCAGAATCAGGGCCACCCTCGCCAGCCTTCGCGGCTTGCATGCCTGGAGGGCCCCGATGCATGCAAGATTACATGTGTGGGGTCCCCAGGCCCCTGAGGCCCCCTGAGGCCCCGCACATACAATCTCAACTCATTTGAAAATATTTTTTTATGCAATTGTATTTTGGAATAATTTTTGATATTTTATTTCTACATGCAAATATTTTCTTCAGGAAATTGTCTATGTCGATGAGTTTGCATCAAGAGCTGGTGGAACAAGGTGGCAGAAGAAGAGTCCAGGATGCAGCTTTGAAGGAGTATATTGGCAAGATCTTCCAAGACATCATTGTCTTTCACAAAGTATGATCCCCTAATGGACAAGTCTCTCTCAGATCAAGGCTTTAACAAAGGCTGCTGCATTCAAGTCCATGCTTGTGAAATCAAGCTTAGAGAAGGTGGTGCTTGTGAAGCGCTCCAAGCTCCTATATTTGTTTGAAGCTCAGCGTGGAGGGAAGATTCATTCACTTGTTGGCCTAGGCCTTACTACTAGGAAGATTGATCTTCATGCTATCCAACTCGAGCTCGATGGAAATTTTGTTGTAATTCCTTCGCTTAAAGCTCCTACTGACTCTGCTAAGCCTAGTACTAAGAGGTGCAGAGTTTAGGGTTTTTGTACTTGCTTCTATGTCATGGTGTAACAGTTTCTATATTAATAAAAATATATTTTTAAAGTTTTGTTGTATTCATGCGATCAAACAAATAATATTTAATCTTAATTTTAAATTAAAATCACAATATAATTATGATTGCCAGATATAATCAAGTAGACACTTGGCAAGGATTTAAAAAAAATATTTTCATTAAGTAAAGCATTTACATCATGATCACATGAGATTACTTTGTGGCATATACATGAGATTACAAAATCTCCCTAAAACTGCGGCTCATCACCATAATCTTCCCTCCACTTCCACATGCATAGAACTAGCTACATATCTTTGTCAGGTGATGGTGACTCTCTTGGCATATGGACTGCTGCGTACACTGTGTCACCATACATGTCACCGAAATAGCTTCAGCAGCCTCTTGAAGAGCTTCCAAAGCTACTGCTATCCATCATGTGGGAGCCTCACTATTGCCGACCCGACGATGCCATCAAGATATCCAGCTCTCGTTCAAATCATCCATGATCTCCTTATTAATAACAAGGCGATGAAAAGGTCTCCTCAGGATTAGAAGGTCTGTCGTCTTTTGATACTTTCTTATTTCTTGAAGGGCGACGGTGCCAGGTCTCCACCGATGTTTGCGATGTGTGGGTGATGGGGTGGGGGCCTGACCTTCATGGGATCAACCCTCTTGGCAGTCTGCTTGGTGCGAGCCATGTTCTTGAAGAAGATAAAACAAGAACATAATGAAAACGAAAGACTCTAAACTTATATTTATAACTTCAAAAACTAAAAATATAACTTATATTTATATTTTTATAGAATGAAAATAAATAACTCTTAAATTTTTTTAGTAATTTCCTTATTTATTATAAGAGCCCCTCTGGTGCAACATCTCACTAATTCCCTAGGGTTTCTAGAACTTCGTTCCATCTTTAAAGTAATCTAATTTTTAGAGTAATTTTTATTATATTTTTTTAGTAAAGATAATTTTTAAAACTTCTAAATTCATTGAAATTTTATACACTTAGTCTTTCATGCATACATGTGTGAAAAATCCTAAATCCATATGAGGCTCGTGAACAAAAAAATAATGCTTTCGAAAAACTTGAAAAACTATACGAGAGAAAAAGATAATAACACCCACGATATTGAGAAAGAAACATCAAATTGTACTTGTATTAAAAACACTTCTCATAGACTACAAGTACATTGAAACACAGGTTTACAATGCATCATATGATTTACTCAAATCATATTATCCATGTTCAACCTGAAGGCATCGCCATTATTACGAATCCTTCGTACAACTCTCAAATCCTTGTCCATAAGAGTGATGCACTTCGCATGAATAGTTGCCAACAACTGACCATCATGCATGAGGTCCACCGCGAATATGCCTCAGCTACTTCTTGAAGAGCTAGCAATGCTTGGGTTGACCATCGCTACACATTGTTGACTGTAGAACTAAGTCTTGCATAGAACCTATTATTACGAGACATTCGCTCTAGAGATCTTACAATATCTCTCTCATCAGTCTTGCAAATGGCACCCTCAGTATGATTAAGTTTGTACTTTTTTTATACTTCCTTATTTTACGAAGAGCAGCAGTGCCTGATCTCCATCTATGCTTCTTGTGACATGGTGGATGTGGATGCGTTGTACTTGTAGTAGTGCCTCCTGGATTGTCAGATTGAGTGCGCTCACTATTAGTCTCTGCTGGTATATTGACCTGGGGCTGTGTTGGGCGAGTCTTAGTAGGGTTCCTCTGAGCACTTTGCTTGGTACGTGCCATGCCTTGAAAGCTAGAAGATTATAAAATGTAAATGTCTCACCACTTATAAGCACTTTTAAGTAATAGTTTAGTCAACTTTAAAAATAACACAACTATTCACACACACGTATGCATATACTGTCACACATAAAATCATTTAATATTATGGTTATAGTTAGTGTGATTATGGGTGATATATCACATTGGTTTACAAGCTCTATGTCAAAGCCATTGTGGTTTAGTAGAGTAATACTTGCATCAACAAAAAATTACAGAGTTTCAACTTGCATTTGCTCATTTGAAACACTTGACTCTCTGGTTTTCCACTTGCTTCCCTCTCTTTCTTGAGTTCTCAACCATTCAGCATGTTTCTCTCTACCTGATGAATTCTTAAATCGTGCCTTTCTAACCTCACATATGACTTTGTGTATTGCCTATGATCCATTGGACATAGGTTTCTTCTCCTCTAACCTTATTACTATCTTTCTATACCACCATAGAAGTAATTGTTTCATTGGATTGACATATCATTCACAATAAACCATAAAATGATATAGGCTTTCTAGCCTTATCCCACTTTACATGTCATCATCCATGTGGCAACTCCTTTTCCATTCTTTTGGTCAACACTCACACACCATTAAATATTACATGTGGCATTCCTATCTTGCCACAATATCTTGCACCTTTGGGGTGCTTTCCCACATACACACAACACCGTGATTACATCTCTCAACACCCCCTCTTAATCGGAGGTGTTCCACAAATCACCCATCATCCATCACCCATATCAATGTAGCATTGCAATCGCTACCTCTCAACACTCCCCCCCCTTCTTGTGGTTCGATTCACACAAGGGGTGGTGAGGTTTTCTTAAAAGGAAACTCCATTTTTAGAAGTAGAGGGTATATTCATAGCTTTAATTTTCACTTATCTTGCACATCACAAGTAGGTTATTGTGTATTGTGAAATTACAAGGAGAGGTAGTTTTGGTTGGGGCCTGCACTTCCTTAGGCCGCCACACCATTTGAGTTGATGAAGTAGATTTTTGTAAGGCTTTTGTTGATGATGATGGTTTCGCAACATCATTCTTAGAAATCCAAATGATAGAGTTTCCATCGTAGAAGCCTTAATCTTCTAACAATATGGGAAAACACAATTGGTGTATGACACATGCTTTGTGTTTGGTAGCCATGGAAGCCATAGTTAGAAGTTCCCCTTAATGGAACTTTGAGCGTCAAGTAGCTATTTGGGACACAATGATGTTGAATAATTCTTTGATCCATGAGCAGTTGTCTTTTGGAAAGCACATCGTGCTTGCCAATGAGATCGCTCCATGCCCTATGTAGACCGTATCGCTAAACTTCCTTCATTTGCAAAGTAAGGACCATGAGCATGCAATATATGCTACATCAATAAACAACATAATCATAGTTAGTCTCTAAAACCATATAAATTAATTGTAATGTCACACTTATTGTAATGTCACACTTAACATGTAATGTGTTATACTACTTGAAGTCCAGGCTTCAACAACTCATGAATAGAATATACCAATCACCTCCTTAAACTCCTTGGAATCATCTAGTCCAAATGTCATCTTCTGCAAAAGCACGGCCAATTTGTCAAGGGCAATCCACACATTTTCTTTTGCTACTCTAGTCTTTCCTCCATTGCTTCGATCAAGAATGGCCATATGTAACTTTTTCCATGCTTCATATTTCTCTGGTTGTTGTACTAGTAGTTCTCCATTTTCATTTCGTGGTGCAGAGAAGAATTTCTTTGCTTTTGAGCCGCTAAAGCAAGGCTTGCATGGTACATTGTCGCTTGCTCTGGAATTTTTCTCATCCTTCTTTATTTCTACCTACTGGCTTTGATGTAAACCCATCCCAGATAATACTTCTTCCACCCTTTTACATGTTTCTTGGGCATCAAAAGTTGGTTGCATTTTATAAGCAAAACACACATATTCGTAAACCAATTTGTCTATGATCCTCACTAGTGCATGCAAAGTGCAAAAGTGTACTCTTGTCAAGGGGATGCTAACAATAGGATCCCACTTAGGATCTACTCGTACCATTTGGCTCCCACGACAAACAAATTGATCACGTGTAGGACACCCTTCTCTACCCGTTTCTTCCCATTCTTACCTTTCTATCTAGACCGCATACAATATATGCAAGGAAACTCTGCATTTGACACACCAAACATGCACTTCAAAGTTTTGAGATCTCCAGCAAGGTGCCATTCCACCTGATACTCACCATAATCTTCCACGTGCAAACTTTCACCATGCTTTTGACATTGCACTACTGTATTAGGTATCTCTGTCTCAAGTTAAAGAAAATCTTCAAAATCTCATGATCTTTCTTTGGTACTTCAAATGCAGCAAGCCACCAAATTTCATTCTCAGACTGTACACTAAAGTAATCAGGATGATCAGGCAAGATGTTAGGATCCAGTGCTCTATTCATGAGAGTTAGATTAACATGTTCTAACTTCTGACCTTTGATAACCTCACTTTCATCAAGCTTCAAAATAAATTTTAGCTTGCCTCCACATTTTGCAATAGATATACTGTAAAATTTTACCATTAGAGATTGTAACTTGCATACATCTAATACAAAATTGTTATTTGTGTGCAAGACAAATGGTACTTCCTTTGACCCATACCATTTGTGTGCAAGACAAATGGTACTTCCTTTGACCCATACTTGCATACATGTCTATGACATAATGCATTAGCTCACCAATTAATTGTTCCACCTTACTGTTTAATGATTGTCGTGCTTTCACCACATGAAATGGTTTAGGAAGAGCCAATACCCTTTTTTTTGCAACACTTTTTTAAACCTTGTATCTAAATGTTTGTATATCATGCCATAAGATTGAGAACTTATTCCTACCTTATCACATATTCCCTGCATATCATTTGATGTGAAGGAATCACTTACCTCTTGTAAGAATTGTATGATAACTTCATCACACCAACTGACTTAAACTTTGGGCATTGAAGCACGGACTTCACCATATCTTTAGTGAGTACCTTTTCAATTCCTTGATTCACTTCATTTTCTAGATTGTTAAACATCTTTTGCATGTGATCACGTTGTGCATAGATCCTTTGCCTATATTGTCCACCTGTCTTTGCCAACATGTGCATAGGTTTATATGACCTTTGGCGTTCATGTACCTCCCGTGTCGTTGTGGGCCCATAAGTGACAATCTTCTCTAGCATGTCCATTTGTTGTTTTCGTGTTTCAAAATTTTTCTACTTGATGCATGATGCAGTAGTACCTCCAACGAGGATTGCATAACATTACTGAGTAGTTTACTTAACAAAGAACATGTGTTATCTATTATTCGTGCACCAAATCAAAGTTGATTCGAGAGGCAGTCACTAATGAGGTATTGAAAAAATTTTCTAGCTTTGTATTAGATATTGATATTCAGAGTGCTTGTGATGAAGCTGGTATTAGCACAAGGGGCTATGAAACCATACATCAACTCCTTAGGGATGCCCTACAAAAGAATGGAATTACTAAAAATCTATTTCTAGCTCCTCAAGTGGTAAGATTTTCAAAAGAAGGTCAATGATTCCAATACTATAGTGAAGTTATTCTCATACCAATATGTAGAAGACATAATGGTAATTCCTAGTCTGAAGAAGAAAGGGGGTCAAAAGAAATAAGCACGTGAGAAAAAATCTCCCATGGTGAGTACAAGGGCGAAGTGGTTGAGGAAAAAGTTTTTGCATACACAAGGTTCAACAATATATTTGTTGATTTGAAAAAGCTACAACAAGAAATGATTTCCTTCTACAACTTACCTCAAGAGCGTGAGTACATCAGTTTATACTTTTGCTTGTTTACTTTACCACCATGAAATTGTTGATAACTGAGTTTATGCTTTTGCTTGTTTACTTTACCATGAAACTATTGATAAATGAGTTTTTCTTATGTCTACGTTATGTTGTTTTATAGTACTGGGGAGCAAAGTCTCTTTTATACTAAAACTTGACGAATGTCAATAGTAAAGGGCTGTTGGTTAGAGCGACTCAGCATAACACTGATGAATGATGCCATGCACATCGCTAAGGTCACAGGGCCAGATGTCCAATTGAGAGAACCATCTTTCAGTGTTCAATCAGAGAAAGAGATATGGTGGTTGAGTGTATTTGAAGTGCCCAAAGAGACCCATGAAGTTCTCTCATGGATGTTTAGCAGGATTCCTTTCATCATCATTGAAGTCATTAAGGCTCAAATTGCAAGTGAGAAGCTTGACGTTCAGGGTATAGGGACATTTGATGTGGATTGGCACTTGGGTGTGGACTTAAAAACTATTAAGTGTATGCTGGGGTGCAAGCAAGGGGCAAACTCTCTATATCCTTGCCCATTCTACATAAGGGCCAACAAGAAAAAGGGTAACTAGAAAGGGAAGAAAAGGGCACACGCTGCCGAGGTCGAGGACGAGGACAAGAACGAAGATTTTGAGGATGAGCACAACCAAGTCAACGATAGAGAATGGGATGGAGGCATCTTGCAATGCCCCATGCTTGAAGAGCCAAATCGTTCAACGGACAAAAGCTAGAATCCAATAATTACTTTTCCACTTGACAACGTGCACTTTTTCACCTTGCATGCATTTATGCGAATATTTGATTTCTTGCTCAAGCTTCACATCGACTACGCCTTAACCATGAAACCAACTCAACAATCAAAAGAAGCATTGGGTAAAGTAGAGGAGCTACTCAACTCCTTGGGATGTCATGGGGGGAATGCTCAGATAGTAGTTAAGGACACAGGGGACAACCATGAGGTTGCTCAACAGGTGTCCATGAGTGGGGCGAAAGCTCGAATATTCTTTGCAAAACCCCCAAAGAAACTTGGTAGAATATTAAGCAATCAGGTAGGACAAGAGGAGAAACCATGGGAGCTCTGGAAGGACTTGTGCAAAGTCACAACTGACAATGAGGTCGATCCAATTGTCTTGTCAATCAATGTAGACAAGTGTGGGAAACCTTCAATAAAGTGCTACGCTTAATGAATCGAAGCCATACCACTACGGAGCAGAGGACTCAATTCCAAGTAGATTTACTTGAGTTTACAAAGTCTGTTGTGACATCCTGGGGAGAAACGAACATAACACATTACATGGTATGCCTCTTCTAAATTTATAATGTTTCTCTTGTACCATGTTTCCATGGCTAACTCTATCCAACTTTAACTATAGCATATTCTTTATGCTCATGGTGCGCATTTTATGAATAAGTATGGGTCCCTAGATATGTTTAGCACACAAGGCATGGAGAAGTCCCATTATTGTGCAAGAGGAATTTATTTCAAGAACACGCGGCATGGAGGAGGACAAGTGCACACTAACTATCTTGTTAAGATGTTCAATTGGTTCTTTAGGTATACCTTTGGTAGGGTACAAAATATGGAGCGTGAAAATGTGTCTGACCTTGCAAAGAAAGCACGAAGGGAAGAGAGGACCACAAAATTCTATAAATGGAACTTCTTGTTAGGTCCATGGAGCCATGCCATGTGGCGTAGTACTATGATACGTCATGGTAAAAAGTGGGTCAAAAACACACAATAATCCTTTTTTGATGCATGTAAGCCTCTCGGTGTGTACACGGCCTAATCTAGGAAACCCTACCCTTTTTGGGGTACTCGACCCTTTTTTGGGTACCGTGCCCTTTTTCTAAAAACTATATAAAGGCTCATTTTTTTCTAAGTCTTTTTTTTTTTTTACACCTACCTCTCCCCTCCCCCCCAGCACACCAAACCTCAAAACACACTTTCTAGCACACTAGCATGCACAAAAAACGCCGCAAAGAAGACGATGCCCAACTAGAACACTCTCCAAGGCGTGCAACAACCCACCAATCCACCTCACGAGGGTGAAGGCTGAGAGGGGCCACGTGTAACTGGGAAGAGATTGAAGATCACATTGAAGAGACCAAGGGTAGACCCTGAACCAGACCCAAACCTCCGAGACGAGGATGCTACGGAAGAGGATATAGAGGAAGAGCACCCAAGGCATGTTGTGAGCGATTCTGATCGAACAGATGATGAGGAAGACTCAGAGGCCACTGGTCCCGAAAGGCCACTGTAGGATGGTGAGGATATTCCATACATCCTACCATAGGAGGCAAGACCATACACGCGGGCATGGGAGCAATTCCAAGTCATCTCGACCTTCACCCAGATCCGGAAGGCGACAAGGGCGAGGAGGAGGAGCAGGAGTAGGAGCACGAGCAGGAGCAGGTTTCTCAGCAGGAACAACCTGTGCCTACCCCATCTAAGAGGACCAAGAGGCACAAAACAAAGTATTACAAGAAGCCTCAACGCAAGCCTACCCAGCAAGTGCAGATTCCACGTGTGCCACAGAAGAAGCGTCGCTCTACTACTGCAGAGCATTTGCGGAGATCAAGCACTACTAGAAGTCCACGGAGCTACTCATATGCAGAGCGCTATTTGCCCAGACTTGCAAAAGGAGATAATGCAAAGCTACTGTAGTGATTATCACGTGCAGGGGGTTGCACTAGAAGCACTCCAAGAGGCTGCAAAGGCCTATTTGGTAAACATTTTTGAGAAGACACTAATCTATGTGCAATACATGGTAAGCGCGCGTAACCATCATGACTAAGGATATGCAGCTCGCTCGGAGGATTCACGGGGGTGAAAGAAACTAGTGCCCTTGTATAACTATATTGTTGATATTCTAAGCCCTTTCTGTATCTTTTATCTGTGCAATGAAAGGAATTTTTTGTCCATTACCTTGGCAAGAGCAATCTAGCTCTACAGTTCTTTAAAATGTGTGTGCATCCAATCGTGTGGTATAAAGATGTGATAAAGTGTGTTTTGATCACTTATATAGTCCTAATTGGGGTTGAATTGTGGAAATTTAGCATTCCAATTGCAATATGAAGCCTTCACAACACTTTTGGTGCTTAACACATTTTAGGCTTCCATTTTGGTTTGCTTTCACAGGTTTGGCTCAAAGTTAGGGGTTGTGATGTCAATTGATAGTGCTATAAGGCCATAACCATCCTTGCCACAAGGGTGCATTTTGCTTTATTTGGCCATAGCATGTAATGGGAGTCATGAAAAAGGGTAAAAGCCACCATTTTATGGTGTTGCACCCAATCTAGCAAAATAAAAAAATCCTTTAATG